>NC_091175.1:6744488-6809488 GCF_040958095.1 Procambarus clarkii | reverse complement strand
TCAATGTTGAGGTCTTTGTTTACAAAACCGCGAGACTCTAAACACACACACACACACACACACACCTCAAGGATAGGCCTAGATACTATTAACCTAAGGCATAAAACACTAACGCCCCCCAACCTCACTATTATTATACAAAAAGTAATGCCTTCTTAACATACAGCACTTCAAACCTCTCAGTGTACCAGGAAGGTATTTTGTCTTCAGACTCCTGGTGGTATTCAAGGTACAGGGAGCTTATACACTACGCCAGGTCAGGTGCAACTACTCAGGTCACTCTCCAGGTCACTATCCAGGTACACGTTGATATCAACTACAATCATTCACAATCTTATTCTTAATACCTCTTCCACCACTCTAAGAGAGCTGTCTCCATTATTCTGATCTGTAGCCCATAATTGTCAAACCTCTAATATAAACCCCTCATACAAACCTTTCAAGTCTCTAATATAAACCTCTAATATAAACCTCAGTTGTGTAAAGTCATCACGACTGACTTTACAGAACAAAACAAAAGACTTCACTTTTACATGTGAGATGAGTGGAGTTCCATAATTAATACGCCTCGAGAGCTCTAATTACTAAGCCCCGTACTAACACCCGCTGTAACAGTGAGCCAGGATCCAAGAGGCTGAATTACACCCGTTGTGTTTGAGCAGAACACTAATCACCTCGTACAATGCCGGCGGCTTAAGAGCGGCTCTATCAACCCCCCCCCCCCCCCCCCACGGCTCTACTTAAGAGAGCTGAGAGCCTCCGCGAGAACTCTGTTGGAAAAAGACATAATGTCGCAGAGACGATGCCTAAACCCGCGGCAAATTACCTTTATTCCTTGAGGAAAAGGCTGACGGCACCTTGAATTAGGGAGCCCTAGGTCGTGTCCCAGGACCTAGGGGATACAGGCCAAGAGGCCTAGGGGATACAGGCCAAGAGGCCTAGGGGATACAGGCCAAGAGGCCTAGGGGATACAGGCCAAGAGGCCTAGGGGATACAGGCCAAGAGGCCTAGGGGATACAGGCCAAGAGGCCTAGGGATACAGGCCAAGCGGCCTTGCCAGCAAATGACACATAAGGCCTTGGATACAGCACTAAGGAGGTGTTGGGCCGATAGGTCGGGGGCAGAGCACCCAATAAGGGATATTGGGTAATTGTTGTGGGTAAAAGACGTTTGCCTTGAGGGCAGGGTTCTGAGAGCACCCTTTCTCTCTCACTATCTTGCCTTCTCTCCTTTCTCTCTCTCTCTCCCTCTCCCTCAATCACTGTCATTATGTTTCTCTCCTCCCCCCTCTCACTATATTTTCTTCTCCCTATCATTGTCTTTCAATCTTTCCTATCTTATCACACTCAATATTTCCTCCTCGCTCCCAATACTCTCTCACACGCTATTTACCTCACAGTCACATCATTGTTATTTGATTGTATGACTGGAGAGATTTGTGTATATAAGAAGCTGAGTCATGTAGATCAGTTCGCCCCGGTAAACTGGTGGATTTTTCTTAGGACTATCACTCTACTCAAGACCAATTTTAACTAAACAATTTGAGGCCAGGTGGTTTATTGATTTATGGGGGGGGGGGAAGTTCTATTACACGAGCCATGGTGTGGCTCATGGCAACATGACAGCTCCAGGTCACTATTAACCGTGGCAACATGACAGCTCCAGGTCACCTTTAACCATGGCAACACCAGGTCACCATTAACCATGGCAACATGACAGCTCCAAGCCACCATTAACCATGGCAACATGACAGCCCCAAGTCACCATTAACCATGGCAACATAACAACTTTAGGTCACAATTAATCACCATAAAC
The DNA here is from genome assembly GCF_040958095.1 of Procambarus clarkii. Lineage (NCBI taxonomy): Eukaryota > Metazoa > Arthropoda > Malacostraca > Decapoda > Cambaridae > Procambarus > Procambarus clarkii. The sequence continues at coordinate 6,807,673 of NC_091175.1, read as the reverse complement.
GTACCAAATGATGACATCTTATCATACTTCATCAATGATAATAAAATTTGTACGTCAAAACAACATTCATCAGACCATTCACCTGGGCTGTAGGGGGCTCGAACCACGGCCCCCGACGTGTGTGTGTGTGGCCGCAGCGCTACCGACCGAGCTATTTTAAACATTCATCAATTCCCATTCATCAATATACAACCATGACGCCAGAGGCCCCCGTGGCGAACACAACGCCCACACACACCCACAAAAGGCATTGCGTCGCCGCTCAAGAGGTCGGCCAACTTAACCAGAAAATAAATATATAAATACCACCAAAGTGTCGACTCGTCAAAGCCACAGGGAATAGTCGCGTTAGTGAAGGGATTCGAACCCCCCCCCCCCCCCAAAAAAAAAAATCGGATTATATTTTGCACGTGGGCACAAAAGCGTCCGGTGGGGGGTGGGGGGGGGCGATCAATATGACGAGCACCTGGCGGGTGAGACGCAAGAGTCGAATTCAGAAACATCTTTTGAGTCTGAGAGTATTCAAGAGGAAGAGAGCCCGCCCCTCTCCCCTCCCCTCCAAGAGAGGTGATTACCCCCACTAGAGGTGTTGGCGATGGGTCACCTGTATGATGGTGGGGGGTGACGGAGCGAGAGAATGGGTGGAATAATGGGTGATGTTTGGTACTGGGAACGGCGCGATGTTCTGCGCGTTAGAGAGGATAAAATCCTGAGAGAACGCGCAGGATCCGGCGAGATACAACGTGATGCTGCGGGATGAACCGTCCACCCATCCACAGCCGTGATGCTGCGGCTCCCAGCAGCATCACGGTAAACTTGGATAACTGGCAGCACTGGTCGATGCTTTCACATATAGCTAAGACAGCGACAGCGTGACCAACCGCACCGAAGTATGTACCAAAGGCGCAGTCATTTTTATGCTGCGCACAAAAACAGGTGGGTTGATCAGGTCGCCAGCAGGGAAGGTTGGACCGGAGCCAAGCCTCGGAGCCGACAATCCCTGTGCGAATGAAACGGGGGAATGTAAGGCAGTTAGGAATGAAACACTGAAGGAAGTGAGTAGCCTTGAATGAAGCATATGAACCTTCAAGTTTCTACCACCAGCAGACGACGGTAGAAACACGTGAGTGACTTTGTGGTAAAAGAAGAGAGCGTGGTTGTTGTTCTTGTTTAGGAAGTGATGTGGTGGAGGCTGACTCCATATACAGTTTCAAGTGTAAATATGATAGAGCCCAGTAGGCTCAGGAATCTGTACACCAGTTGATTGACGGTTGAGAGGCGGGACCAAAGGGCCAGAGCTCAACCCCCGCAAACACACACACACACACACACACACATAGTTGTCCCTGTGCTAGTCCTCTCTACAACACCGCCAAATCTCAAAACACTGTTATTGCTTTTGCAATATTCAGAGGCCCGTGTGAGAGCATCATTTGGCCGGGCCACATGCACGGTGCGCCGTGAGTAGAGAGGCGGACAAGTACAAGGATATATGTGACTGCAGGCACAGTTGTTAGCAAGATGAATGACCTTGTACCGCAGGAGGAGGAGGCGGCAACCACCACTTGTGTCCCCCGATAACAATTAAGACATAATTGACAGAAACATACAATATTTCAGGTACTGTTATAACTAAGACGTCATAGTAACTTTATATACTATGCCTAAAGCCACAAAACCGTTCCATTCTCCGTTCCCTTCCCACTTCCCCTCTCTGCCCTCCTCCCTCTCTCACACACTCTCTCTCCCCTCCCATCCCTCTCCCTCACTACCTCAACTCCCCTCATCGTAAACCCATTATGCCTCTGGCTAGTTGACATCTCCCTGTCTCTTAAGGGCGTCACCACGCCTGTCAAGCGTCACGGCTCAGCTACCACTGCTTACTGTCACCACCCTTGTCCACTCACCGCCCACTCCGCCCACCACCACCCTCTGGAACCACCCCATTCGACTATCACCTCTCGAGGGGTGGGGCTGCTGGAACAGACACGGGTGTGTCTGTTCCGTAATAACTTAGATTTTTCAAACTGGCGTTGGGTCTGTTCCTCTTGCGCTCTCTGTCCTCTCTCTCTCTCTCTCTGTCCTCTCTCTCTCTCTCTCTCTCTCTCTCTCTCTCTCTCTCTCTCTCTCTCTCTCTCTCTCTCTCTCTCTCTCTCTCTCTCTCTCTCTCTCTCTCTCTCTCTCTCTCTCTCTCTCTCTCTCTCTCTCTCTCTCTCTCTCTCTCTCTCTCTCTCTCTCTCAGGCTTCATACACCTGAGATGTGCTCCTGCTGGTGATGAGTGCTTTATGCATCATTTATATAACAGTCAGGTCATAACTGTGTTCACTTGGGGGTTGAGTGGGAGCCTGAGTGTATGTGTGAGGAGGCACTAGAGTGAGCCAGAGAGTGAATGGTAAGTCCCCTCAACACAGGCCAAGTGTCCAGCCGCCGCCAAACACCGTTTAGTAACGACAAACTCTCCACACACCTGCCACACACCTGCCACACACTTGCCACACACCTGCCACACACCTGCCACACACCTGCCACACACCTGACACACACCTGACACACACCGCAGGAATCAGTTGACTGCGTTGAAAACAAAATAAAAACTCAAGATTAAAAAAAACAAAAGCTTGTCGTCGTGTTTAAGCGAACCATTATAAAAGCCTCATATTAGCTACTGTTTCACACAACCCAAATTATAGTTAGAGGCAGAGACCAGGAGCTGGAACCCCTCTATTCAACGGTTTTCCAAATACGGAGTTGACAGACAGGCTTCCTGTCTAATAACGAATGTTTTAGCTATGGTCAATGTTTCAATTAATTAAGTAATGTTATTACTGCCTTAATTAACTATATTGTTCTCCAATGATCATTTCGTAATAGGCTTATAACTTTCATCGAAGTTACATATTTATCAGAGGCATCATGGAAGGAATTTTTTGAATTTCTAATATTACAAAATGTGGACTGTAACTTATTCACAACTTTGTTATCAGTTGCTGGGATATGTTGCCATGAGTTTCTGGGATATGTTGCCACGAGTTCCTGGGATATGTTGCCATCAGTTGCTGGGATATGTTGCCATCAGTTGCTGGGATATGTTGCCATTAGTCGTTGGGATATGTTGCCATCAGTTACTGGGATATGTTGCCATCAGTTACTGGGATATGTTGCCATCAGTTACTGGGATATGTTGCCATTAGTTACTGGGATATGTTGCCATCAGTTACTGGGATATGTTGCCATCAGTTGCTGGGATATGTTGCCATTAGTTGCTGGGATATGTTGCCATTAGTTGCTGGGATATGTTGCCATTAGTCGTTGGGATATGTTGCCATCAGTTTCTGGGATATGTTGCCATCAGTTACTGGGATATGTTGCCATTAGTTGCTGGGATATGTTGCCATTAGTTGCTGGGATATGTTGCCATTAGTTGCTGGGATATGTTGCCATTAGTCGTTGGGATAAGTTGCCATCAGTTACTGGGATATGTTGCCATCAGTTACTGGGATATGTTGCCATTAGTTGCTGGGATATGTTGCCAACAGTTGCTGGGATATGTTGCCAACAGTTGCTGGTATATGTTGTGTGGGATAATATCAGCGGCATATGCCAGGCTGGCCAACATAAGAACGGCATTCAGAAACTTGTGTAAAGAATCATTCAGAACTTTGTATACCACATATGTCAGGCCAATCCTGGAGTATGCAGCGCCAGCATGGAGTCCATATCTAGTCAAGCATAAGACTAAACTGGAAAAGGTTCAAAGGTTTGCCACCAGACTAGTACCCGAGCTGAGAGGTATGAGCTACGAGGAGAGACTACGGGAATTAAACCTCACTTCGCTGGAAAACAGAAGAGTTAGGGGGGACATGATCACCACATTCAAGATTCTCAAGGGAATTGATAAGGTAGATAAAGACAGTCTATTTAACACAAGAGACACACGCACTAGTGGACACAAGGTGGAAACTGAGTGCCCAAATGAGCCACAGAGATATTAGAAAGAACTTTTTTAGTGTCAGAGTGGTTGACAAATGGAATGCATTAGGCAGTGATATGGTGGAGGCTGACTCCATACACAGTTTCAAGTGTAGATATGATAGGGCCCAATAGGGTCAGGAACCTGTACACCTGTTGATTGCCGGTTGAGAGGCGGGACCAAAGAGCCAGAGCTCAACCCCCGCAAACACAACTAGGTGAGTACACAACCACAGGAAATTGGTGCCATCTCAGTGCATGCAGAGGAGGCAAAACTAATGACAACAATCAGAACATGTTTACATTTCAATTGGTAAACAGTATCACGTGGTCTATTTTTATCCCTCAGTCACTCCTGCCTTCTGCTCTCTCTCACACACACATGCAGCATGTGTGTGTGTGTGTGTGTGTGTGTGTGTGTGTGTGTGTGTGTGTGTGTGTGTGTGTGTGTGTGTGTGTGTGTGTGTGTGTGTGTGTATCACGAAAATAAACACGTGATTAAAAATGTGACAGTGTCAGACCACGGAGGTAAATTGAAACAAGAATTTCCTGAAGTACTTTCGTATATTAATACATCTTCAGAAGGAGTGGTTTTACAGATCGAGTACTGGGCATAAATAGGCAGGAGAGAATGGTGGAGTGATGTGAGGTACAATGCGTGGACACTGCAGAGGGTCTATTGGCCCATCTGATGCAGCAACCATACACATGCCCACACATAAATAATTATAGCATAAAATAGTAAATATTTACAATGAATTAATGAGACAAATGTGTTCCAATGACCCTACTTAAATCGCCCTTTAATTGATCTATTAAAAATGGATCTAAGTTATATAAGCCACTGCTAATGTTCAAATTACTTTCTTTGGTGATCTGTATCAAAGCAGATTCAATTATGTTCCTGTTATAGGTGCTTTTACATAATTGAATCTGCTGGTATATAGGGCCTTTTACACCTGTTATAGGAGTAACGTTGTTTACTGCTGGGCGGTGAACAACATTCTTGGTGAATAACCCGCAGCTTCATATATAGGCCTGTTCGTGAGGACCCTTTGCCTCGAAGAAAAATAGTGCAGCACCCGGGGGGCGGGAAAAGCCTTTTTTAGGCTCACACGTGTACTTGTGCATTGTCTTCTACCAACAACCCGGCATTTTATATCATTCTACATCAAAGGGTTACACACAGAGAGAAGAGGAGAAGAAAATGAAAACGTTTGAGACAGAAAACGGAAACCAGATCAACAATATTAGGAGTTGCGCCACGGTACTCTCGCCCCTCCAGCGCCCCGTGACAAGGGTGACGGTCGCTTGGTCTTCCCGCGCTCTCTACATTACAACTTTTCCGCTCTAAAATTATCGTCATATATAAGAAGGGAAGTTCTTCCTCCCTGTCTTATCGTCCGTCTCCGAGACAGAATTTGTCAAGTGCCATGATCTCCAAGCTTCGTTTGTATGTTGATTGTTGTGTTTCACTTGTTTTTTGTACTTGTGAAGCATTTTAGCATTGTGTGTTAATGGTTGTGACCCCCAACACTGGGGTCGTCCAGTGGTTGTGACCCCAACACTGGGGGTCGTCACGTGGTTGTGACCCCAACACTGGGGGTCGTCACGTGGTTGTGACCCCAACACTGGGGGTCGTCACGTGGTTGTGACCCCAACACTGGGGGTCGTCCAGTGGTTGTGACCCCAACACTGGGGGTCGTCACGTGGTTGTGACCCCAACACTGGGGTCGTCCAGTGGTTGTGACCCCAACACTGGGGGTCGTCACGTGGTTGTGACCCCAACACTGGGGGTCGTCACGTGGTTGTGACCCCAACACTGGGGTCGTCCAGTGGTTGTGACCCCAACACTGGGGGTCGTCACGTGGTTGTGACCCCAACACTGGGGGTCGTCCAGTGATTGTGACCCCAACACTGGGGTCATCCAGTGATTGTGACCCCAACACTGGGGTCGTCCAGTGATTGTGACCCCAACACTGGGGTCATCCAGTGATTGTGACCCCAACACTGGGGTCGTCCAGTGATTGTGACCCCAACACTGGGGTCATCCAGTGATTGTGACCCCAACACTGGGGTCGTCCAGTGATTGTGACCCCAACACTGGGGTCATCCAGTGATTGTGACCCCAACACTGGGGTCATCCAGTGATTGTGACCCCAACACTGGGGTCATCCAGTGATTGTGACCCCAACACTGGGGTCATCCAGTGATTGTGACCCCAACACTGGGGTCATCCAGTGATTGTGACCCCAACACTGGGGTCGTCCAGTGATTGTGACCCCAACACTGGGGTCATCCAGTGATTGTGACCCCAACACTGGGGTCATCCAGTGATTGTGACCCCAACACTGGGGTCATCCAGTGATTGTGACCCCAACACTGGGGTCGTCCAGTGATTGTGACCCCAACACTGGGGTCATCCAGTGATTGTGACCCCAACACTGGCCTACACCTGCCTCTTCACAGGTGCTAGGACACAATGGATGGCAATAATGTATCCAATAATATTTCTATAATTCTAATATATTATACCAAGATGGCTGCCCGGCGGTGCCCGGGCCAACCCCATAAGGTTGCGCCATGGAAGTACTGGCAGCCCCCAAGAGTATTATGAACAGCTTATGAACAATGGGTCCGGCCACGAGCCGCCTATGACAGTCCCCTTCCCCACATCAGTCACCCTGCAAAGTAGAGCAAGGCTATTCCCAATCGTCTGGTCTCCAATCTTGGACAAACTTAAATCCTTTTTTTAACATTTTGTATCTGCCGTTTATTTGTAGTTAATTCTGAGAGTTTTTTCCTACGTCCCAAGCCTGGTCTGGGACCAAGTTTGTCTGATGGAAGAAAATGTTAAGTTTAAATTTGTTATTTGCTCTCCATTAATCTTGCCAATGTCTGAATTACCACATTGGGGTAATTTACCTCACGCAGGAACCTTCGCACTTAAGTGAATAGCCTAATTGTGTCTTGTGATCCCATCTTAGCATGACGGATTAATCTTTCTTTGTTTACTACTCCAGTGAAGATTAATGACGTTAAGGAGGTTATGAGGTTCATGGGGTGAGGGCCCAGCCACAGATGAAGGGAGGGGTGAGGGCCCAGCCACAGATGAAGGGAGGGGTGAGGGCCCAGGCAGAGATGAAGGGAGGGGTGAGGGCCCATGCAGAGATGAAGGGAGGGGTGAGGGCCCAGCCACAGATGAAGGGAGGGGTGAGGGCCCAGGCACAGATGAAGGGAGGGGTAAGGGCCCAGCCACAGATGAAGGGAGGGGTGAGGGCCCAGCCACAGATAGAGAGAGGAGGGCAGGTGAACACAGGCTGGAAGGAAGTAGCTACAACACACACTCAAGGCTCCACACTCTCCACTCACTCTGACAACCTACTGAGACACAACACACACACACAGTAGCCACACATTTACCCTGGACTCTTTACCTGTCTTAAAAATTGCAGTCTATACACGGCTGAATGGATGGTCATAGACAGCTGAACGCGATTGCAGAAGAACTTGCCTCTCAAATACCTTTCAGACCACATACACCTCCCTCCCTCCCACCAGTGTTGACAACAAAAGCAACACTCACTGTCCTTACTGACGGATCAGACATGGACAGGAGTCCATTGTCGCGTCCATTACACAGAGGAAACATCCACTTCCCTCTGCTCTTGTACTTAATATTTTATACATTTCGTTCTTTCCTAATTTATTTGATCTCCTTTCAATAGTTCCTATATTTTCAACGCAATAAACATTGTTATTGGTTAAACATAACAATTTATTGCCACATAAAAATGTCTTTCGGATAAACAAGAAGTGGTAATCAAAGTACATTTAACATTCGTATATAAATCTCTCAGTGGGCTGTGAAGGGAAGGTTCGTACAGATGGTTCGTAACCACAACAGTGTCCGAGGACACTGTTGGCACAACGCCTCCACCGGGGTGTAGTCACTGTAGATTTATTGTTTTTTTATATACAACTTCACTTATTACCAAAACTTTTGGTGGCAGTGAGGTGCCACCACCAGCAACATGGCACCAACATGCCAGTATGTCCCAACATGCCAGTATGTCCTAACATGTCAGTATGTCCCAACATGTCAGTATGTCCCAACATGTCAGTATGTCCCAACATGTCAGTATGTCCCAACAACATGCCAGTATGTCCCAACATGCCAGTATGTCCTAACATGTCAGTATGTCCCAACATGCCAGTATGTCCCAACATGTCAGTATGTCCCAACATGCCAGCATGTCCCAACAACATGCCAGCATGTCCCAACATGCCAGCATGTCCCAACAACATGCCAGCATGTCCCAACATGCCAGGGGTGTTCTTGCAAGGAAACTTCTCGTGGAAATCCTAAGAGAGTTGGAGCACTGGTAAAGACGATGACCCGGAAATATCTCATTAAAGGTGAGGGCAGGTGGGTCATTAGCAGGCAGTTGCGCATCGTGACCGACGACGTCATAATACAGTACTAAAATTCACATTAATCTAACAGCTACAATATTAAATATATATTTATATATTGTACACAAGCCGACTTTTAACTCTTGTTTGCAGGCTTAAAAATTTCCCTTCAGGTGACCTGTGAAATGTGGAGCAAGAGCAGGCGACACAGTCTCACGAGAAACAAACATTAGCAAACAGACTTCAAAAAATAATAACTTTTGTCGTTCGAGAGCTATAAAATCGGGCGGGAAATATGACTGAAGCGTTGGCAACCACGAAGAGTCTTGGCTATAGAGAGAGAGAGAGAGAGAGAGAGAGAGAGAGAGAGAGAGAGAGAGAGAGAGAGAGAGAGAGAGAGAGAGAGAGAGAGAGAGAGAGAGAGAGAGAGAGAGAGAGAGAGAGAGACAGAGAGACAGAGAGACAGAGACAGAGACAGAGACAGAGACAGAGAGAGAGAGAGAGAGAGAGAGAGAGAGAGAGAGAGAGAGAGAGAGAGAGAGAGAGAGAGAGAGAGACAGAGAGACAGAGAGACAGAGAGACAGAGACAGAGACAGAGAGAGAGAGAGAGAGAGAGAGAGAGAGAGAGAGAGAGAGACAGAGAGAGAGAGAGAGAGAGAGAGAGAGAGAGAGAGAGAGAGAGAGAGAGAGAGAGAGAGAGAGAGAGAGAGAGAGAGAGAGAGAGAGAGAGAGAGGTCCAGGCACTGGGTCCTTGCTATACCGGCACTGTGATACTGTAGGTCCTCCAAATAGCCTTTAAGAGACTTAAGGCTACTGGCACAAACACCTACTTCTTCAAGACGATTTTTTTAATGCTAATTGTCACTTTAAATGACCCTGCTTGTTTACCGGGACCACATGTTTTCATCTGTCCTTTGTTCTCCCCTTGACGGATATTTCCACCACCAGGGCCAGAGGAAATATAATATTTATCTTTCCTGAAAAATGTGGTGGTAGTGGCGAATGTTTTTATCGGGAGGAATGTTGGCAGAAGCCGGCAAGCGTCTCTCTCTCTCTCTCGGACCCTCAAGAGGACGTCCACCTCCCTCTCTCTCGGACCCTCAAGAGGACGTCCACCTCCCTCTCTCTCTCGGACCCTCAAGAGGACGTCCACCTCCCTCTCTCTCGGACCCTCAAGAGGACGTCCACCTCCTTCTCTCTCGGACCCTCAAGAGGACGTCCACCTCCCTCTCTCTCAGACCCTCACAGTCAAACACCTGTGTCTTACCTTCACTTCGTCTCACTTACCAGCGTCTAATGACGTACACCTGTGAGAAGACGCACCCCCCTACCCCCCACATCCCGCCCGCTCATTCAGAAGGCAGAATTGATATTTCGCTTGCGTCAGTACATGAGATGTTTTGCCTCATACGTCCGGTTCATCTCCCTCATCACTCATTGTCCAGGCTTCTCCAGCGGTTCATGGACGCCCTCACTCACTGCCTGACTGACAAGCTAAGCACACCCACCCTCAGTACCCAGTGTTGGACCCTACATGGCAACATACACACCAGTGTTGGACCCCTACATGGCAACATACACACCAGTGTTGGACCCCTACATGGCAACATACACACCAGTGTTGGACCCTACATGGCAACATACACACCAGTGTTGGACCCTACATGGCAACACATACACCAGTGTTGGACCCTACATGGCAACATACACACCAGTGTTGGACCCTACATGGCAACACATACACCAGTGTTGGACCCTACATGGCAACACATACACCGGTGTTGGACCCTACATGGTCATATACAGCTGTAAGGTCCTCACAGCTGTACCCTACATGGCAACATACAGCCGGAAGGTCCTCACAGCTGTACCCTACATGGCAACATACAGCCAGAAGGTCCACACAGCTGTGCCATAGTCTACACACTCTCGCCATATACATACAGACAGTTATGACCATCACCTCTACCCAAAGCCTCACAATTACAGACAACAACGGTCATTCACCCGCAATTAACAAGGCTGTAACTCAATCACCACCACTCATCAAGCCATCAATTGGTGCCAGCTCTATGTGGCAATGTTTACCTGTCACACTAACGAGGCTACTTCTCTTACACAATATACTGTAATGATTCTACTTACTCATGGTCAGCAGCATTGTCGGGCGCTTATGCTGCAGTGTTGTGGGTCAGTATGGGTCAGTGTTGGTGGTCAGTGTTGTGGGTCAGCATGGGTCAGTGTTGGTGGTCAGTGTTGGTGGTCAGTGTTGTGGGTCAGCATGGGTCAGTGTTGGTGGTCAGTGTTGTGGGTCAGCATGGGTCAGTGTTGGTGGTCAGCATGGGTCAGTGTTGGTGGTCAGCATGGATCAGTGTTGGTGGTCAGCTATTTTTTTATATATTTTAAGTCTTGCTAGCCCGCATAGTTATGAAAACTGGCTCTAAATGTCCGTAGAGTTAATGTCGTCTTTTGGATAATCCTATTCATTCTCAATGGCTTGGCGCTTTCCCCCCTGACACTTCCCTCCCTCCCAATCGTTGCACCATTGCAAACAATGCAATTGTTTGGCCTAATCCAAAAAAAATCCGAACCCTGACAACCCACCTAACCTATCGAGGTCAATGTGGTGAAAACGTCAGAATTGCGTTGCTTTCCTACCTGAATGGTAATCTGCCAGTATGAGGTATCTGTGCATCAAGATACATCCACTTATACATCCTCATACATCTTGTACATGTATATCATACATCGTATATATCCTCATACTGCACTTAAGAGACACCAGAGTAGCTAGGCCACTGATCATTTATATAAAACTGACTTTCCTTATCTAGGACACTAATATAAATGCTCAGGATCTTAATTACACAAATAAGAAGCAAAATATATCTATATTTACAGGAGAATGTGTGTGTGTCTCTCCATGGTTGGAGGGGCGATGTTTGGGGCTACTGCTCTTTGAGAGAGAGAGAGAGAGAGAGAGAGAGAGAGAGAGAGAGAGAGAGAGAGAGAGAGAGAGAGAGAGAGAGAGAGAGAGAGAGAGAGAGAGAGAGAGAGACAGAGAGACAGAGAGACAGAGAGACAGAGAGACAGAGACAGAGACAGAGAGAGAGAGAGAGAGAGAGAGAGAGAGAGAGACAGAGAGAGAGAGAGAGAGAGAGAGAGAGAGAGAGAGAGAGAGAGAGAGAGAGAGAGAGAGAGAGAGAGAGAGAGAGAGAGAGAGAGAGAGAGGTCCAGGCACTGGGTCCTTGCTATACCGGCACTGTGATACTGTAGGTCCTCCAAATAGCCTTTAAGAGACTTAAGGCTACTGGCACAAACACCTACTTCTTCAAGACGATTTTTTTAATGCTAATTGTCACTTTAAATGACCCTGCTTGTTTACCGGGACCACATGTTTTCATCTGTCCTTTGTTCTCCCCTTGACGGATATTTCCACCACCAGGGCCAGAGGAAATATAATATTTATCTTTCCTGAAAAATGTGGTGGTAGTGGCGAATGTTTTTATCGGGAGGAATGTTGGCAGAAGCCGGCAAGCGTCTCTCTCTCTCTCTCGGACCCTCAAGAGGACGTCCACCTCCCTCTCTCTCGGACCCTCAAGAGGACGTCCACCTCCCTCTCTCTCTCGGACCCTCAAGAGGACGTCCACCTCCCTCTCTCTCGGACCCTCAAGAGGACGTCCACCTCCTTCTCTCTCGGACCCTCAAGAGGACGTCCACCTCCCTCTCTCTCAGACCCTCACAGTCAAACACCTGTGTCTTACCTTCACTTCGTCTCACTTACCAGCGTCTAATGACGTACACCTGTGAGAAGACGCACCCCCCTACCCCCCACATCCCGCCCGCTCATTCAGAAGGCAGAATTGATATTTCGCTTGCGTCAGTACATGAGATGTTTTGCCTCATACGTCCGGTTCATCTCCCTCATCACTCATTGTCCAGGCTTCTCCAGCGGTTCATGGACGCCCTCACTCACTGCCTGACTGACAAGCTAAGCACACCCACCCTCAGTACCCAGTGTTGGACCCTACATGGCAACATACACACCAGTGTTGGACCCCTACATGGCAACATACACACCAGTGTTGGACCCCTACATGGCAACATACACACCAGTGTTGGACCCTACATGGCAACATACACACCAGTGTTGGACCCTACATGGCAACACATACACCAGTGTTGGACCCTACATGGCAACATACACACCAGTGTTGGACCCTACATGGCAACACATACACCAGTGTTGGACCCTACATGGCAACACATACACCGGTGTTGGACCCTACATGGTCATATACAGCTGTAAGGTCCTCACAGCTGTACCCTACATGGCAACATACAGCCGGAAGGTCCTCACAGCTGTACCCTACATGGCAACATACAGCCAGAAGGTCCACACAGCTGTGCCATAGTCTACACACTCTCGCCATATACATACAGACAGTTATGACCATCACCTCTACCCAAAGCCTCACAATTACAGACAACAACGGTCATTCACCCGCAATTAACAAGGCTGTAACTCAATCACCACCACTCATCAAGCCATCAATTGGTGCCAGCTCTATGTGGCAATGTTTACCTGTCACACTAACGAGGCTACTTCTCTTACACAATATACTGTAATGATTCTACTTACTCATGGTCAGCAGCATTGTCGGGCGCTTATGCTGCAGTGTTGTGGGTCAGTATGGGTCAGTGTTGGTGGTCAGTGTTGTGGGTCAGCATGGGTCAGTGTTGGTGGTCAGTGTTGGTGGTCAGTGTTGTGGGTCAGCATGGGTCAGTGTTGGTGGTCAGTGTTGTGGGTCAGCATGGGTCAGTGTTGGTGGTCAGCATGGGTCAGTGTTGGTGGTCAGCATGGATCAGTGTTGGTGGTCAGCTATTTTTTTATATATTTTAAGTCTTGCTAGCCCGCATAGTTATGAAAACTGGCTCTAAATGTCCGTAGAGTTAATGTCGTCTTTTGGATAATCCTATTCATTCTCAATGGCTTGGCGCTTTCCCCCCTGACACTTCCCTCCCTCCCAATCGTTGCACCATTGCAAACAATGCAATTGTTTGGCCTAATCCAAAAAAAATCCGAACCCTGACAACCCACCTAACCTATCGAGGTCAATGTGGTGAAAACGTCAGAATTGCGTTGCTTTCCTACCTGAATGGTAATCTGCCAGTATGAGGTATCTGTGCATCAAGATACATCCACTTATACATCCTCATACATCTTGTACATGTATATCATACATCGTATATATCCTCATACTGCACTTAAGAGACACCAGAGTAGCTAGGCCACTGATCATTTATATAAAACTGACTTTCCTTATCTAGGACACTAATATAAATGCTCAGGATCTTAATTACACAAATAAGAAGCAAAATATATCTATATTTACAGGAGAATGTGTGTGTGTCTCTCCATGGTTGGAGGGGCGATGTTTGGGGCTACTGCTCTTTGAGAGAGAGAGAGAGAGAGAGAGAGAGAGAGAGAGAGAGAGAGAGAGAGAGAGAGAGAGAGAGAGAGAGAGAGAGAGAGAGAGAGAGAGAGAGCCAGTGGTGGTAGATACTAGTAGCAAAGTGTTCTAGATGGGCACGTGGCGGCCCCCCCCCCCACACACACACACACACACACGCAACAACTGCTCACGTTGCAAACTGCCAAAGAAACTAACTCCCCTGAAGCAATTTAAAGCAATTATTTACTCTGGCAACTTTTAGAGACTAATAAAGAGATACCAGACATCCTGGTATATCTGACTCAGACCACCAGACATCCTGGTATATCTGACTCAGACCACCAGACATCCTGGTATATGTGACTCAGACCACCAGACATCCTGGTATATCTGACCCTGACCACCAGACATCCTGGTATATCTGACCCTGACCACCAGACATCCTGGTATATCTGACTCAGACCACCAGATATATCTGGTGTAGAAAACAAAAGTGCCTTTTATATCTAGGACTTAGATAAACAAAGTACTTGATATATCTGGCTTAGACAACCAGTGTCTCATATATCTGGCATAGGCAATTCGACTGCATTATATACATGGCCTATATAACAGGAGTGCCGGGTATATCTGGCATAGCCAATTAGAGTACCTGGTTTATTTGGCTTGGACAACTAGAATGCCTAATTTAAATTTTCCTAGACAATTAGACGGCGATGGACTTCATGCTTCTTGCAGAATCCGCGCTCGATCCCCCAATGGTGCAAATTGTCAGATATATCATCGTTCATTCACTGTCCTCATATCCCAGCTCTTGGGCCTGCCTTCGTAACGTGTCCAAGCGTGTGTTATCATGCTGGCTTAGGGGATCCTCCCTGATCAAATGTGCCCAATATATCTTCCCCCAGGTATGTATACCTGTCAGGAGACAAATTAGCTTACGGGTCCAGGTCCAATCGCTGTTCAACCCGCTGGAGAAAACCAAGAATGAGAGGGTTTCCAGTCGCAATGTTTCCCAGACGTTGGGATCCACATAAGACATCGTAACTATGATACCGAAACTAACCATGGAAGACATCGTAACTATTGGTTCTTCGACTCTGGGGAAAGATGGCCAGTGGTCACATTTCTTCAAGCTCCAAGCTCGTCGAGGAACATAGAGACTTCCGACGGTGTAAGACCCGTATGTATTTATCCCAGAAAGAAGAGGTTTACTTGGATGGTACACCAGCAAGCTTCTTACAAGCTGCTGACACACTTTCTCTCTGAAATTTAGCGAAGCAGCAACACAGCGGAAGCTTTGAGACTGGTCGCAATTACACCAAATGGTGTTGCAGCCTTAGGTTGAAACGGTTGAAAAATGGAAGGTTATTGCTGCTTCTATCCCAGGATCCCAAGGCACCGGCGGAGCTCCTGCTTCATCTGGGACACTTTCCTATCATCTCAGTCGCCAGCCACCTGGCCACCTACACTTGCCTACACCTGTGATGGTGACAGGTGTGTAGACTATACTCCCTTGGCCGCCTTCCCACACTCACAGGTTCTAAACGGTACACGACACACATGGAATGCACCCCTGTTACTGTCAGCCAACACCTGTGTCAGACTGTCAGCCAACACATGTATGTCAGACTGTTACCCAACACCTGTGTGTCAGACTGTTACCCAACACTGTGTGTCACACTGTCACCCAACACCTGTGTGTCACACTGTTACCCAACACTGTGTGTCACACTGTCACCCAACACCTGTGTGTCACACTGTCACCCAACACCTGTGTGTCACACTGTTACCCAACACCTGTGTGTCAGACTGTTACCCAACACCTGTGTGTCACACTGTTACCCAACACCTGTGTGTCAGACTGTTACCCAACACCTGTGTGTCACACTGTTACCCAACACTGTGTGTCACACTGTCACCCAACACCTGTGTGTCAGACTGTTACATCACGAGACCCACACACAATAACAGTACCCACACACAATAGCAGTACCCACACACCATCACAGTACCCACACACAATAACAGTACCCACACACCATCACAGTACCCACACACCATCACAGTACCCACACACCATCACAGTACCCACACACCATCACAGTACCCACACACCATCACAGTACCCACACACAATAACAGTACCCACACACCATCACAGTACCCACACACCAACACAGTACCCACACACCAATACAGTACCCACACACAATAACAGTACCCACACACAATAACAGTACCCACACACCATCACAGTACCCACACACCATCACAGTACCCACACACAATAACAGTACCCACACACAATAACAGTACCCACACACCATAACTACCCACACACCATCACAGTACCCACACACCAACACAGTACCCACACACAATAACAGTACCCACACACAATAACAGTACCCACACACCATAACTACCCACACACCATCACAGTACCCACACACAATAACAGTACCCACACATCATAACTACCCACACACCAACACAGTACCCACACACAATAACAGTACCCACACAGCATAACTACCCACACACAATAACAGTACCCACACACAATAACAGTACCCACACACCATAACTACCCACACACCATCACAGTACCCACACACAATAACAGTACCCACACATCATAACTACCCACACACCAACACAGTACCCACACACAATAACAGTACCCACACAGCATAACTACCCACACACAATAACAGTACCCACACACAATAACAGTACCCACACACCATAACTACCCACACACCATCACAGTACCCACACACAATAACAGTACCCACACATCATAACTACCCACACACCAACACAGTACCCACACACAATAACAGTACCCACACAGCATAACTACCCACACACAATAACAGTACCCACACACAATAACAGTACCCACACAGCATAACTACCACACACAATAACAGTACCCACACAGCATAACTACCCACACACAATAACAGTACCCACACATCCTGTTGTTTAATAATAACAATGAGAAGAACATGAAGTCATAACAGGTCAACACTAGGGGTCAACACAGGTAGTGGGTCAACACTAGGGGTCAACACAGGTAGTGGGTCAACACTAGGGGTCAACACAGGTAGTGGGTCAACACTAGGGTCAACACAGGTAGTGGGTCAACACAGGTAGTGGTCAACACAGGTAGTGGTCAACACAGGTAGTGGGTCAACACAGGTAGTGGGTCAACACTAGGGGTCAACACAGGTAGTGGGTCAACACAGGTAGTGGGTCAACATCAGCCACTAGAGAATACCCATCAAACAAGACTCCGGCACCTTCTCTTCACCACAGATAATCACACGCTAAAAAAATAATAAAGCCCACCCTTTCACCCCCCCCCCCTCTCCTCCCCTGAGCCGCACCGCCCCACATGGGGACATGACCCACCTATTCTCCCGTCCCCGCGATCCCACACAGACGCTCTGAGGTGAAGGAAAATTCCCATACGATTCCACATGGTTGTGAATGACTGCGGACGGTCCTCCGCCAGGCAGGCAGGCAGGCAGGACGAGACGGAATTTTCATTATTATTTTTTAGGGTGTCCTGGGCCACCAGGGGGACTAAAGGGCGACCTGGGGCGACCTGGGGGGCGTCTTACCTTAAATATTATCCCTGGGGTAGGTCACTTGGCCGGGTGGGACGAGGATAGAGGACGGAATATCAAGTAAAAAAGGGAGAAAACCACCACTACAAGCGAGCAACGCCCCCACTCCACACCTCTCAAATCGCGACTGGTCGTGTTTCCCCTCACCGACCCCCCCTCTCAGCTTCCAAGGGGAAAACCTGATGATCCAAATATAGAGCTGGAGTACTCTCCTCCACCCCTGTGTCTCTCTCACACCTTACCCCTCCACCTGCCTCGCCACCTCGGCCTCCGAGGTCGCTCCAGGTAATATATATATCAGCTGGAAATCAATAAGTATTGTACAAGACACGACGGAGAGGGGAAAGTGGGCTCGTGCGTCCGGCAGCGGGGCGTATCTCCCTCCTGGCGCCCAGATGCCAAGTAGGTTTTAAGTATATGAGTCACTGGGGGGCTTTCAACTCCCCCCCTACACCCCCCCCCCCTCATCCCCAGCCAGGACATGAGTTTGGAATATGGATGATATACTTGTGAGGTCCTCTCTCTCTCTCTCTCTCAGCTATGTAAACTAGTCATTAAACTGGAGAGATATATGGCTTCTCATGTGTCTTAATACTAGAAAAAATAATTCTTAATCTCCACTTTGCTTCGGGATTTTATGTTCGTAACTTGTCAACTGTGTTAGATCTTCCCTCCCAGGCCTGATAATTATTAATGCCTTTGACTGATAACGTCGATACACCGTGCTAATCTATTTTCCCAAAATTGGGGGCGGACCGATTTTCACCGCGTACTTCAGGAAAAATCTTTCCCCCGGGTGTGAGGCTCCGTAGGAGAGAGACATTATGGTGATGTCTCTCGAGACGCAAATTAGCGAAAGAATTTGATTCGCCAGGAACCCAATTGCATACATTGAGTCGCCTCGGAGCCGTCCTGGCGCCGACGACCTCCTCCCCTCTAATACGCTCACTGGCAACTCCACTTTTGCCATTGGTTGCCACACGGCCATTTAACTCCCCTCACCCCCCCCCCCCCCCACCCCACGAGCGTCGAGTTTTCAACGCAAGACGGAGCCCCCCTGTGATTGGTTAGTCGTGTTGCGTACAAGGGGGGGGAGGGGGGAGGCCATTCAAATGGAAAAGAAAGGAGAGGAGGAGGAACAGGATGGATGGGTTTACTCTATACTTAGAGTACATGAAAGTTAGAGAAGGGATAGAAACGGGCCAGAGAGAGAGAGAGAGAGAGAGAGAGAGAGAGAGAGAGAGAGAGAGAGAGAGAGAGAGAGAGAGAGAGAGAGAGAGAGAGAGAGAGAGAGAGAGAGAGAGAGAGAGAGAGAGAGAGAGAGTATGGGGGGAGGGGTAAGACATGAAGACAGGGACTCTTCCGAGCTACATAACAATATATAATATGCAAAGTGAAGTGACAATTCAGATAATATTATACCAGAGGACTATTATTAAAATTATTATTATTTTATTTTTATACCAAATCTACCTCTCTTAATTACCACTACTTCAACTACCCTCATTACAGAGCCATCGCTTGTTTACAGCAATGACTCCCATTTCCCTATCATATCTAAAAATTATGAATAGAGTTTGCTTCCACAACCAGCTCCTTAAGTGCATTCCATTTTCCCACTACTCTCACGCTAAAGGAAAACTTCCTAACATCTCTGTGACTCATCTGAGTTTCCAGCGTGTCCCCTTGTCTCCTTGAACTAATAGGAATAGTAGTAGTATTAGTAATAGTAGTATTCTTATTGCTTACGATCGCCTAAATAGTAAGGTAGCCAAAGGCCATCAATATGATGAATTCTCTCCAAGAAATCAATGACAGCCTCTTGAGAATAATGATATAATACCTCCCCCTCCTTCTCCTCCCTTTCACCCCTCCCTCCTCCTCCTCTCCCCTTCTGCCTTGCCTCCACCCCTCTCTCATCAAACAATCCCATCTCCCTCCATTAACCCTTAAACCTCAACCCTTTTCTTGAATCTACCCACCCCCCTCTTAACACCCCCTCTCTCTCTTCTCCACCCCTCACCCCCCCTCTCTCCCCACCACCTCACACATCCTCCCCCCCCCCTTTCCCACATTAACGTAACACTGAGGTGCCTGTGGGTGTCTCGCCCCCCCCCATCTACAACATATGAAGACCCACACTCTCTGGACAACATGATGCAAACCCCTAACGTACATATGTACTTAATTGTGTGCTTACAATGTAATATATTCATCAGGTACCATGATTCATGGTCACCAGGTACCATGGATCATGGTCCCCTGCTCTACCCATGCTCCTAAAAAGAGTACATCGCATTTTTTACATATAATTTCCCCGGGGCCCAAAAACTCATATGTGTACTAAAAATGGTAAGGGATCGCGAAATTCACGTGATGTCCCGTTTTCTGTTCGAAGGGTCCTCTGGTAGGTTACGTTCTGGGGTAATTTTGTATATCAGTTTAGTGAGGTTGTGAACACCGGAGCGAACAGGCTGTGATGGTAGGGGCCAGACACCAGCACCACGGGGAACAAGGTCTCCAACATCAAAGGATAATGACTTAGAAAAATATATTTGTTGTGAGTACAGCGTAGTGAAGACCACTTAACTTTACCACACCTGTTGATTGACGGTTGAGAGGCGGGACCAAAGAGCCAAAGCTCAACCCCCCCGCAAGCACAACTAAGTGAGAATATATATACACACACAGCCAAATTATCAACACCCAAACATTTGTCTCACACACCTGGCTTTACCTACTCTAAGGCCAGGTGCGTGAGTGGGCAGCCCTTGAGCGCACCCAACACGCACACACCTGGCTTTACCTACCCTAAGGCCAGGTGCGTGAGTGGGCAGCCCTTGAGTGCACCCAACACGCACACACCTGGCTTTACCTACTCTAAGGCCAGGTGCGTGAGTGGGCAGCCCTTGAGTGCACCCAACACGCACACACCCGGCTTTACCTACTCTAAGGCCAGGTGTGTGAGTGGGCAGCCCTTGAGTGCACCCAACACGCACACACCTGGTGAAAAATATGACAGAACAACACTCATGATATATAATCTATTTCAGAATTTAAGTCTCTAATATTTCCTCTGTAAAGTGCACATAGCTTTTTTTTTTCTTCTTCTTTTAAATGCAATGAATTTGTTACTTCACTTGAAGCTGAGACTCATATTAAAGCCTCCTTAACCAAAGTTGACCAAGTTTTAATTGATTCTTAAATTAACTTTTGGTCTTGCGCTGAAATTTCTGGCGAAAGGTTTAGTGCATTTATTATGGATTTTGTCATGGTGGGAGGGGCATGGGAGGGGCATGGGAGGGGAGGTGATGAGTGAGCTGGTGGGGGGGTGTTTACCTCACATTCTCACCCTCTCTCTACCTCACCCCCCCTACCTCACCCCTCACCTGTCCACCTCCGTGCCTCACTTATGTCTTAGTGTCCTCTCCACTCTTCCATTCTGATTGATTGATAAAGATTAAGCCACCCAAGAGGTGGCACGGGCATGAATAGCCCGTAATCCCATTCTTACTAGCCATTTAGCCTTCTTAATGTAACCCCAACTCATCAACTTCGCAGTCCTCCTATTGCAAGACCCCCAAACATGGTTGTAGTTGCTTCATTGTTGAATTTATTGTTGAGATCATTGGTTGTTGTCAAGGCTGGCAGCGCTGACGATTGTCAGGTGACCTAAAGTGTTGACACCACTGGATGGGGGGTTGACCAGCATGGAGAACCTTGTCTCTCCTATAGGGGCAGGGGGGGGGGGGACACTTCTCCTCTACTGAAGAGACACTTCTCCTCTACTGGAGAGACACTTCTCCTCTACTGGAGAGACACTTCTCCTCTACTGGAGAGACACTTCTCCTCTACTGGAGAGACACTTCTCCTCTACTGGAGAGACACTTCTCCTCTACTGGATAGACACTTCTCCTCTACTGGGGAGACACTTCTCTACTGGAGAGACACTTCTCCTCTACTGGAGAGACACTTCTCCTCTACTGGAGAGACACTTCTCCTCTACTGGAGAGTAGGGAAGAAGTGTAAGAGAGCCCCAGGCCTCAGTCACCCTACATGACGAGCCTAAACCATGCGACCTTCACATCACTGTATGCACCACTTAGGCCTACGTGAGGCCAGAGACAAAATATGGACCCCCCCCCCCTTACCATGAGAAGTTCTAAATAACACAGTTCATCCCTCCAGACATTTGTTTAAATAATAATTTGTATTATGGGATTGTTAAGCAAATAATTCAGAATTAAAAACTTTATCACCAAACGGTCCTGCACATTTGTTAGGGAAGGGAAGGGAACTATATATATATCAGGGGGAAAGCGCCAAGCCATTACGACCATATAGCACCGAGAAGGGATCAGGATAAGGATTTGGGATGGGACTTGAAGGAAGGAATGGTGCCTAACCACTTGGACGGTCGGGGATTGAACGCCGACCTGCATGAAACGAGACCAAAATTATTGATATTATTTTTATTGCATATTATTGCAAACATCACGTGACCGCCTGTTGCAACAGGAGCCGCGGTCCTGGCCAACTGTATATATTTTATTTACATCTCAATTTAGCAATCGTTTGGGTAAAATAAATCCCAGAAAAAATAAAAATAAAAGATGCAATGAAATTTTTTTCCCGCCATTTTTTAGCTGGTTCTCCCTCGTGGGCCAGAAACCGTTGACTGGTTCTCCCTCGTGGGCCAGAAACCGTTGACTGGTTCTCCCTCGTGTGCCAGAAACCGTTGACTGGTTCTCCCTCGTGGGTCAGAAACCGTTGACTGGTTCTCCCTCGTGGGCCAGAAACCCTTGACTGGTTCTGTCTTTATAAATGACACAATTATCACTACGAGGGCTGTTTTTAACTAATAGTTTACCAACAGTATTTTCGTAATTAAACAATACATGTATATCACAAAGTTTCAAGGCCTTGATCATATTTACGAACCCAGAAAAATATGGTAAACATAAGACATATTTAGGGGCGAATTTTCTCACTGCATATATTATTATAATATGTACGACGTACTTTGCTACGGCAAACTTCCCCAAAAAACTCAGTGGATAACAAAGTTTGAGACCAATAGAATTAATATTATTAAACTCTTCGTCTAAGAACTCTGAACTAATAACCCGAAGAGCTCTTAGATACATAGAGGACGAAATTGTTTCACATTGTATCTATGAGTAATAGTGAACATATATCTTGAGGTTATCTTGAGATGATTTCGGGGCTTTAGTGTCCCCGCGGCCCGGTCCTCGACCAGGCCTCCACCCCCAAGAAGCAGCCCGTGACAGCTGACTAACACCCAGGTACCTATTTTACTGCTAGGTAACAGGAGCATAGGGTGAAAGAAACTCTGCTCATTGTTTCTCGCCGGCGCCTGGGATCGAACCCAGGACCACAGGATCACAAGTCCAGCGTGCTGTCCGCTCGGCCGACCGGCTCAAATAAGATAAATTATTCGTAGGCTTTCTGTAAACACCAAACTTCAGTGAGAAATCTTCCCTATGAATAAGTATATCTAATAATGGCAAGCATTTATTAATTTCAGTCTCCATAGTCAATTTTATAGAGGTGACTTGATCATTAAGTATAGCTCCAAATTCGTCTGTGTTTACATCTGAAGGCTATATACACCAAATATCATCAACATATCTAAACCATGGAATGATTCCAGAAGTAATTTATAAAACAAATTTCTTTTCGAAGAATTCCTTTACAAGTTTGAAAGCAATGGTGATAAACTTTGAAACAATCAAATAGTTCTATTGTTAAGCACTATTTCCGCTTCTCATTTGACCAATTCTATTGAATTAGTTAACAAACTGAATTTTGTTCCAATCACTCCTGATGTCAAGTTAATCAGTTATGACGTTTGTTCTTTGTTTACAAAGGTGCCGGTTGATGATATTCTTAATTACCTTGTTTACAAAGGTGCCGGTTGATGATATTCTTAATTACCTTGTTCATGAATTAACAAGCCGTGTATTACCTCTGTCTGCTGATATTATTCTCTATCTCGTTAAGCTGTGTATAAAAGAATGTAAATTTACCCTTAATAATAAGTATTATTTACAGACTTTTAGAATGGCAATGGGGAATTCTTGATCCTAAAATCCTTTACTCTCAGGGAGGGGGAAGGAATGGAGGGGGCTGGATAGTGAAGGGAGGGGAGGTGCCAAGTAAGGGGAGGGTGAAGGGGGGGGGGGCGGGGTGGTGAAGGGAGGGGAGGTGCCAAGTAGGGGGGGGGGTGATGGTGAAGGGGGGGCGGGGTGGTGAAGGGAGGGGGGAGGGGAGGTGCCTAATTAATGTGCCCAAATTAGGTTACAGTGGCTTGCCACAAGTTCCAGTAGCTGCTCCCCCCCCCCCCCACCAACCCCTCAACCCCCCGCCCCCCCCCCCCCCCCAAACCCCTTTCCCCTCCCCACTCCTAACTTGCCAGGACACTTCCTGCTTGCAGGAGGAGAGGGCAAGGGAAAGGGGCAACAAAGAGAAAGAAGGGAGGAGGGGGGGAGGGGGAGGATGGGTAGGGAATAGAGGGATGGGATGGGATGGGAGGGGGGATTTAATCTTGTAAATTTATTACTTAAAAAATTATCTTCCAATAGTAACCCGATGGAAGTTGACGATGGAATAAAACTTCATCACTTTAAATAATTATCATCTGTGTGTGTGTGTGTGTGTGTGTGTGTGTGTGTGTGTGTGTGTGTGTGTGTGTGTGTGTGTGTGTGTGTGTGTGTGTGTGTGTGTGTGTGTGTGTGGTCTTGATACTAATGACACTAGACATAACTGTCAGTTATGTCTTATGTACGCCAGAGCTGCGTCACCTGCCCACTGTGGGAGCTGCGTCACCTGCCCACTGTGCGAGCTGCGTCACCTGCCCACTGTGGGAGCTGCGTCACCTGCCCACTGTGGGAGCTGCGTCACCTGCCCACTGTGGGAGCTGCGTCACCTGCGTGGGAGTACCTATATACACTTGTAACGTAAGTCTGACAGATACAGATTCTTGCATGTTAAATGGAAAGTGCTTTTTGACAATTTTGAGTAGTTGAGTACTGTATAAACGCTCTTCCTGCAGCACCCTTGTTATGCCACCTCCTACGACACGCTCCCATATCTTACGACATGCTCCTATCTCCTACGACACGCTGCTATCTCGTACGACACACCCCTATATCTTACGACATGCACCTATCTCGTACGACACGCTGCTATCTCGTACGACACACCCCTATATCTTACGACATGCTCCTATCTCCTACGTCACGCTGCTATCTCGTACGACACACCCCTATATCTTACGACATGCGCCTATCTCCTACGACACACTGCTATCTCGTACGACACACCCCTATATCTTACGACATGCTCCCATCTCCTACGACACACTTACGTCTTCTGGTATTCCTCCTCCTTCTTCCATCATGCTAATTCGAGTTTTTCCATCTTAATGATAATCTTCCACCTTCTCCTGTTTCAAAAATCGCTTCTTCATCTCCTCTTTTCGATTTTTCTTACCGAGTAAATCAGATCTTATAAGTGCAGAGGTTTCCTGTAGAGGGAGGGGGAGGGGGATGGGGGGAGGGGGGGTTACTGAGGACACCTCTTCCTTCCCCTCTTTCTTGTCTTTCCTTTCTCTCGTTTCCCCTCTTCTTGCTTCTCCTCCGCCTTGTGTTTTGTTTCTCTTTCACCTTCTTTCTCTTCCTGCTGTTGCTGCTTCTACTGTTTCACCTCTTCCTCCTTTATCAGCACCTCTTCCTACTCCACCTCCGTCTTCTCTTCATACTCTTCGTCCTCTTCCATCTCCATTTCCTCCTCCTCCTCCTCGTCCACCTCCTCCTCAATCCCCTCCTCCTTAAGAACAAATCCACAAGGGCCGTGACGAGGATTCGAACCTGCGTCCGGGAGCATCCCAGACACTGCCTTAATCGACTGAGCTACGACAGGGTTAAAAAGAGTTGAAATTAGGGGGGGGGGAGAGTTGAACCCCTCCTCCTCCAGCCTTTCTTCAAGAATCTCCACCTCTACAAACGTTGTTGTAGTACTGTCTATTAAAACAAAAATTATTGAACATTGAGGGGAACAAACATCATAAACACAGCCTAACATTTCCCATCTCAGATCCGCCCTCCCGTCTCCACCAAATACTTCAACAATAAAACCGTTCAACTAATTAAACATCAAAGGGAGAGCCTAAGTCATGTCTGATTTACAGCCAATGAAAATTCGTGGTTACCCTCTAATTGAAACCCAACCCGGCCTCAGACCTAGTCCATTCCATCCAGCGATCGACCCCCAAACACGCATTGATGAATTTTAACATGCTGTTCATTCAAATTTAGGAATCTTCTCAAATATAAATGAATATTGTTATATATTTAGGCATAGGTCAGGTTAGGTTAGATTAGGTGTTTAGGTTCTCTTGGCGATTATTTGTATTTGTAGTACGTGGGCGAAGCATTTACAGCGTTGTGGTTCGAACAAACGTCGTCAGTGAAGCACCTGTTCCGGAGCTGAAACTCACGTCTCTGGAAGGCAGAAGTATAATGGAAAACATGATCACCACCTACAAAATTCTCAGAGGAATTGACAGGGTAGACAAAGACACAATATTTAACAAGGGTGGAACACGAACAAGGGAACACAGGTGGAAACTGAGTACCCACATGAGCCACAGAGACATCAGAAAGAATTTGTTCAGTATCAGAGTAGTTAACAAATGGAATGCATTAGGCAGTGATGTGGTGGAGGCTGACTCCATACACAGTTTCAAATGTAGATATGATAGAGCCCAGTAGGCTCAGGAACCTGTACACCAGTTGATTGACAGTTGAGAGGCGGGACCAAAGAGCTGAAGCTCAACCCCCGCAAGCACAACTAGGTGAGTACACCCTTACGGAACACCCATCCT
Source organism: Procambarus clarkii (assembly GCF_040958095.1). NCBI lineage: Eukaryota > Metazoa > Arthropoda > Malacostraca > Decapoda > Cambaridae > Procambarus > Procambarus clarkii. Next base: position 6,781,282 of record NC_091175.1, on the reverse strand, counting down.
ATCCACTTTCCCTATTACCCATTCCCTTACCCATTCCCTATTACCCACTTCCCTTCTCCCTCAGCGGCCCGGGACCAGGAGCGGGTCTACCCACTCCCTCCAAATGACCCAGAAATTAACATTTGTATATCTCTCCACAAGCCTCGTTGCACGCCGCGGCAATCCTGGCCCCACCGACACACAACACTACGGTCCAGAGTCCCGTCTTCTTAACGTAAGATTGTCGTCCTTGGAGCCTCACTCACATGGTAATGTAGTGCGCCCGCTCCAGCTAACCCACTGATAACGGTAGAGAGATTTAATCCATAACTGTCGCTTGCTAATCAGGAAGCCGAAGTAGCTTCGAATATCTTGCTGAAGTTGCTCTGGATATCTAGCCGAAGTAGCTCTGGATATCGGGCTAAAGTAGCTCTAGATATCTGGTTAAAATAGTTCCGGATATCGGGACCAAAGTAGCTCCAGATATCTGGTTGAAGTAGCTCCGGATATCTGGCCGAAGGAGCTTCGAATACCTGAAAACGACTTGACCCGTTGTGCGTACACAGACATTGTCGAGCACAATCCTAGACAACGCCGGACGTAAATTAACATGTCTTGTTAAATATTATCAGTTTAAGGGGCCCATTATTAATGACAGTGAATACCCTGCCTCCACCCGCCCCTCCAACGACCATACCAGAAGGCACAAGGAGACAAGCAAGGCTGACAACCCACGGGCTGGGAAAAAAAAAAATATATATATATATATATATATATATATATATATATATATATATATATATATATATATATATATATATATATATATATATATATATATGTGTGTGTACTCACCTAGTTGTACTCACCTAGTTGTGTTTGCGGGGGTTGAGCTCTGGCTCTTTGGTCCCGCCTCTCAACCGTCAATCAACAGGTGTACAGATTCCTGAGCCTATCGGGCTCTGTCATATCTACACTTGAAACTGTGTATGGAGTCAGCCTCCACCACATCACCCCCTAATGCATTCCATTTGTCAACCACTCTACGCTAGTGTGTGTGTGTGTGTGTCTGTGTGTGTGTATCATTAGATAAATAACGTTTATATACATATTAAACAACGCTAATAAAGCGGGAATCCAAGAGCTAACAACTTGATCCTATGTCACAGATAGGTGAATATAACTAGGCTAACACACACACACACACACACACACACACATTCCACCAGTTGATTGACGGTTGACACCAGTTGATTGACGGTTGAGAGGCGGGACCAAAGAGCCAGAGCTCAACCCCCGCAAGCACAATTAGGTAAGTACAATTAGGTAAGTACACGGGATGGGATATGAAGAGCGGCTGAAGGAACTGAACCTTACGACACTAGAGAAAAGAAGGGAGGAGATATGATAGGGACATATAAAATACTCAGGGGAATTGGCAAAGTGGAAATAGATGAAATGTTCACACGTAATAATAACAGAACGAGGGGACATGGGTGGAAACTGGAAACTCAGATGAGTCACAGAGATGTTAGGAAGTTTTCTTTTAGCGTGAGAGTAGTAGAAAAATGGAATGCACTTGGGGAACAGGTTGTGGAAGCAAATACTATTCATACTTTTAAAACTAGGTATGATAGGGAAATGGGACAGGAGTCATTGCTGTAAACAACCGATAGCTAGAAAGGCGGGATCCAACAGTCAATGCTCGATCCTGCAAGCACATATAGGTGAGTACATATAGGTGAGTACACACACACACACACACACAAGGTATACACACAGTATGTACACTGATGGTTGGAGTGTAGGTGTGGTGGGCAGCAGAGTATTGATTCCCAGGGACAGTGAGAGCACGTGTGTGACTACTGCAACACTCCCAGGGCTCACCCGGGGCAGGCCGGGGACAGGCAGGCCGGGAGCAGGCAGGCTGGGGGCAGGCAGGCCGGGGGCAGGCAGGCCGGGGGCAGGCCAGGGGCAGGCAGGCCGGGGGCAGGCCGGGGGCAGGCCGGGGAAAGGCAGGCCGAGGGCAGGCCAGGGGCAGGCAGGCCGGGGGCAGGCTGGGGAAAGGCCGGGGACAGGCTGGGGACAGGCCGGGGACAGGTTGGGGGCAGGCTGGGGGCAGGCCGGGGACAGGCCGGGGGCAGGCCGTGGGGGGGGAGGGGGCAGCAGGAGAGGTAACAGCTGGCTGGGGGATGACCATCGTGGTCACCAGGGGAAGGGGGAGCACCTCAGGAGACGGGAAATGAGGTCAACTCAGCAGGTGAGGTCAGCAACCTTGGTGTATGGTGGTGTTGGGTGGTTGTTGGCGGCCTGGTGGTGGCGTGGGTGTAGAATGGTTGTGGTGGTGTAAGACACAACATATTAAACTCTGGCTGAGACGACGCAACATGAAGGCAACAGCCAAACATCTTCAGCACTAAATACATTGATAGACAGAACATTTACCCACTACCTATTATCCAGAAGAGCCTTGACGACATATCCTCTCCCGGCTTGCGGTCACCCTCAACCTTGCTGTGAGAGTGAGCCTCATCTTGTAACATGCCAGCGTCGACCGTCCTCATCAACAATGACCAAATGCACATTAACCCACCCGCCAAACTCCTATTAATAACCTGGAATATTTTACACAGGGATCACAACTGTATGAACGTTTATTTTCAGAGGACTTCAGTGACGTCCTCTGTGAGAAGTGCGTCTTTGAAGTCAATGTTACACCTTCATATTCTAGATATAAATAGTTGCCAACAGAACCTAATCACGTAATCTAATCCAGGCATAAATATACAACAGATTCAAATAATATTAATTTAAAACAGATAAAACTGGATTTCGAATATCCAGTTTGTTTGTTTATGAATACTGTACATGTGTGGGACTGTTCTCAGCTTGGGCGAGCACCGGCTGGGGACGGGTTGTGCACGCAGCTTGGGCGAGCACCGGCTGGGGACGGGTTGTGCACGCAGCTTGGGCGAGCACCGGCTGGGGACGGGTTGTGCACGCAGCTTGGGCGTGCACCGGCTGGGGACGGGTTGTGCACACAGCTTGGGCGAGCACCGGCTGGGGACGGGTTGTGCACACAGCTTGGGCGTGCACCGGCTGGGGACGGGTTGTGCACGCAGCTTGGGCGTGCACCGGCTCGGGACGGGTTGTGCACGCCCAATAATGCACGCATTATTATTAATATATGTTAAAGTTCTCTGTATAGTTAGACATAGGATAGGTTAAGGTAGGAGTTTAGGTTCTGTTAGCGATTATTTATATTTGAAGTACGTGGGTGAAGCATTTATAAAATTGTGGTTCGAACAAAGGACGTGAGCGAAGCACTTGTTCTGGAAGTGTTCGAACGTCATCGGTTGTGAGCCAGTCCGTCCTCCAAACAAAGACCCAAAAGAGATTCCATCCACCCGCCAAACCCACCAGCTGTTTATGAATGAAAAACGGTTTACACACGACTCACAACTGATGACGTTCGAACACTTTCGGAACAAGAGCTTCACTGACGACTTTTGTTCGAACCACAACGCTGTAAATGCTTCACCCACGTACTACAAATACAAATAATCGCCAACAGAACCTAAACACCTAACCTAACCTATGCTTATATATGCACAATATGCTAATATATTATAATATTAATTTACATTTGCGAAAATTCCTGTTTTGAATGAACAGCATGTTAAAATTGATGAATGCGTCAGTGGGGTCGACCGCTGGGCGGAATCGATTTGAGTCGAAGACGGGTTGTGTGAGCCGTGAGTAAACCGCTTTTCATTCGTAAACAGGAGGTTTGGCGGCTGGATTAACGAGCTTGGACCTTTGTACACGAGGACTTGCTGGTTAAAAAGAGACGCGATTCGAACGAAGGAAAATTGGGTTACACGTTTAACACTTACAGAGATTCCCAGCTGCGTCACACACAGCCGTCACACACTGCCTGTGACCACTGGCACGCTACTGCACTCCATCATACCATCACTCACCCTACTTTGAGTCACACTCAACATCAACCAGCGTGTAGGACATCACGTGATCTAGTGTAGCCAATAGCAGGAGACCTACGACAGATAAGCTTGTTAGTGACAGGCTTCTGAGTAATCAGCTCATGTCTATAGTGATCCCACAGACTGTATTGACCACTGGGATCACATTTGCTGGTAACGTTGGTATTACTTCCATTTGCTATTACTGGTAACTTTGAACTGCATGTCTATGGACCCCTGGCCTTTGCCAAAGGTGTAATGCTAAATGGTTCACGTGCCAATTGCCTCACTTCAATTATCACTGCCTCCACATGTGTGAAAAAGGCATTCATTACAAGTACTTAATAACAGTTGCAAGCGGCAGGTTGACTGTTCAACATTTGCAACAGTTTAAGACGTTTCTGTGGGTCTTATCCCACTACTCCAGTCTCTTGTATTACATGATAATACAGATACACGAAAGTAACTAATGATTGTAGAGGAAAACTACGAAAATAATAGCATCAGATTTACTAAGAGAACATTCACAACAGAACAGCGTCAGACATGTTAGAACATTCACAACAGAACAGCGTCAGACATGTTAGAACATTCACAACAGAACAAGATCAGACATGCTGAGAGAACATTCACAACAGAACAAGATCAGACATGCTGAGAGAACATTCACAACAGAACAAGATCAGGCATGCTGAGAGAACATTCACAACAGAACAAACAGACATAAGTGTGATGTACTCTGTACCCTGCTTAGTTGTTAGAAGCGTCTCACTATGGTACCTAATACCTAAAACAAGCAATACTACTAAACTTGGCCTAACCAAACCAAGCCTAACTTGGTTTGTGTTCACACAAACCAAATCGAACTTGTTAAGCCAAAGACAAACGTAACTTATCTTAGCCTGAAAATAATGTAACCTATCCTAACTTAGACAAGAGGAAGGGTAACTTATCCTAACTTATCCTAGACGAAGAGTAACTTAAGCTTAGCCTAGAGAAATGTATGATATCTTAGTCATAATCAAACATAAGATATCCTAGCCTGCTTTAATATAACCAGCCGTGTCAACCTCGATAACCTGCACCTATAAACGTTATGTCAAGTCAAACTGTAAAAATTTTAGTAATATATACAAAAAAATAGCTAAATCACATTTATGGAGTCAATTATGAGTAAATTATTAAATGACGTATTAATGATTAAATTACATTTACTCAACTTTCAAGTGATTGAATGAAACTTTTCCAGATGTTTTCGCTCTTTTTTCCCCTCACTTGTGTCCGCCTGTTTCTCCCCAAGTGATTTTCAAGTGAGCGAATCTCTTCTGAAGACGTTTCATGCCTGCTCGCGCTACAGATGCTGAGATGAGAACTTCTGAAGGAGCCGTTTCGGGCCTCATTTCCAGACAGTGACTACGAAATTTGCATCCGAAATGTGGGAAGAACGTTGAAATAAAACACGGGGGGGGGGCCCTAGGGCTAAGGGGTAGGGGGGAAGAGGGGGGGGGGGGTTGAATGGAGCGATTCGACAGCTATAGGGAGGAATACTGCCTGTATATTATAGGAGAATATAAGAAAATACTTTACTCTTAGGGGTTTTTCTACCCTATATACTGCCTATATATGTATAGGCAGCTTATTATCATTTAAACCTTCTGGGGGTTCACTCGGGAAGATGGTTCAAGATGGGGTTCTGTGGCCCGTCCGCATCAACACAGGACAAATGTTAGTTCGTCGACTGTTCAACACGCTTCCACTACACGTAAGGGGCACATCTGGCCGACCCCCCTCACAGTGTTCAAGAGAGAACTTGATAAGCAGGTCTAAAGGATAACTGATCAACCAGGCTGTGACTCGTACGTCAGGCTGCGAGCAGCCTCGTCCAACAGCCTGGTTGACCAGTCCAGCAACGAGGAGGCCTGGTCAAGGACCGGGCCGCGGAGACACTAAGCTCCGAAACCATCTCAAGGTAACCTCAAGGTAACTCACCCCTCAAACCCCCAGCTGTTTACGAATGAAAAACGGTTTACACACACGACTCACAAGTGATGACGTCCGAACACTTCCGGAACAAGTGCTTCACTGAAGACTTTTATTCGAACCACAACGCTGTAAATGCTTCACCCACGTACTTACTACAAATACAAATAATCGTCAACAGAACCTAAACACCTAACCTAACTATACATAAATATTATATATATATATATATATATATATATATATATATATATATATATATATATATATATATATATATATATATATATATATTGTTCGATTCCGCTTAAATAAGCGGAGTATTTAGGGAGAGGACGGGGTGAGTTACCTCATAAGATTCTTATGCTAATAAGTTGATGTGCGCCGTGGATTGTGCGCCGCGCAGACATGATTGTGCGCCGCGCAGACACGATGGTGCGCCGGGCAGACACGACTGTGCGCCGGGCAGACACGACTGTGCGCCGGGCAGACACGACTGTGCGCCGGGCTCACCGATTGTCAGTCAACTAACCGATCAGTACTGACCTACCAGCCACTATGGGAAAGTTTTACCCTTATGTATTTTGTATGTAACTTATATGTAACTTATATGTACCGTATCCCCTCTGCTTCTTCCGCCATCTTGAGGTTATGGGGCCTCGTTCGCTTAATATTTCTCAAGACTCGTCAGCCTCTACAGTGCCACTCTTACTGCCAACCTTAGTGGTTCTTAACGCGGGTTCTCGGCTTCACGAGGGTGCCATACGGGGCTGTTTCGCAGACCATCATGTGCTGCCAGGAGTGCCAACAATGGCGGAGTCGCTGGATATTGCGAGCACCGCGTGTGGCTCAGATATGGCAGCAGCAGAGAACACGATATAGCAGTGCCAGAGTGCCAGACGTAGTAGTGCTAGACGTAGCAGTACCAGAGTGCCAGACGTAACAGTGCCTGAGTGCCAGAGGTAGTTACAGTGCCAGAGAGCCAGACGTAGTAGTGCTAGACGTAGCAGTACCAGAGTGCCAGACGTAACAGTGCCTGAGTGCCAGACGTAGTTGCAGTGCCAGAGAGCCAGACGTAGTAGTGCTAGACGTAGCAGTACCAGAGTGCCAGACGTAACAGTGCCTGAGTGCCAGACGTAGCAGTGCCAGACGTAGCAGTGTCAGAGTGCCAGACGTAGTAGTGCCAGACGTAGCAGTGTCAGAGTGCCAGAGTGCCAACACATTAAGGATAGCGGCGCGGGTAAAGGGGGTCACACTCGCTTGAAACGAACACAATAAAACAGGCCAGGGACTTACCAGGCTATTAAGCATATTACAGGAGAATGAGCCGTGTGAGATGCGGGGGGGGGGGGTTAATGGTACGGTGACGGGGGGGGGGGCAGGATTAGTGGTACGGGGAGAGGGGGAAGGATTAGTGGAACGGGGAGAGGGGGCAGGATTAATGGTACGGGGAGAGGGGGCAGGATTAGTGGTACGGGGAGAGGGGGCAGGATTAGTGGTACGGGGAGAGGGGGCAGGATTAGTGGTACGGGGAGAGGGGGCAGGATTAGTGGTACGGGGAGAGGGGGAAGGATTAGTGGTACGGGGAGAGGGGGCAGGATTAGTGGTACGGGGAGAGGGGGCAGGATTAATGGTACGGGGAGAGGGGGCAGGATTAGTGGTACGGGGAGAGGGGGCAGGATTAGTGGTACGGGGAGAGGGGGCAGGATTAGTGGTACGGGGAGAGGGGGCAGGATTAGTGGGACGGGTAATGGGGAGGAGTAATGATAGGTAGGGAGGACGACTAATGGTAGGTAGAGATGGAAAGGAAAGGATTAGTGATAGGTACAGAGGGAGAGGATTAATGACTCGGGGAGAGGGGAGGATTAGTGATAGGTACAGAGAGGGGGGGAGGATTAATGATTCGGGGAGAGGAAATGGATTAATGGCTGGAGAGAGTTAGAAGCATTGATGGTAGAGGGGAGATGGAACGGATTTATGGAAGACGGGGGGGGGGAGGAACGATAGGATAGGACTAGATGGAAGTGGAAAATATGAGGGGTTAAAGAGGACTGAGCAACAGTAGAGGACAGAGGAAGAATGAACGTAGTAGAGGAGAATGGACGTAGTAGAGGAGAATGGACGTAGTAGAGGAGAATGGACGTAGTAGAGGAGAATGGACGTAGTAGAGGAGAATGGACGTAGTAGAGGAGAATGGACGTAGTAGAGGAGAATGGACGTAGTAGAGGAGAATGGACGTAGTAGAGGAGAATGGACGTAGTAGAGGAGAATGGACGTAGTAGAGGAGAATGGACGTAATAGAGGAGAATGGACGTAGTAGAGGAGAATGGACGTAGTAGAGGAGAATGGACGTAGTAGAGGAGAATGGACGTAGTAGAGGAGAATGGACGTAGTAGAGGAGAATGGACGTAGTAAAGGAGAATGGACGTAGTAGAGGAGAATGGACGTAGTAGAGGAGAATGGACGTAGTAGAGGAGAATGGACGTAATAGAGGAGAATGGACGTAGTAGAGGAGAATGGACGTAGTAGAGGAGAATGGACGTAGTAGAGGAGAATGGACGTAGTAGAGGAGAATGGACGTAATAGAAAGAGGAGAGACTGGACCTTACACCCTTGTAGCCCGTAGCCCTTGTAGCCCCGCGAGGGGAAAGAGACAAATCGAATTAACATGTGAACAAGAAACCTACAGAATGACTATTGGTTACTATTCTTGTTAAAATCATTAACGACTTGTAGCATTAAGACACCTTGTGTGGCTCAGGATAGCTTTACTCAACACCTTGTGTGGCTCAGGATAGCTTTATTCAACACCTTGTGTGGCTCAGGATAGCTTTATTCAACACCTTGTGTGGCTCAGGATACCTCAACACCTTGTGTGGCTCAGGATAGCTTTACTCAACACCTTGTGGCGGGAGAGGCGGGATCAGAGAGCTGAACCTCAACCCTCCCACTAGCATGACAAGGTCGGGACTCCCGGGTCACATATGAAGCATCTCCTCTCACCCATACCTTGAGGTGCTTCCGGGCTTAGCGTCCCCGCGGCCCGGTCGTCGACCAGGCCTCCTGGTTGCCTGACTGATCAACCATGCCAGACCCATGGCAATCCTTTCCTGCCTGTCCTTCACCCACTCATTACTGTCTCTCTCCCTCCTGTCACCCTCTGCTTGAGTCTATCTTCTCATCTCTGTCTTCCCACCACCAAAGTCTCTCAACCATTCTCCTTATTCTCTCGTTCGTCTTACTGTATCTTCCACTCTCCTGGCTTCTATACAGGTCCACCCCTGTGGTTCCTAGGGGGCGCCCCTCACTCTCCCCTCACTGCCCCCTGGTGGTAGGGGTGTCACCGGCAGACAGCCCCTCCCACAGGCGGCTCCTCGCCTGCTGGGGCGCTGACAGCTCTCACCGCCACACACTCGCCAGCCGCCCACTACAGCTCGCTCCGCCAGGGGCAGTTATTATTTGGTTACGCCAGAGGGAAGTTAGGGAGAGGGAGAGAGAGAGAGAGAAAGAGATGAGGGGGATTTAGTAAAGTTTTTCTTTTTTTACCACAGACGTGGCCACACATTTACAATACTAACTAGCATATTTACACACAGACGTGGCCACATATTTACAATGCTAACCAGAATATTTACATTTTCTACAGCCCTCCGTGGACAGGGGTTAGAGATTAGTGATGTGTGATCATTAGGTTAGTGTAGAGCTAGTGTTAGTTATATATATATATATATATATATATATATTAGCCTAGGGTTGGGTCGTTGGGTATAATGCTTTGGTCATTAAGTAAGGTAAAGTAGTTAAGAGTTAAGTTAATGCATAGTTTGTACGCATTTTAAGCCATGCGTCGTGATCAGACGCCTTAGTACTGCGCATAAGGACGGTCCTAAACTATGTCTTACCTGGACAATGAGGAGCTTCTGTCTACAAGCCTCGAACCATTCCCCATATTTTAACATAACGTCAAGACACCTCAACGCCTGACACCAAGCTCCACGGGAGAACACTAACTGTCTCAACACACATCTATGAAGAAGACATCTATATGAAGACGTCACTTTACCCTCGGGCCTCGTAGCCTGGTGGATTGCGCGCAGGACTCGTAATTCTGTGGCGCGGGTTCGATTCCCGCACGCGGCAGAAACAAATGGGCAAAGTTTCTTTCACCCTGAATGCCCCTGTTACCTGGGAGTTAGTCAGCTGTGACGGGCTGCTTCCTGGGGGGTGGAGGCCTGGTCGAGGACCGGGCCGCGGGGACACTAAAGCCCCGAAATCATCTCAAGATAACCTCAAGATATACCCGTCTAAACACCGTCCACACACACACACACGCCTTCCCACTCTCCCCACACGCACGCACTAACGTCCCGAGGCGTGTACACGCACGCACTCGCGTGCATAATGACCAATATCCTGGAGAGTCTTAAGTAAAATAGCAAAACTCGATTAAAACTTCATTTATTTCGCTTTCAACTTTTGATGGACTCTTAAGGTAGACTGTTAAGGTGAGTCCTTTAACAGCCTCAGCCTGGGTAGTTATGACGACGGTTTCCACGTAACTAGCGACGGTGAGGGTCACTATCCACGTAACTAGCGACGGTGAGGGTCACTATCCACGTAACTAGCGACGGTGAGTGACACTATCCACGTAACTAGCGACGGTGAGTGACACTATCCACGTAACTAGCGACGGTGAGTGACACTATCCACGTAACTAGCGACGGTGAGTGTCACTATCCACGTAACTAGCGACGGTGAGTGACACTATCCACGTAACGGTGGACACACTGTGAGCGTGTTCACCGTGAGAAGTGTATCTGTTGGCTTTACAGACGTCTCTTGTAAGCCCAATCGTGACTGAAAATGCAATTTGAAATATTCCAAAAGGGTTCCACATCCATTGGTGGCTTTGTTCTTTCATCTATAAGCCTCCGTCGTACGGAACACCGAGGCTAAATATACTACTTTCCTTATGATGAGGTTATCTTGAGATGATTTCGGGGCTTTAGTGTCCCCGCGGCCCGGTCCTCGACCAGGCCTCCATCCCCAGGAAGCAGCCCGTGACAGCTGACTAACTCCCAGGTACCTATTTTACTGCTAGGTAACAGGGGCACAGGGTGAAAGAAACTCTGCCCATTGTTTCTCGCCGGCGCCTGGGATCGAACCCAGGACCACAGGATCACAAGTCCAGCGTGCTGTCCGCTCGGCCGACCGATGCTCCCAAACTCTTCAAAACCTCAGTGTCCAATAATTATCAGTCAGTTGCTTTCAACAAATTTGTTACATATTTGTATTATGTTCTGATTGACTTTTTTTTTTAGGCAGAAATTAAATTCAGTGTTTAATACTAAAACAATATTTCCTGGCTTTGTTTACAGTGCCAGAACCAAGGTGGTAACTATTCAGTAATATGTATTACAGATACACATGTATTACAGATACATATGTATTACAGATACACATGTATTACAGATATATATGTATTTCTTGATGCAGGCGATGAGTCACAATAACGTGGCTGAAGTACGTTGACCAGACCACACACTAGAAGGAGAAGGGACGACGACGTTTCGGTCCGTCTTGGACCATTCTCAAGTCGATTGTGAGAATGATCACAATCGCTGGGTGGCTGGCTGAGTGGCTGGGTGGCTGTGGCTGGCTGGCTGGCTGGCTGAGTGGCTGACTGGCTGGGTGAGTGGCTGGCTGAGTGGCTGGGTGGGTGGTTGACTGGCTGGGTGGCTGGGTTGGTGGGTGGCTGGCAGGCTGGGTGGCTGAGTGGCTGGGTGGCTGAGTGGCTGGGTATATGGGTGGCTGGCTAGCTGGCTGAGTGGCTGGCTCTCTCACTCCCTCTTTTTTGTGTCCAGCCGGCTGGCTGGCTGGCTGGCTCTATCTCTCTTTAGCCCCCTTAACATCTTTGTCTCTCTTTATCTATCCCTATCACTGTCTCCCCCTTTCTTCATTTATCTTTCTCTCTCCCTGTCTCTCTCTATATACTTTTCGATAAGGGGAAAACAGGGCGTGTGTTCCATTCTCCGTGTGTGCCACATCTCCGTGGCTCCGTGGCCAGGCTGGGGGGTGGTCGAGGCCCTCACCACCAACAAATTTATAAACACTTAAATAATTGTTACTGTACATTTTACACTTCTCCTGCCAATGAAGTTATTCATGCCAGCTGTCTCCCTTGAGGAGAACGTTTTCCCGTCAACAACAACAACCTCAACCACTACTACTACTACTACTCGATTCATTCATTACAATTACATTCATTCATTAAACAGTACACAATATCATGCCGTTTGCAGGCATAGATACACACGCACCCTACACAGTCATTCACCAGGATCACAGTCAAGCAGGGACACCTACCATAACAACAGGACCACCTAGTGTACCAACAGGACCACCTAGTGTGGTCGACTGTACAGCACTTAGAATACACTCGGACCATCTGGGATCAAACGCAGACCTGCAAGCAGCGAGGCCGTCGCTGTATCGACCAGTGTAAGTTGCTTTTTTTTTTTTTTTTTTTTTTTTTTTATTAAGATATGAGGTACATCTGCATTAGTGCAGCTGCCCTAGACTATATGAAGTGGAGTACAGTGTGTCAAAAAAGCTAACTAGGTGATGCTAAGAAATCCCCATCACACAGGATGGTTAGTCATACAGAGGCATGTGATAAGCGGTCTGCACTGGCAGACTCCGGATGCATTTTGAGGATATCAACAACACAAGATTGAATAAGGTAGCAGTGGTAATACAAGTCCCCATCTCGCAGGATGGTTAGTCATACGGAGCCATGTGTTTAATAGCCTGCACTGGCAAATTTTGGGTATACTGTGAGGATATCTTCAAGAATACGAGAGTGAATAAAGTAATTGCAAAGCTCCAGGTACCTCATGCCAACTGGTCTGAAAGGTCTAATAACTGGGCATTCAGTGATGTAGTGCGGGAGATCATGCCGTAGTTCCTGCTCACAGAGTTTGCAACTGGAGTGCTCAGGATTGGGAGACCCGTCACCTGCAGCCACCTGCCACAGGTAACGGTAACCCAACCTGATCCTTGCAACCACTGTGTCGCACAGTCTAGTGGACGTTTTGTGCTGTCCATAGATGTAGGTTTCAGATGTGAACAAATCATAGCTTTTTATACTAGTACTTTCAGGTCGTTGGTAGTTGTAGGCACACTCGGCGCAACACTCTACGGACGAACCAAACCACCGTTCGATACCTTTTCTCAAGGAGGGAAGAAAAGGGGTTGGATGGAAGAGGAAACAAACCATAAGAAAGAATCTTCAGTACCAAACAGTCTGTGGAACGCCCTAACGTGCCTAAATTCCGTCTGAGCTCATATACGATCATGGGGGATCGAACGCGGAAAAATGGAATAGAAATGAAAAATGAGAGAATTATAAATCTCTCACATCAAGGTCTGATTAGCATCTCCAATTTCCTCTGGACAGGTGTAGCTCCACAGGAACAACTCTTAACAACAGTATCAAGTGTAACGAGCTCAGATACAGCTGTAATTACTTAATGGTATCGAAGACCATTTTAGACAGCCAGGACGATTTCATCATTGTCAGACGGTCATTAACCATGTTGGGTGTTGAGTACACATCAAGGTAGAGACGCAAGGTTAATGACCTTAACTGCCTCCGCGACATTCCTTGAGCTTACGAGACTTAAGGTAATTCAATACCAACTATATATACCAGCTATATATACTATATATATATACCTATGGTTATTGTTTCCTTTAATATAGTACCATTTGTTTACATTATACATAAAACATTTTAATTAACTAAGACTAAAAAGAATACGTGAAGTGCATAGTTTCCTTCACTTGTTGCCACGTTATATTGTTTGGTAATTGGCAGAGTCTTAAGAGCACAGTTAAGGAACTCTTAAGAGTAAGGAATTTACTCCCATAATAAGAGTCCAAATTAAATGATAAATCATTTAATTGTAAATGATTAAAGTGAGACCTGTGGACAGTTCAGGTTTATTAATTGATGTTGTGTGTTCCGCAGCTTGAACCTGAACTAGATGAAATAGTTGACCACATAACATGATGTACTCGGGCATGGGGATGGGTGTACTCGGGCATGGGGATGGGTGTACTCGGGCATGGGGATGGGTGTACTCGGGCATGGGGTTGGAGGTACTCGGGCATGGGGATGGGTGTATTCTCTCACCAATTTAGAAACTACAAATATTTCTACACACTGGTGCTAAAAGCTAGTGTTAGCGGGACCAGTTTAATCTCTTAATGCAAGGCTGGCGCACAGAGCTGCAAGCTGGTGCTTACCATTCACCGCGCGTTCGTTCCACCGCCCAGCTTAGCATGGTGAGGTATGGCCCTCTTGTCTGGCCCTCAAGTGACGGTCTGCTTCTCAAGCACAATACTTGTCAGGCACTCAACTCCTGTTGCTCCGGCTCTCAAGGTTCGGTTAGGCCTCTAGAGTAATGGATTTTCATTTAGTTAATTATACTCTGAGGCCTCGTCATCAGATTTCTTAAATGTCGAGGCTAATGATAGTTCTCGACAGGATTGATATCATGCTTTTATGTTATATATTGAGAGAGAGAAAAAGGAATATTGCAGTAGCAAAAGAAGGCCAGTGTCTGCAGCAGACGTCACCTGCAGTAGACGTTGTCTGCAGTAGACGTTACCTGCAGTAGACGTTACCTGTAGTAGACGTTACCTGCAGCAGACGTTGTCTGCAGTAGACGTTACCTGCAGTAGACGTTACCTGTAGTAGACGTTACCTGCAGTAGACGTTACCTGCAGTAGACGTTACCTGCAGTAGACGTTACCTGCAGCAGACGTTGTCTGCAGTAGACGTTACCTGCAGTAGACGTTACCTGTAGTAGACGTTACCTGTAGTAGACGTTACCTGCAGTAGACGTTACCTGCAGTAGACGTTACCTGCAGTAGACGTTACCTGCAGTAGACGTTACCTGCAGTAGACGTTACCTGCAACAGACGTCGCCCGCAGCAGACTTGGGGAAATGGTAAAGGAATGGTTGAGGGCGAGGGGAATGGTTGTACGTTGTACCTGTTGCGTTATAATTTAACTAATCTGATGTCCACCTGGACATCAAGTCTCCTCAGTATCTTTCATGTTACGATCATTTCCCTTCCTCTGTTTCTTTTTCTCCTCCTCCCTGGATGCGAAGTGCAGATCTCTGTCCTCAAAGCCCCAATAGTTCTAGCACAAATCTTGTTACAAAACAATAACATTTCAGTTAGGCAACTTTTGTGGGTTGTATCCTATGGCCTTGATGTTGGGCTCATCAACCTCTGGAGGGTTGTTAAGGAAACACCCACAACTTGCTAACCAACGAGCAAGCACAAAGAAGACTCTCAAGGGTATATACACCGAGTAATAGGGTATATCTTCCCGTGTGTATATATATATATAAATCCCTGTGTATGGCTTTAGGTACCTCTATAAGCCAAACTGGCTTCAGATCCTCGACAATTGGAAACCAGACCAAAATGTATTATGTAAACCACTAACACTAAGTATCCCTGAGACGCTGCGCATTATTAGCGGCTTTATACAATGTTTCAGTACTGTACTCTAAATGTAAACAATGTGACAATGGCCAATATTTAGCTTTATAATAGCTATCCCTACAAGTCTGTCACCCGCCCCGAACAGAGAAAACGTTACCTCTGTACTGAAGTTTAGATGGGTAACTTCAAAATTTGGCTCTGCGTTTTTCTTCATTGTCGGGGTCAAGAAGTCGGCAAGGTTTATTATCCTCCAGGGGACTAAGCCAACTACCGACCTTAACACATTTTATCTTAGGCCTTACCCCCCCTACTAGATGGCCCTGCAACACGATCCGCGAATAGCTTTACAAGAGCGAATAGCTTTACAAGAGCGAATAGAAATGCAGTTTGAAAATCGTCCCTTTATCCACTACACCACAAGGTAGGTATATGCTTATCAGACAAGCGTAAGTATACAGTAACCCTTGAAGGCGCCTTGAAGAACCCCTTTACTTGAACTGCTGTGGAATCTGACTCTCTGCACCTATTTTCATTTTCAAATTACGACTTTTTATACCGAAAATATGCCAATTACTGAAAACGGCGATGGGTCATATTTTGCCCAAACCCCCCTGCAGTTTTCAAAATATCTGAAGTGTCGGAAATTTACTCCTGAGCGTGATTTTTGAGCCGAATTCTGACAGTGGAACGAGTCACAGTACAACGAGCCCAAATAATATTACAAAAAAACAGAACCGCTGAGACATTTCGAGGTAGAGTGAGGGAGAGCTGGAGGACTGACCTGCTGTGTTATGGTGATCGTAGCTGCTGCGACGGTAGGGGTCCATGGTGGCGGCGCTCCCTGCGGCACTCCCTGCGGCACGTCCCTGCGGTAGGAGGGCGCTCAGTTACTGCTACAAGGTCACGCCTTGAACACACATTAAATTAGTATACACATCACATATGCATGAATATACTGGTATACACAACACGTACACATGAATATACTAATATACACAACACGTACACATGAATATACTGGTATACACAACACGTGAACATGAATACAAGCACACATGTATACAACACGTACCCATAAACCTACACGGAATAGCAATTACATTAAAGTAAAAACAACAAAATGGCAGCTGTTTCAATCACTTCCTTTATTATAAATGATTTATAATTTTATATTAATTATAAATAATTATTTGTATTCTTTGATAATATACTTCGATAAAGGAGGTAATTTATACGACCCCCCCCCCTCCTCTCTTCTTATTCAGGGAGGGGGGGGGGATTCAGACAGCAATGCCACAATTCTCACACATAATGTAAATAGAAAGTAAATCTGCCCCCTTGTCTATGACACAGATCCCTAGGCGCTATGACACGATGGGTCATCGCTGTGACATCGATGGGTCATCACCTTTCCACTGTTGCAACTGTAAATATGTGAAACAAAGAACCCCAACCCACACACATGTGAAATGAAAGTGAGACTGTTCCGGTCCGTCCGGGACCCTCTTTATCAAGTCGTGACGGGTCCAGGAGGGCCCGAAACGTCGTCATATAACTGTCTTGGATGGACCTATGCGTCGACGCTGCCGTCCGCCTAATAGAACGTCGCATTCTGACGTATAATCGACCTAAGGCGAAACCCGGTAGCATAGTCGGATTTGTTCTTGTTCTTGTATTCGTGTATGAATACATGAATACACTTCCCGTCTCCCGACATAATGAATAATGTGATTAAAGTCACATTATGATAGTCGTCCATAAGCCTTAACAAGTTTTCTATAAGAGGATTAACTGAACTTGACTCGCATTACTTTCCCACACACCAAAGAAAACGGAGACTTCGGATGATACGGGAGTGTGAGGTATTATCCACTTGATGATGATAATAATTTTATTCAAAAGATTGAGTATACAAAATACATAGGCGTAATATACAGTTGTAGGTACAGGAGTTACAGTCTATGAAGCCAGCACCTGCTGCTGCTGCTGCTGCTGGGTCTATTCCTCCTGCTGGGAATACTCTGTCTGCTGGGGACGCAGACCTGCTGATGTTTCTGCCGTGATCTCTGGGAATGTCTCTTAACGGTGCTGGATCTGAGTCACGTCTCGTGCCTATAGATGCTCCTCCCAGCTGTATATAGCCGCTGTGTTACACTCTCTACTTTCCTTGTCCTGGTTGTGTCTGTCACAACTGGATTATACCCACTGAATGATACCCACTGTAATATACCCACAGCATGAGCGGGTAAAAGGGAATACTCACCTATCACCACTGAATCTAATTTCCCGCTTCCTCGGCCTCCGGGATATGCTAATACCTTTTACGACCGCGCGTAAATTTTGGGGAATCGATCTGAATAAGTAGCCGTTCGAGGTCTTTACGGTGGGTGGCTCAGTGCAAGTGTTTTAGCGCGTATTTGGGAGTTGATGGCGCGGGGAACCGGCGCGGGATTGGCCAGGAATACGTCAAGCCATTGAAGGTTGATGTTGCTTGTTGTTTTAGATTCAGCTACTCTAAACAAAAAGCTGCAAGTAGCACGGGCTATGGTGAACCCGTAGTGGACTTACCTGGCACAGGAGCGGGGCAAGTAGCACGGGCTATGGTGAACCCGTAGTGGACTTACCTGGCACAGGAGCGGGGGCTGTGTGAGGTTGATGTTAGAATTGAAAGCTTGCCTCAACTTAAAAACAAATTGTAAAGGCAGACAGAGAAAGGACTGGTGTATGGAGAAGGAGTTAGCTGCATACTTTAGACAATCTGCTCACCACCCAACCTGTCCCTGTACATAGAACGTCGTATTTCGTTCGAATAGGTTACATAAGGTCGTACAATTGTTGTACTAAAAACTGGAAGCGGCTGGCGAAAGTAACTTACTGTTTATTGGTACGTTAAAAAAATAATAATAATTTTGCCCCGAGGGGCGAGTTTATTGGGCAGCGCCACTCATCCCGTGAGTGGTCATAATTCCATAGCAGTATGTACAACACTCCCCAATAGGAAGAAACCCCGCTGGGTTGTTCATCCAGTCACTTGTACCCAGACACAGCTGGGACTTGCTTAACTGTCTCAAGTGAACAGCTCCTCGCCCGCCATCAGTCAGCCTTACCCGGGCCGGGTTGCTGCTGCATCTGGACCCGCCACCACATCTGTCTTTGTTAGTTACTTCCCACAAGGCTCCTCGCGCTCTCTCCTGCCCCCACACCTGCCTCTCCTGCCCCCACACCTGCGCTCCTGCCCCCACACCTGCGCTCCTGCCCCCACACCTGCCTCTCCTGCCCCCACACCTGCGTCTCCTCCCACCACACCTGCCTCTCCTGCCCCCACACCTGCCTCTCCTGCCCCCACACCTGCGCTCCTGCCCCCACACCTGCGCTCCTGCCCCCACACCTGCCTCTCCTGCCCCCACACCTGCGCTCCTGCCCCCACACCTGCCTCTCCTGCCCCCACACCTGCGTCTCCTCTCACCACACCATAAATGAGGAGTCAAGAGGTGTAGGGCTGGAGGAGGGAGATGGAGAGTTGGAGGTGAAGGTCATTATAGGTGAGGCTGAGGCTCCTCACCTGGCAGTTGGGGAGAGCATCATCTGACTGTTTAATACATCTCCTGGCTCCGACAACACTCCCTCCTATACAACTTTAACCACCTGACAATTATAACCTTACGGGTTATTCATGCCCGTGCCGCCTCTTGGTTGGCTCAATCTTCATGAACCCATTAGCACACCTGTGACGCCACATCTTGCCTCAGCCTCGTGGAGGAACCTTCACCGGAGATGCCAGTTCCGATACACTCGGTGCCTAGTTAAAGGACCTCAGAATAGAGTTAAAAGAACTTTGGACTGAGGAAGAAATCCAATACTGGAGACAGCCCAACTTTCCTGCCGTGAGCTGTGTGTGTGTTTACTATTTGTATCTGTACAATCGAGCTGTTAGCTCTTGGATTCAGCCTTTCTAACCAATTTATTGTTCCTCTATTATGTTTACTGCATATATTTATCTCTAATACACACACACACACACACACACACACACACACACACACACACACACACACACACACACACACACACACACACACACACACACACACACACACACACACAATCCCCAGGAAGCAGCCCGTAGCAGCTGTCTAACTTCCAGGTACCCATTTACTGCTAGGTAACAGGGGCATAGGGTGAAAGAAACTCTACCCATCGTTTCTCGCCGGCATACGGGATCGAACCCGGGACCACAGGGTCACGTGTCCAGCGATGTGTGTGTGTGTGTG
The DNA here is from genome assembly GCF_040958095.1 of Procambarus clarkii. NCBI lineage: Eukaryota > Metazoa > Arthropoda > Malacostraca > Decapoda > Cambaridae > Procambarus > Procambarus clarkii. The sequence goes on along the minus strand of NC_091175.1, from coordinate 6,761,544 downwards.
TTTCAAGTTTTCTTACTTGCTTTACGAAGTGGGAGTTCTATGACAGGACTGCATACTCTTGGACTGGTCTCACATTGGTGGTGAACAGTGAATAGCAAACCTCCTTACTGAAGTTCCTGGATGCTGACCTAATCTGTGTTAGAATATGCTGCTGATGTCGTCCTGTTTATGTGTACCTCTGAGAGTTCTTGACATCCAGCCCAGACCCCCCCCCCAGCCCAGCCCCCCCCCCCACAGCCCAGACCCCTCCAGCCCAGACCCCCAACCCAGAACCCCATCCCAGACCCCCCAGCCCAGACCCCTCCAGCCCAGACCCCCCCCCCCCAGCCCAGACCCCCAGCCCTGGTAAGGGGACCTCGCCCCCCCCCCCCGCTCCCTCTCACTCTCCACCTGTCACTTCTCACGCCAATTTTATGAATTTGATTTTTGAGTTTGGTGTCGCGTCACGCCTTAACAGGTTTGGCACTCTCCACACGAGGCCTGTCCCTCGTGATTGTTTACGTCTAATTAACGCTCTTTCCTCTGTTTCCCTCTTCAATCGCCTCTTATTTATTCTAAATTCTTGACGTAATGATTGTTGTAATTGGTTGTGCTGTGTTTCTGGTTTCAAATAAGAATTATATATTGATAACTGGCATAAATTATAATGCAATTGTGACATATATGCTGGAGATGAAAGGGGGGGTATAAATATTATATATTTATAAATCTAATATCTACAAATCTGTCAGAACCTTTCAACCTTCAGGCTGTGTTCATTCCATCCAGCGGCCGACCCCCCACAGGCGCGTTTATCAATATTAACAAGTTGTTCATTCAGAATAGGAATTTTGTCAAAATTAATATTATTATATATTATCAAACTGTGCATATTTAGGCATCGGTTAGGTTAGGTGTTTAGCTTCTCTTGGCGATTATATTGGTATTTGTAGTACGCGGGTGAAGCATTTACAGTGTTGTAGTACGCGGGTGAAGCATTTACAGTGTTGTAGTTCGCGGGTGAAGCATTTACAGTGTTGTAGTTCGAACACAAATCGTCAGCGAATCATTTGTTCGAGAAGTGTTCGGACGTTATCAGTTGAGCAGCCCGTCCTCCAAACAAAGATCCAAAAGTGATTCCATCCACCTGCCAAACCCCAGCTGTTTATGAATGAAAAGCGGTTTACACACGACTCACAACTGATTTCGTTCGAACACTTCCGGAACAAGTGCTTCACTGACGAGTTTTGTTCGAACCACATCGCTATAAATGCTTCACCCACGTACTACAAATACAAATAATCGCCAACCGAACCTAAACACCTAACCTAACCTATGCCTATATATGCACAATATGCTAATATATTATAATATTAATTTATATTTGAGAAAATTCTTGTTTTGAATGAACAGTATGTTAAAATTCATGAATGCGTCTGTGGGGTAGACCGCTGGATGTAATGGACTTGAGTCGAGGACGGGTTGAGTTGAGAGTCGTGTGTAAAGCAATTTTCATTCATAAACAACGAGGGGGTTGGCGGGTGGATGGAATGAACTTTGGCCTTTGTAGATGAGGACGGGATGGCGGTCTGGACCACTTATAACAGCGACTCTCACACGTTAAATAAAACATTGAGATCAACGAGTCGGAATTTTTAATTGAGGCTTCATGTTCACTTTGAGTATTGACTCGTTAGACGTTGAGGTGAAGCCCATGAGAGGTGGAAGGCAGTTTACTCAAGTCGCTCTTAGTGAAGGAGTGGTTCGCTGTGCACCAATGCTCATAGCCTGCAGAGAAGCATAGTTGCTCTAAGGACAATGCAGTACAGTTAAGTGTTCCCAAACGTTTAGACAGTAAGGCAAATAGTGAAGGGGAAATGGGAGACATTACAAGGGATAGATTCCCAGCACCATCACCAGAGTGACAGCTAAACAGGGCAACATTGCAGCACATACAGGAGCTTGCAAACATTGCAGCAGCATGGAAAATAGGCTCTTCCAAAACACTGTACACAGCTTATGTGAAGCTAAATCAAGATTAAGCAACACCGATATAAAGACACCACCTGGTGAAACCCATAACTAACCTAAGGGGATGATCACGACATACAAGATACAGAGAGGAATAGACAAGGTGGTAGGTGGACCTAGACACTGAAATGTGTCTAAGAAGTGTAACAAAATACTTGGACTATGTAAGGATAGTTAACAAGTGGAGTGCACTGAAAGAAGTTGTGAAAGCAATCTGCATTCACAGCTTCACAGCTTCTGCAGGATTACGTGCAGACACTACAACAATTACCACCATTATTACCACCATTATTACCACTATTATTACCACCATTATTACCACTAGTCTCACCATTACCAGCACCCAGCCCGCTGGTGAGGGGGGGGGGGGGTAGTGAGGCTCCCGGCCCCACAGCAGCCGTCTCTACCAGGACACAGTGTGGACACAGTGTGGACACAGTGAGGACACAGTGAGGACACAGTCTGGACACAGTCTGGACACAGTGAGGACACAGTCTGGACACAGTCTGGACACAGTCTGGACACAGTGTGGACACAGTAAGGACACAGTGTGGCCACGTTTACATATTCCTTCTCCATGTATAAAGGTAACTGAGCTGCTCACAAAATCCCAACTCGTTCAAAACACCAGATTTATTTTCAATTCAACGACTGGTACCGCTGAACTACCTGTAATCCAGTAGTAGTTTGTGCAGCCTGCTCACAACCCACTGGAATCCAATTCGATTCCCGGACACAGCGGGGCGTCTGCACCAGTTTCTTTACACCTCATGCCTTACACCCTGTATACCTGTCGCTCGTTAATTACCTCTCTCGGCAATAACGTTTTCATCATACATTTTTTTCTTAAAGTTGTGGATGGAATTGGCTTAAACAATTTCTTCAATAAACTCCACTTGCAACCACTCGTGCAGGGAACGATAGCAATTGCATATCGCGTGTCCAGTTTCCAATAATTTTCCATTCTACTGCTTTTTAATTTAACTAGGCTTCCTTTGTCCACTTTGGCTATTCCCCTTCAGGATTTTGTATGTCGTTATCATATCTCCTCTGTGTCTTCTTCTCGCTAAGCGTGTGAGGATGAGCATTCTCAACCTGTCCTCATAGCTGAGGCCGATGAGGACAGATTGATATTAGTCTAATTGCAAACCTCTGCACTTTATCTATTTTCTGTTCACTTCACAAGATGTGGGGTTCCATGCTGGTGCTGCATACTCAAATATCATAAGATGTGGGGTTCCATGCTGGTGCTGCATACTCAAATATCACAAGATGTGGGGTTCCATGCTGGTGCTGCATACTCAAATATCACAAGATGTGGGGTTCCATGCTGGTGCTGCATACTCAAATATCACAAGATGTGGGGTTCCATGCTGGTGCTGCATACTCAAATATCACAAGATGTGGGGTTCCATGCTGGTGCTGCATACTCAAATATCACAAGATGTGGGGTTCCATGCTGGTGCTGCATACTCAAATATCACAAGATGTGGGGTTCCATGCTGGTGCTGCATACTCAAATATCACAAGATGTGGGGTTCCATGCTGGTGCTGCATACTCAAATATCACAAGATGTGGGGTTCCATGCTGGTGCTGCATACTCAAATATCACAAGATGTGGGGTTCCATGCTGGTGCTGCATACTCAAATATCACAAGATGTGGGGTTCCATGCTGGTGCTGCATACTCAAATATCACAAGATGTGGGGTTCCATGCTGGTGCTGCATACTCAAATAATGGTATCACATAGTGTGTATGAACTTTAAATCCTCCTTGTTCAGATTCTTAAATGACGTTCTTATGTTTTCTAGTTCCTCACATGCTGCTGATGGTATCCTGTACACATCAGCTGGGGCCAGATTCACGAAGCGGTTACGCAAGCACTTACGAACCTGTACATCTTTTCTCAAACTTTGGCGGCGCTGTTTACAATTATTAAACAGTTAGTGAGCTCCGAAGCACCAGGAGGCTGTTTATAACAATAACAACAGTTGATTGGCAAGTTTTCATGCTTGTAAACCGTTTAATAAATGTAACCAAAGCCGTCAAAGAGTGAAGAAAGATGTACACGTTCGTCAGTACTTGCGTAACTACTTCGTGAATCTGGCCCCAGATCTACAAACTTTAACTGCAGTCCAACACCTCCAGTTAAGTGTTATGTGAATCTTAAAGACACAAATTCGGCGACTATGACTGAAGGCAGGACGCGCACAGTAACATTTAATGGTGCTTCTTCGGGGGAGACCAGGAGGATCTTGTTCACAGTTACGGTGATCTTCAAGTTTACGATGTTAAGAGGTAAGATGGTGGCTCACCGATAGTGTCGTAATGCCTACACTGTTACGTCACTATACTACCACTGTACCGTCGGCCTGTACCGTGAGCCTGTAACGTCAGCCTGTAACATCAGCCTGTAACGTCAGCCTGTAACGTCGCTCTACTCTCAACTTGTGTCTCGAGGTCTAAAGATAATAAGGTTTATAAACTCGTGAGATGCTCCCCCCCCCCCACGTCTCTCATGAGGAGGTACCCTCTCTCTCTCTACGTCTCCTGAGGCACCCCCTCCCCCCCTCACTTCTCCAACATCACAGCCCCGACACTTTACAAGATGAGGAAGGCTCGCCTCGCCACAAGGTCTCTGACACAGTGCCGGGTCCAGCCGAACATAATGTCTCAGACACGTGACATTCCACAATAAGTTGAGCCGTAAACAGTCCCACGATATATGTTATATCTACAGGATATATATCTACAGGATATCTATTATATCAGCTACAGGGAAGGCAGGAAGTGCTGTTGTTGTTCACCAGCCCGATGGCAGCACAATTAAAGCGTTTACCGGCAGTAATAATTCTTAGAGCTGGAGTTCACTTTGCATGATGGTCTGCTCTCTTCCCCTCTTCTTCCATTCCCTCTGCTTCCCCCTCTTCAGCCCCCCCCCCTTCCTCCCATCCCACCCTCACTGATCTCATAAACCCCCTCCTCCACTATTCTCTCACAGCCCCCCCCCCCACGAGACTCGCAAACCCCTCTCACAGGACACCCCCCCCCCCCACTCCCCTGTGGTTCTCCTAGGCGGCCATGTATAGAGAATGAGCCCAACCGTGTCTGCAGACGCAGTGTCATCCAGTATGCCCGGCAGAGCCTCCGTCTCTGGCCTCTGAGCCCTTCGCTGTGAGGCCAGACATCACTGGAGGCCTCAACCCGCAGGTTAGGCATACATATGAGTGTTTGGGGTATGTGTATATGTATGCAGGAGCTGCCTCGCACCAACCTTCAGGCCTTCTGTAGTCCCTTCTATTCTTATGCTCCTGTGTTCTTGTGCAAGCTGTTCTTGGCTCCACCCTCCCTCCCTGCCTGCCTCCTCCCAGCGCTGAGCACCTCCCTCCCAGCGCTGAGCACCTCCCTGCAAGACAAGGCCTGGTAGAAAGGCAGGAGTAGACGCTGCAATTTGAGTAGAGTAGAATGGTGCACACAGGAATTAACAGGTGACCTGTCTGACTTTGAACGCTTCTGATTAGTCTAAACCACTACAAAGTTGACGTTTGGATTCAAAGTCTAAAGTCTAGATGGAGTCTAAATGGATTAAAAAAACAGCCACTCATGTTAATATGATGGGACTGTACGATGTATATACAGGTGAAAGAGTACAGCACTTCCTTCCACCCTGGCAGATAGTATCTTTTGACATCCTGACCCCTGCATATCCCACCAAGAAACTAATCACAAACAACCCTCATGCTCAGCTTGCTGCTAAATTAAGCACCATAGAACACATTCACAATATACAAGCTGAAAACATCATAGCACAGACCATATACACTGACGGATCACTCAATACAGCTACAGGGAGGGCAGGAAGTGCTGTCATTGCTCATCAGCCCGATGGCAGCACAATTCAAAGGAATATAAGAATTAGTAACTGGGCATCCACAATGGAAGCTGAGTTGGTAGCACTTTAACTCCAAAGAATTTGCTTCAATATAATTGACACTTTATTAAAATTAATTGTGACTAAAATCGAAGATTTCTATAGAGAGATTTAAAGTTGATGGAGCAAGACTCATCAATAATAAAGTTGATGTAGCACGACCCATCAATAGTAAAGTTGATGGAACAAGACCCATCAATAGTAAAGTTGATGGAACAAGACCCATCAATAGTAAAGTTGATGGAACAAGACCCATCAATAGTAAAGTTGATGGAGCAAGACCCATCAATAGTAAAGTTGATGGAGCAAGACCCATCAATAGTAAAGTTGATGGAGCAAGACCCATCAATAGTAAAGTTGATGGAGCACGACCCATCAATAGTAAAGTTGATGGAACAAGACCCATCAATAGTAAAGTTGATGGAACAAGACCCATCAATAGTAAAGTTGATGGAACAAGACCCATCAATAGTAAAGTTGATGGAACAAGACCCATCAATAGTAAAGTTGATGGAACAAGACCCATCAATAGTAAAGTTGATGGAACAAGACCCATCAATAGTAAAGTTGATGGAGTGAGGTCTGTCGCTGTCAAGCAGATGATAGTGAGGCCTGTCAAATGTCAGGCTCACACATATCTCACAAAAGCTGTCAGATATCTACTTTTCCAATCCTTATTATTAATGTTGACAAACATTTATATCTTCTGACACAATCTAATTTTCTACAGGTTTTTCTACATTCATTTTTCTACAGCCTCTGACACGCATGGGCTTCCGGGTAGATTATTATTAATCTGAATTTGTCCCTAGAATACGACCCGCCAAATCGTTTAACAACCAGGTACCAATTTGCTGCTGATTGAACAGAGGCTACAGTTAAGGATTGGCGCCTAGTCAATCCTACCTGGCCAGGATACGAACCCAGGCCAAATCGCTTGCGAAGCGCGGGGCGAGTGTGTTACCACTGCGCTACAGAGACCTTTATATAAATATATTTTAGTCAATAATTGACTTTACTACACGAGTAGAGATTGTTTACAGTACAATCTCTACTCAGGAATGTGACGTCAAACCGGAGGGAATAGGGCTGTGTGGTCTAACTGAATAGGTCCAAGCCACAGAGAATGATAATACAGGCAATACTGGACAGCCCTCCGGATGGTCAGAGCAGCCATTACAGTGCCACAAAACCCCATGTTCTCCTCAACAGGAGGATCGAACCTGGGAACATGAGAAAAGCTGTTGTACTAACGAGCGGTTTAAGTAGCCTCGGGAGGGTCAAAGACACCACTTGTGCCTCCGGAAGAACACCAGAGAACACTAACACTGTAGATCAAGATCAAATTGATCAAACGTTCCAAGATCAAACTGGAATTCTTGAGTCCTTCCTTGTATTTAACCCGGGCATAATTAGCATGGGAGATTATAGTAATCTTTTATACACCTGTCCAGGGTTGTGACGCAGCATCCACAACAGTAAAGTTAATCTTACTCGGATCTCAAGAACCAATCCGGATCACGGGGCTCTCGCATTACATCACTGAGATTCATACTGATTGGCTAAGAGGTGTAATATCAGTCAATCATAGTTCTCCAATCCTCATTGGTTTAGAAATGTCGCGTGTTGTGGGGACGGAAGTGAAATGAGATTAAGAACCATCTTTTCTCATGTCATATACATTGCAACACAGCAAATCTTGCACACTGGTAAACTGGTCCATTTAGAGAGTATATGGGTTAACAGTTAGCTGCTACCCCGGATGTGTGAGGGGGTACTCACACTGGTGAGTACCCCCTGACACGGGTACACCAGTGTGGTGCTCACTGCTCATCCTTATCTTGAGGTTATCTTGAGATGATTTCGGGGCTTTAGTGTCCCCGCGGCCCGGTCCTCGACCAGGCCTCCACCCCCAGGAAGCAGCCCGTGACAGCTGACTAACACCCAGGTACCTATTTTACTGCTAGATAACAGGGGCATAGGGTGAAAGAAACTCTGCCATTGTTTCTCACCGGCGCCTGGGATCGAACCCAGGACCACAGGATCACAAGTCCAGTGTGCTGTCCGCTCGGCCGACCAGCTCCCTTGACCCTGCAACACTTCTCCTAAATCCGCCCTCACTCGCTGTAACTCCTACCACTCTTCCAGTCATTATAATGCCTTCATTCACTATACCTTCCATCACCATAGTCCCATCACTGTACCCTGCTTCATTATCCCCCCCTCCCACTGCTCTCCTTCACTGTAGATTATTCTCTCATCCTACTCATGCTTCACTGAGTACTCTGTCCATTCTTTAACACCTTCACTCCAGCACAGTACGTAGTGAAAATACACTCTTCTACTCTACTTTTTTTTCTCTCTCTCTATCTACTCCACTAAATCAACCGTTTTATAATTTCACTCTACACATCGTAACACTATCTTTCAGTCCACTCTGATACAACTGTTCACTCTATACGTCACGCTATACACTCTTTCCCCCCCCCCCTTGAACACCTGCCATACACTAGCCTGCACTACACTCCATCACAGTGTATTCACACAACACTCCATCGAGCCAGGTATTAGAACGGTAGAGCGACGGTAGAGCGACGGTCTCGCTTCTTGCAAGTCGGCGTTCAATCCCGACAGTCCAAAGTGGTTGGGCACCATTCTTTTCCCCCGTCCCATCCCAAATCCTTATCCTGACCCTTTCCCAGTGCTATATAGTTGTAATGGCTTGGCGCTTTCCCCCCCTGATAGTTCCCTCAACCTCCATCGCACTCAACCTCCATCGCACTCAACCTCCATCACACTCAACCTCCATCACACTCAACCTCCATCGCACTCAACCTCCATCGCACTCAACCTCCATCACACTCAACCTCCATCACACTCAACCTCCATCGCACTCAACCTCCATCACACTCAACCTCCATCTCTTCTCTGATAGTGCTCTTTGCCCGCCATAATGGCTCCACTATTGACAAGGGTAATAGAGTTATCGGCCAGACCTTCCCCCCCCCCCTGGTAACCTATTCCTCAGGGGTGTGTGGTGTGCTTAACACCCCCTGCCAGCCCCTGGGATCCCTGGCCCCCAGAGATGAAGAAGCTGTACCGGCCCCCAGAGATGAAGAAGCTGTACCGGACCCCAGAGATGAAATAAAGCTATTAAGTGTTCTATCAGTACCGTGGATGGAAGAATTAAATCATACACACTGACCGTGAATGACCATGCCGAATCATACACAGTGACAGATACAAGAAGACAGTGCCAGAGGAGTAGGAGGCACCGGTCAGAGTGTCATACAAGTGTCAAGGTGCCACGCTGAGTGCCTTGCTCAGGCTGGCACCCGCTGTTGTGATTGTGGTGGTTGTGGTTCTGATTGTTTCAGCTCCTCGGAACGAAAAGTTGCAAGTAGCACGGGCTATGGTGATCCCGTAGTGGACTGACTTGGCGCAGGAGCTGGGCTGTAGCTCCTGGGACCCACTCACTCGCAACGCCAATGCGGGAAAATGCTACCACCTCAGTTGTGTGCCGTTTAGCGTCTCACGGACCATTAGAGCTTCCAATTGGCTGAAACAGCCTTAGAGGGCTAAGCCAACCTGGCCTTGTTATTGGTCAGTTCTTAGACGACCAGACTGTGCTTCAGCATACACAGGCAGTGCCTTAGTACACTGCCTCAAAGTGTACATGCAGTGCCCCCCAAGATAGCTTCAAATTAGACAGAAGTTACAGTGCCAAGACATGGTTGGTTATACCGTGGAAGTGACAGGACCTGTGGTGGTGTGTGTTCCTGGACATGTACCAGCAGCCTCCTGGGAGTGTGTATATATATATATATATATATATATATATATATATATATATATATATATATATATATATATATATATATATATACATATATACGAAAAAAACGTGAAGAATTAAAGAATGGTGAACGCGTTTTCGGCTAAATTCGCCTTTATGAGAGCAAGATAGAGAGTGGTTTGAAACGAGCCGGGCAAAATATAGGACATAACCACAGAACGACTTTTGTCAGATTCTTCGTCTCGAGTGACTGTTGGGACACAGGGATGAGAGGGACGGGAGAGGGGAGAGAGAGAGAGAAGGGAGGGACGGGAGAGGGGAGAGAGAGAGAGAAGGGAGGGAGGGAGAGTGAGATGCATGTACCACAACACAACACCTCCCCTGACAAACTCAGCAACACCCCCACACACACACACACCAGGTGTTGACACCCTGTCAGAGGAACACAACACACAGCTCACCTCCTCCAGTGAGCACGGCAGCTAAGAGCCCGCTACGGTGCTACGATCACCACTTAAAGGTAGCAAAGCACAGTAAACAGTAGACACGAAGACTAAGGCCAGCACCCATTAACATTAACCACATACATTGCTAATCCAGAACAGTAGGTTGACAAAGTTTAAGATTCAGCTAAGTAACACGACCTCGCCTCAATTTAATATGACGACTACAAGGCCAAAGCAGTTCAAACAAAGACAGCAATCTACCATATTGATAGGGTAGATAAAGACAGTTTATTTATCACAAGGAGCACACGCACCAGGGGACACAGGTGGAAATTGAGTGCCCAAATGAGCCACAGAGACATTAGAAAGAATTTACTATCACAGGTCAGTTAAATGGAATACATTAGGCATTGATGTGGTGGAGGCTGACTTCATACACAGTTTCAAATGTAGATATAAGAACCCAATAGCCTCAGAAACCTGTCCATCAGTTGACTGACAGTTGAGAGGCGGGACCAAAGAGCTGAAGCTCAACCCCTGCAAGCACACCTAGGAGAGTGCCAAAGCACATCAACCAGCAGATCGAAAACTTAAAAGCCATTTAACAAAAAAAAACAGCCAACACACAGCAAATCAAACCACACACGAATAATTAGGCGACTAGAACAAGGCAATCTAAGGTGAGAGTGAGGGGACGAGGCTGGCACTCTCTCTCCCCTCACTGGTCACATTACCCCGGCACCACCCTCTGTCTCCCGCACCCCTCACTCCGCCCTGAATATTTTATTATCTTCACGGCTGATCGAAGAGCTGCAGCACCGCCCGGTATATATAAAGCTGAACAGCCCGGGTGTTCAGCGAGGGAGTCTCTGGTGAACACCTCTGTGTTCACCAGAGATCCCCTGAAGAACAGCCGGGGTGTACAGCGAGGGAGTCTCTGGTGAACACCTCTGTGTTCACTGCGAGATCCCCTGAAGAACAGCCGGAGTGTTCACCTCGAGTACTTCCCACGCATCAAGTATGACCTGTAAGAATATGTATAACTAGAGGAGAACCTCGCTTCTTGGTGTATATATATACATCTAGAGTATACCTTAGTCCGGGACTATGTTCAGGAGTAAAGTATATTTGCTGGTTGGTCAGTAGAGTATTTTGGTGGCCTTAATAACCCTCCAGTGGTTGATAGGCCTTATAGGCCTAACACTACACCAGCCTGACGAGGTGTCCGTGCCAGGATACACCTGAATGTGTACTCTCCTACACACGTAGTGTAAATATTATGTGTATTACACTAACTATATATATCTATGACGTCAGGTGAATCTTTCTGATTTATTTATATACTTTTGGGTATTGTGTTCATGTCGACCACACACACACACTACCAGGCGGTCTGGTAGCTGAGTGGACAGCGCGCAGGACTCGTAATTCTGTGGCCCGGGTTCGATTCCCGGACCAGGCAGAAACAAATGGCAAAGTTTCTTTCACCCTGAATGCCTCTGTTACCTAGCAGTAAATAGGTACCTAGGTGTTAGACAGCTGTTACGAAGCTGCTCTGTCTGTGTGTGTGTGTGTGTGTGTGTGTGTGTGTGTGTGTGTGTGTGTGTGTGTGTGTGTGTGTGTGTGTGAAAAATAGTAGTAAAAACACACACATCTCTACAAACAAAGCAGAGTTTACAAGACGCATCCTCTAACAAGATAAACCCTTCACCAGGTAGTAAGTGTGGACACCGCTCGTCACCCTAACAAGGAGCATCTGCACAACTAATCTTACACCCAGGTGACGGGAACACCTCGTAACCAACACCTCGGCTCACACACCCAGGTGACGGGAACACCTCGTAACCAACACCTCGGCTCACACACCCAGGTGACGTGAACACCTCGTAACCAACACCTCGGCTCACACACCCAGGTGACGTGAACACCTCGTAACCAACACCTCGGCTCACACACCCAGGTGACGGGAACACCTCGTAACCAACACCTCGGCTCACACACCCAGGTGACGTGAACACCTCGTAACCAACACCTCAGCTCACACACCCAAATCAGTCTCGAGATCTGTCGGCTATAACACAGTTAATGAGCACAGATTATATCCCATCGCTGGCAGATAATATACCACCGTAGTGGACCGTAGCTCTTGAGGTATAGAAGGGATAGACTAACCAAACATTACGTTATCAAAGAGCCCAATACAGTACTCACACTACCTAACAGCTAAGATAAACATAGGGTGTTTGCTAAGTGTAATCTCCTATATTACTGCACGCCTTTCATTATAATCATATACTGATATACTGGTCTATAAAGAAAATATACCCCGGGAGTTGAGTCTCATACAAGCCCATCCTGCAGTAAACTCTTTACCAATCTTTGATGTTTTACATGATTTTACGCAGGTTGGATGGTGAGACATGATCCTGCTCTCCCTCATCCCGCTAGTAATGTGCGCTTTCCTCCTCTTCTTTGTAGTGATTAAAGATGTTCAGATACTCCTTGTGGAGGTGTAAGTACCCAGCACTGCCTCTGAATGCCCTGACAGCGGCCCTGCTTCCATCAGCTCTACACCCAGCCTAATCGTCTTGTTTGAGGAGCTGTTCACTTGAGACAGTTAAGCAAGTCCCAGCTGTGTCTGGGTACAAGTGACAGGATGAACAACCCAGCTGGTTTTCTTCCTATTGGGGAGTGTTGTACATGCTGCTATGGCGGTGTATCCACTCACAGGATGAGTGGCGCTGCCCAATACTGTCACTATGGCGGTGTGTCCACTCACAGGATGAGTGCCGCTGCCCAATACTGTCACTATGGCGGTGTGTCCACTCACAGGATGAGTGGCGCTGCCCAATACTGTCACTATGGCGGTGTGTCCACTCACAGGATGAGTGGCGCTGCCCAATACTGTCACTATGGCGGTGTGTCCACTCACAGGATGAGTGGCACTGCCCAATACTGTCACTATGGCGGTGCGTTCACTCACAGGATGAGTGACGCTGCCCAATACTGTCACTATGGCGGTGTGTTCAATAGATTAACGGATGCATCAGGGTGAAAGAAACTCAGTCGATTTGTTTTCGCCTCAGCCGAAAATCGAACACGGGTCCTTCGAACTACGACTCCCGAACGCTGTCCACTCAGCCGCGAGATCCCAAAGTGTGTGTGTGTGTACTCACCTAATTGAGCTTGCGGGGGTTGAGCTCTGGCTCTTTGGTCCCGCCTCTCAACCGTCAACCAACTGGTGTACAGGCTCCTGAGCCTACTGGGCTCTATCATATCTACACTTGTGTGTGTATGCGTGCGTGCGTGCGTGCGTGCGTGCGTGCTTGGGGGTGGGGGCTTGGAACAAAGGAAGAACAACCTGTGATCCAACCCACACATAACTGTTCAACAAGGTTCCTGACAATCACCGGCTGAGGGGCAGACTTAAAACAGAAAGGGTCCGAGGCGAAATTAGAAAACTATGGGAATGTGTAAATAGGGTTCAATGGAGAGGGGATGGGTGAGGGGACGCGGTGAGGGGACGGGTGAGGGGAGGAAGGTGCTAGTAATGGGAAATAGGGATTGGCCTCGATAATGCTGAGACCAATTTAGGTGGTGGGAGGAGGAGCAGGAGGCAGAGAAGGTACAAGACAAAGGATAAAACAGGGTGAAATTGAATTGAAATTGAAATAAGTTTATTGAGGTAAAATCCACACAAAGGGATGAGGCAGCTCTCACCCCGTTCAGTACATCGTGTTAATACATACATATAAACACATCACAAACAATAAACATATTACCGAACATTCAAGAGAGATAAACATATACATTTCCTCCTTTACACAAGTGGTATGGTACACAGGGTGAAGAGTTACGAAGGAAATATATGGAAAAAATAAAGAAAGAGAAATTAAGGATAAAACGCCAAATTATAGGAAGGAATATAATTTGTAGTAAATAACTCCACAGGAGAAGTGGTAGGTTGTGAGAGGTGGGGGGGGGGGGGACCACACCCTGAACTACCACCACCACAACCATCACCCACCACTACCACCACCACCAACCACCACTACCTCCACCACCAACCACCAACCACCACCACACCCTCCACCACACCCACCACCAACCACCAACCACCACCACACCCTCCACCACACCAACCACCACCAACCACCACCACCACCAACCACACCACACCATACCGGAGTACACCCACCGGACTTGACAAAGGAAGCAAATTTCCCCCCCCCCTCTCTACTTGGCGTGTCCTGCTCCACCAGACTCCAGCCAATAGCAGACCTTTGATCACATCCTGGTCGTTGGAACGCCTGGCAGCAGTGCCAGGTGCCACTACTGACGAGGGCAGGTACACGCCTCCTCTGGCACCCTGCGTGGAAAAAGTGGCACTCCAATGGCCGAGGTCTTAAATCACCAGCCACCACTGGCTATTTTGAACTGCGGGACCTGAAGACATCACTAAGAAGTTATCATCATAAACAGTTCAATCTTAAGCAACATGTGAAGGCTTTTATCATCAATTCATGCCTCTAAAGAACACTAATATTATCACCTGGAAAAGAAGGAAAAAGAAAGAAAGAAAGAAATTTTACTGGTGAAGGCGGACAGGGAAATATGGCATTCTCTCTCGGGCCAGGGAAAATATGACGCAGTTTCTCCGGTCTATATCAATATTGTATTGGGAAAGGAATTTGAAGGCATTTCTGCGTATGGGTCTCTTACTGAAGCTTTTGGGCAGGATTTGTATGTATAATATATATATATATATATATATATATATATATATATATATATATATATATATATATATATATATATATATATATATATATATAATGTATTTTCACGGCACATGTATATACGGTATTGTGTATTTTATATACATGTATACATGCATCCAGGGGTGTAATTATGTCACGGCCACCAGTCACACCCTAGAGAGAGAGAGAGAGACAGAGAGACAGAGAGAGAGAGAGAGAGAGACAGAGAGAGAGAGAGAGAGAAAATTCTCTTAGAGATAATTACTGTGGCGAAGATGAATTATTTGAATATGGATGACCGGCGTTTTTAACTCTGCAGAGAATTGCGTAGAAAGAAAAGCTTAATGTGTTCTCCGTAAGTAAAATTACTGTAACATTATTATGTCTGAGTGGCGGGTACTGGCGGGTACTGGCGGGTAGTGGCGGATACTGGCGGGTAGTGGCGGGTAGTGGCGGGTAGTGGCGGATACTGGCGGGTAGTGGCGGGTAGTGGCGGGTAGTGGATTTTACAGAAACAAACGGAATGACAAAAGATTACGAAAACCAACATTGAAAGAGCAAGTATTATATAGTTTTAAAATGACCTCCATACCTCTGGTGTACGACCTCTGGTGCAGGTGTGGGCACCTGTGTGTGCAGGTGTGGGCACCTGTAGCCTCGGAGAAGGAAATAAAAAGCATTCAGTGAGGTAGACGTCGTTTATCTCTGAATTCATATACGAGTATTAAAAGAAAACTTTTTATCCCTGAAGGATTCGAACCCAGGCAGTCAGGGCGCCATAGCCTGGTTAACTGGGTTACGGGTCAGACGACTTCCAATTCTTTTGTACAGTCAGTGTGGCCTAGTGGTTACTGGACACGCCAAGGGGCAAGGACTTTTATTTAAGAGTAAATTATACAACTCATCCCCCTCCCCCGTGGGGGAATATGGTATATAAGACAGCCACACCTGTTGAGACGTTAGTGTGCCCGTGGCAACCACAGGGGGAGCACGCTCCCGCCCCCTTACTAACGAGTCACCAGACACCGCTCCCGTGCCCTTAACAAGCCAGCAGACACCGCTCCTGTCCCCTTAACAAACCAGCAGACACCACTCCTGTCCCCTTAACAAGCCAGCAGACACCGCTCCTGTCCCCTTAACAAGCCAGCAGACACCGCTCCTGTCCCCTTAACAAACCAGCAGACACCACTCCCGTCCCCTTAACAAACCAGCAGACACCACTCCTGTCCCCTTAACAAACCAGCAGACACCGCTCCCGTCCCCTTAACAAACCAGCAGACACCACTCCCGTCCACTTAACAACAAGCCAGCAGACACCACTCCCGTCCACTTAACAACAAGCCAGCAGACACCACTCCCGTGCCCTTAACAACAAGCCAGCAGACACCGCTCCTGTCCACTTAACAACAAACCAGCAGACACCACTCCCGTCCACTTAACAACAAACCAGCAGACACCACTCCCGTCCACTTAACAACAAGCCAGCAGACACCACTCCCGTCCACTTAACAACAAGCCAGCAGACACCACTCCCGTGCCCTTAACAACAAGCCAGCAGACACCGCTCCTGTCCACTTAACAACAAACCAGCAGACACCACTCCCGTCCACTTAACAACAAACCAGCAGACACCACTCCCGTGCCCTTAACAAGACAGCAGACACCACTCCCGTCCACTTAACAACAAACCAGCAGACACCACTCCCGTGCCCTTAACAAGCCAGCAGACACCACTCCCGTCCACTTAACAACAAACCAGCAGACACCACTCCCGTCCACTTAACAACAAACCAGCAGACACCACTCCCGTGCCCTTAACAAGACAGCAGACACCACTCCCGTCCACTTAACAACAAACCAGCAGACACCACTCCCGTGCCCTTAACAAGACAGCAGACACCGTACAGGCCGTCTCTTCACAGGAGACAAATGCGATATTAACCCGTAATTAGCAGTTTTCACTAATTAATGCTTATTGGCTCATTAACTAACAAACAACACACAGTGAATGACTGTAACGAGACTGTTATGTAAACGATGAAGGGTAAATTGTGTTCCCGGTACTCTCATATACACACCTGCAACCGGTATCATTATACACCTGCAACCGG
>NC_091175.1:6736988-6739488 GCF_040958095.1 Procambarus clarkii | reverse complement strand
AATGAACCAATGTTGGTCTAAACAGTAACAAAAATATAGGAGAGAAAGAAAGAGTGAGGATAAAGCTCCGCTCAAGGAGCGAGAAGACCTGGACCGTAGTTCTGGGACAGGTGGAACACTTTGGCAAAGTGTTCTTCATACAAGACTGGCCCGTCTACGACCACCAGTGATTATGGTAGGGGATCATACCTACACACACACACACCCACACCCCACCCTGCTACACGCACATACACTCGTATTCACTTAACCCCACACACACACACACCCACATTCACCACACAACCACTCCCAAAGACACACACGTACGCACGCACGCACACACAAAAGCCAAGTGTAACGCGGTCCGCTGCACAATTCCGGGTCCATTCCAACCCAGCACACTGCACCCATTGCCGCTTTAAACTACAGCCTTTGGCAGCTGGCCGTGCCTGCCCCAGCTGGCCATACCTACACCCCCAGATGGTCATACCTACACCCCAGCTGGCCATACCTACACCCCAGCTGGCCATTCCTACACCCCAGCTGGCCATACCTACACCCCAGCTGGCCATACCTACACCCCAGCTGGCCATTCCTACACCCCAGCTGGCCATACCTACACCCCAGCTGGCCATACCTACACCCCAGCTGGCCATACCTACACCCCAGCTGGCCATACCTACACCCCAGCTGGCCATACCTACACCCCAGCTGGCCATACCTACACCCCCAGATGGTCATACCTACACCCCAGCTGGCCATTCCTACACCCCAGCTGGCCATACCTACACCCCAGCTGGCCATACCTACACCCCAGCTGGCCATACCTACACCCCAGCTGGCCATACCTACACCCCAGCTGGCCATACCTACACCCCCAGCTGGCCATACCTACACCCCAGATGGCCATACCTACACCCCCAGATGGTCATACCTACACCCCCAGCTGGCCATACCTACACCCCCAGCTGGCCATACCTACACCCCCAGATGGTCATACCTACACCCCCAGCTGGCCATACCTACACCCCAGCTACCCATTCCTGCCCAAGGCATACGTGCATAACAAGGGGGCCATACCTTGCATGCACAGCTGCAGCATCTTCACCTCTGCCGTCACGTCGCCCGCGCCCCCAGGTGACAATAGTCCTCCAGAATGTGAATGTGGTGGATCACATCTTCCCAGAGATGAGATCCAAGAGTGTAATCACCCCTCAATACATTGTCTAGCTCACCCTACACCAGACACTACTCTCCATCACTGTGATAATCTGACTTTTCTGTGAGGGTTGGCCTTGTGGGGGCTGCTAGTAGGAGAATGGGAAGCTCTACTTCCCCTCCCACTATTATCTCTCCTTTTTCTCCTTCTCCCCTTCCTTTCCATCTTCCTTTCTTCAATGCTCCTCTTCCGTCCCAAGTGGCCACTTCCTAGTGAAGTACTTACACGCTTAGTGCCAGGTGCCAACATTGTCACAGGTGAGATATTTCAGTGGTACAGCAGATTCCTGGAAGTTACGTCGCCTATGGCACTATTTATGTCGACAGTGCCACTATATAGTGGCACCATTCACGCTACCAGTGCCACTATAGTGGCGCCATTCACGCCACCAGTGCCACAATAGACAGTGGCACCACACACCAGGAGAGGGGGGTCTAGGCGACTTGTGTGAGGAAGTTGACATATCATTAGTGAGGTCCTCAGCCCGGCTGGCCTGCCTCGCCCTAAGCTCATTACCTCACTCACCTTCTCATTACACTCATTAGCTCACTCACCCTCCCGTTATACTCATTAGCTGCCTCACTGTTCGCTCATTAGGGTAATTAGGCAGTTTACTTAATCACTTTCGCTAGATTTTCGCCGAATGGCTGACAACTTTTAGCTGAGTCGCTCAGTGGGATGAGTATACTCACCCGAATACTCACTTATTCAACTGATTCAGTAGTTCACCTTGCTTCCTTGCGCATTCACTCTTGTCATGTCAGAAGACTAATTATTTTCTCATTCGATAACTCTAGGGTATATGCTCATGTACTCATTTGTTCCCCCTGCAATACTTGTAACTCACTCACTCACACACACACACACACACACCCACACACACACACACACACACACACAGGTGTTGCCAGACTCAACTCGCAACATTAATACCATTGTCTGCCGCTCCTCTTAGCACTTAGGCTTGCAATTACGGCTTGCTATTCCCATTACTTCTTGCTATTCCCATTATGGCTTTCTATACCCATTACGGCTCGCAATACACATGTAGACTGTGTTCCACAACTCCTGATTCGCCTCGACACGCTCGCCGCGCCGACCGACATTTAGCGCCGCAGGTGAGACACAGATATGCAACAGGATTGCTGGAAATGCGTCCTTAGTGGTGAAAAATGTGAGGCAACTTTACAGGACTTGGCAGTGACGCGGACAAGTGGGATTCTTATGGAAACAACAACAATTAATATTAAAGTACTAGATAAGTGAATGCGATGAAGATAGGCTTGGATTGCTGGTATA
>NC_091175.1:6479488-6731988 GCF_040958095.1 Procambarus clarkii | reverse complement strand
GGAAAGGAAGGTAGCTTCCCTCCCTACCTGTCTATACCCACACAATAGCTCTCCCTACCTCTATATACCCCCACAACAGCTGTCCCTACCTCTATATACCCCCACAACAGCTCTCCCTACCTCTATATACCCCCACAACAGCTGTCCCTACCTCTATATACCCCCACAACAGCTGTCCCTACCTCTATATACCCCCACAACAGCTCTCCTTACCTCTATATACCCCCACAACAGCTCTCCCTGCCTCTATATACCCCCACAACAGCTCTCCCTGCCTCTATATACCCCCACAACAGCTCTCCCTACCTCTATATACCCCCACAACAGCTCCCCTTATCAGTACATATCCCTCATAACAGCTCACAGTTCCTGTTGATATGGCTAAATAAACCCCTAACACTACCAGATATCCCCACCCTGGCCGGACTCTCCTACCCCCCATCCCTCAACCCGTCCCCGTCCCCAACCCGTCCCCGACTATCCCAATACAATCCTACACACTTGAATAAATTGGAAACGTCGTCTTGGCGACGGAGAGTAGACGAAATTCCCCAACTTGTGAACACGGCTGGGGGGGGGGATACTTTTAATTAGAGTGCGTGTCAATCAGAGGCCTCGAGCCGCTCTCGGCCCAATCTGTCCTCCTACAGCCTGTACTCCTCCTACAGCCTGTCCTCCTACAGCCTGTCCTCCTACAGCCTGTCCTCCTACAGCCGGTCCTTCAGCCTGTCCTACAGCCTGTCCTCCTACAACCTGTCCTCACACAGCCTATCCTCCTACAGCCTGTCCTACAACCTGACCCTACAACCTGTCCTACAGCCTGTCCTACAACCTGACCCTACAACCTGTCCTACAGCCTGTCCTACAGCGTCGGCCAGCCTGGTGCTGTGTACCTGCATGCGTCGGATACCTGCACCCCCCCAACACCTGCACAAGTTGCACCCCCAACACCTGTGGCGCTGCTCATCCCTACCGACAATGGCCGTATATACTCCAGCCAGAGCTGCTAACCGCACATCGCGGTGTCCCTGCTCGCTCTTCCACTCTCTCTCGCTCGCTCTTGCGTGCGAATCTTGCAGGTGCAGCTTTGAGAGCGGTCTCGATGGCTCTTTTTGGTGATGATTCAGGTCGATGTTGATAAGTTTCCCAGAACGTCAACATTTCCCCCTTTAAAAGGCACTCAAAACCTCTCAGAGGCACTCAAACTCTCACAGAGGCACTCAAACTCTCACAGAGGCACTCAAACTCTCACAGAGGCACTCTCCATCTCTTGTAAGACGGTCCTCAAGCTAAAGACATTTTTAATCCCAAACGATTTTTTTCTAGCGGGGCCATTTGCCTGACGGCTTACCCGTGGCTGACTCGAGGGTCTATCTTGTGTGGTTATGGCTTTTATGCGGGGAAGATGGCGAGGGGGGGGAGGGAGGATGGGAAGATAGGAGAGGGAGTGATGGAGATAGAGAGAGGGGAGGAGGAGGAGTTAATGGAGACGAAGTGTATAGAGGAAGGAGGAGAGGGGAGATAAAGGGGAGAAAGAAGAGGCTTCAGGAGAGAAAATGATCTGAGAGAGAGAGAGAGAGAGAGAGAGAGAGAGAGAGAGAAAGAAGGGAAATATTAGTAGAGTGGCTAAAGAGAGGAGAAACTAGCAAAGGATGAATAAAAAAAGATAGAGGGAGTAGCATGACTAGAAACAAGGGGGCGATTGTGAAGAGAAACAGAAGTGGATAAAGAAGAGAGAGAGGCTAGAGAGGGCGGATACAGACAAAGACACATACAAGCACAGAAAGAGAGACACATAAACACCCATCAACAAAGACACACACACACACACAACACTCCCGACATCAAATTCCTCACCGCCACGATACTATCTATAAGAGATATTTGATGGCTATTTCGTGCCCAGATTATGTCTAGTATTTTACCTGGCTGGTGCCTCATCTTGGGCGAGGCTGCTGGCACCAGGTACCTGGGTGCCAGCCTCATTGCTGCTCCTTGAGGCACTCGGCGTTCAGTCACGAGGGAAGCGACTCTGACTATTCTTATTACTACTGAATTAGATATTTTGACTACTTCTACCACTACTACTTTTTAGCGCTGCTCCAACTACTACTACACCTGTTCTTAATATTACAGGTATATAATAATAATAGAACTACTTATACAATAATGTTAATGATAAAGACATTACGCGCAGTAAAAAAATATATAAATATTATGACTACACCCAAACAATGCACATGACAACACTAATTAGTAAATAACACACGTGCACACACACACACACACACACACACACACACACACACACACACACACACACACACACACACACACACACACACACACACACACACACATACAAAAGCCCCAGAAGGAAACTCTTGTACCCAAATGAGCCACAGAGACACTAGAAAGAATTTCACAGTGGCAGAGTAGTTAACAAATGGAATACATTAAGCAGTGAGGGTGGTGGAGGCAGACTCCATACACAGTTTCAAACGTAGATACGATAAGAGCCAAAGTAGATTCAGGAACGTACACCGGTTGATTCACGTTTGAGAGATGATACCAAAAGAGTCGAAGCTTAGCCCTCGCAAGCGCAACTAGGCGAGTACAGCGAGAACAACTTTTAAACTGCAAAACTTTAGATTAAACCAAGAGGCAGTAAGGGGTCGAGGCTGGCCGCCTGTACTGTCATGTAGAAAGAGCACAAGTGCTCTACAAGAACAACACGCGAGGGGAAACTTCAGCAGCTACAACCGCTGTTGTAACCTCTAATGGTTGTAGTTTTCCTCTACAGGGCCGCCCTTGGATGATGGTACTATATGCCTGGGGGAGGCAGGTGGGAGCCTGGCCAGCGAGCGTGGCCTGGCCAGCGAGCGAGGCCTGGCCAGCGAGCGTGGCCTGGCCAGCGAGCGAGGCCTGGCCAGCGAGCGTGGCCTGGCCAGCGAGCGAGGCCTGGCCAGCGAGCGTGGCCTGGCCAGCGAGCGAGGCCTGGCCAGCGAGCGAGGCCTGGCTCCTAGCGATGTCACTCGCTGACACTTCGCCAATACCATCGATAGTGCGGCGCCTCCACTCATTTTGGTGTTGACACTGTGTAGTGTTGGCATCGTTAGCGAGGCTTCTGTATCATGTTGTTATCTAGTGTTGCGCCTCTCTCTCTCTCTCTCTCTCTCTCTCTCTCTCTCTCTCTCTCTCTCTCTCTCTCTCTCTCTCTCTCTCTCTCTCTCTCTCTCTCTCTCTCATCCTCTCCTCTCATCCTCTCCTCTCATCCTCTCCTCTCTCTCTCTCTCTCTCTCTCTCTCTCTCTCTCATCCTCTCCTCTCATCCTCTCCTCTCATCCTCTCCTCTCTCTCTCTCTCTCTCTCTCTCTCTCTCTCTCTCTCTCTCTCTCTCTCTCTCTCTCTCTCTCTCTCTCTTTCTCTCTCTTTCTCTTCCTATTTGTCTCTTTCTGCTTCTACCTTTGCCCGTGTCTGGTTCTCTTTCTCCTCTCCTATCAATCTCTGTAATTAATTGGAATATACAGTGCCCATTAAGATAGACATGCAAAGACAATTAACAAAATGTTTAATTATCAGGAGACATTTAAACTGACATTGATACTACGATGCTTCAATAATACCAATTATCTGACGATCGTTAAACAATTTATTCGCACAAAACTTGCGAATAAACGCTTGTTTTATCATTATTATATTCTATATCGATATTTGTGATCTGATAACATCACAACTTAAGGTTCTCTTGGAATATTGTATAGAAGATATATTGAATAGAAAACAAGAGATACTGAGAAAGGAAAGATAGACAAAAGAGAGAGAGAGAGAGAGAGAGAGAGGGAGGGATAAATACATACATAGCAGGAAAGAGTAAGTCTAGATAAGACGTTTGTGAAGCGAAAGATTAGTACTGGAGGAGGACCCCCAGTACTGGAAGAGGACCCCCAGTACTGGAAGAGGACCCCCAGTACTGGAGGAGGACCCCCAGTACTGGAAGAGGACCCCCAGTACTGGAAGAGGACCCCCAGTACTGGAGGAGCCCCAACGAGCCACTGAGGAGGGAGGGGGGCCACACTATTCCAGCGGTGAGTGACGCAGACTCGCCCCCTTTGCTCTTGCCTCCTGCTCTGATAGTGTCATATCATGACACTATCTTCACCTCCCCAACGTCGCCAAGTCACCATTGCGCAGCCTAACCCACGGACCCACAACCACGCCCCAGCACCATGCTCACTATCACACAAGAACGTGGCGTAGGGCGACGGAAAGCAAAAGATGTTTTGAATATTATTCAGTTTTAATATTGATTTGTGTTAAAGGAATGAGAGATAAATTTGTCATCGCAGCATCTAGCTGCGATGGTGGTGGTGGTGAGGGTGGTGGTGAGAATGGTGGTGATGGTGAGGGTGGTGGTGGTGGAGGAGGATGGTGACACAGGGAAGTATTTTGTTCCTAGACATGTCTGGTGAATTATTGGCTGGCAACACATCGGGTGTGATGAGGGAACAATGGTGGTGGTGATGGTGATGAGGGTGATGATAGTGGTGAAAGTGAGGGGTGATGGTGGTTGTGATGGTGATCGTGATGGAGAGAGTGATGGTGGTGATAGTGCAGTTAGTTGGTTGGAAGTGATAATTGTTATGATGCTGCAAATGATGACTTTGAAAAGATAGATGATGTTGGTGATAGTGAAGATGGCGATGATCACAATTAGGATGATGAAGACCGATACCAAAAAAAAAAAATCGGAGCCAGCAACAGTGGGTTAACAGAGGTCACACACCTGTGCATGTCACGTCTAAACACCTGTTCATGTCACGACCAAACACCTGTCCATCTACACTTTCGTCCCAAGTAATATTTATATACATGAAACTGCTCGGATTTCCGCTTATATTCCACGTCATAAATTTTGCCCAATCGTAAACAACTAGATGTCGACCCCCCCCCCCCCCTCCCCCGTAACCTGACCTGCCACATACTCCGGTAGTTCTACATACCTTTATATGTTTAATATAAATAGTATCGTCAATTTATAATCGTTATTTATTAGTAAAGATATAAATGGTTTTACTTCTTGCTGACGTAACTAGTTATAAGTAGTAGACAAATTTGATTATTTTATTTTATTAAAATTGGCATCACTCACCAGGCTCTTACAGAACCCATCAGCGCTCTACGGCAGAAAGGTTAGCGAGACGGGAATGCTGGATTTATGTAAATCACACGACGAAGGTTTAACTTTGATGTATAATAAGTACAAAGCCTTACATCCCCCAACGAGTCCCGGCTGGAAATGAATGATTCACTAAAGCAACCTGATTGCATTGAGTTGTCAACTTACACTCGTCCATTTTTGTATAGTCACACCATAAATAATATTTACCATCCTTCTAAATAACTTGGTAATAAACCACATATTAATTTGTGGTCTTTCTAACCGGAGGTCTTTCTAACCGGAGGTCTTTCTAACCGGAGGTCTTTCTAACCGGAGGCACTCAAACAATTTTACCCATTTCCAGATATCATCCAAAATATTTCCAGACCGACGTATGCAGGCGATGAGTCACAGTAACGTGGCTAAAGTATGATGACCAGACCACACACTAGAAGGTGTGGACTCACAATTAGGTGAGTACACACTAGAAGGTGAAGGGGCGGCGACGTTTCGGTCCGTCCTGGACCATTCGTCGTCCCTTCACCTTCTAGTGTGTGGTCTGGTCACCAGACCCACATTTTCTATCATACCGTCACTCTCTGTGTGCTAATTTTTCATGGAGGACCATTACAAATTCCCTCCCTGATAATTCGTGCTGAAATCACAAAGATTTAGCTCCAAATTTCGTGACTGAATGACAGATGCATAATCTACCGGAAAATTGATGGGGTTTACCGAGCAATGTTGCATACAAGTGCAAAAATCAACTTGCAGTTAAGTGACTAAAGTGAGGCTTGTTATGGTCTAAAGTCAACGTAAAAGTCGTTATATATTTGCAGTCATCACTTCGTGGTGTGGAGGTCACCTCCACAGAGCCCCACACCGCACTGCCTGAAGATTTTAATTTTTGATTTATCAATGCAAAGCGCCAAGCCATTACGACTTTATAGCACTGGGAAGGGGTCAGGATAATGATTTGGGATGGGACGGGGGAGAAAGGAATGGTGCCCCAACCACTTGGACGGTCGGGGATTGGACGCCGACCTGCATGAAGCTCTACCGTCGCTCTACCGTCCAGTCAAAGTGGTTGGGAGCACTGCCTGAAGAGGTAGTGTACAGTCTCAGCTGCTGCCGGAGGGACTCCACTCAACACGAATATGTTTCCTACTGGAGAGTCCTGTCAATATGCCAACACTTGGTCTCTCCTGTATATTTTCTACACTTGGACAAAACACACACACACACACACATATATATATATATATATATATATATATATATATATATATATATATATATATATATATATATATATATATATATATATATAACTGGTCATCATCATCGTCACTATTTATTGATTTATTTATTTATATTCTCGCTACCACCACAACCATCATTACCAGAAATCTCCTCACCACTTCCACCATTACCACCATCACTACCAGTCTCATCTCGCCTCCACCACTGCCAGCACCACCACTGCTATCCCATCACCACCACTGGCCTCCCATCACCACCACTGGCCTCCCATCACCACCACTGGCCTCCCATCACCACCACTGGCCTCCCATCACCACCACTGGCCTCCCATCACCACCACTGGCCTCCCATCACCACCACTGCCAGCAATGTAAGACCCAGCTCAGGTGGCAGCACCCGCAGCAGAACTAATGACCATCTTCCAACTTTCACAAACTCTTATTAAACAACCTAATTAGCAGACCAGTGGTAATGTCTGCTACTGAAAGGGATAAAAGAAAAGGAAAAGGAAAGGAACGGGGATACATCAAAGGAGGAGGGGGAGAGAGAGAGAGAGAGAGAGAGAGAGAGGGAGGGAGGGAGGGAGGGAGGGAGGGAGGGAGAGAGGGAGGGAGAGAGGGAGGGAGAGAGGGAGGGAGGGAGGGAGAGAGAGAGAGAGAGAGAGAGAGAGAGAGAGAGAGAGAGAGAGAGAGAGAGAGAGAGAGAGAGAGAGAGAGAGAGAGAGAGAGAGAGAGAGAGAGAGAGGTAAAGAAATCATTCTGAAACGATAAAAGGGTTACTGGACACAGGACACACCAGATACATTCACACACACGTGTTGATTCCAGGATCTTACAGACGGGGACAGCAAGCGTGACCCATCTTGGGGACCAATTCGTATACTTATCCCCCGAGGATGTTAGAACATCGTCCACCGGGAGGCTATATCGTTTCTAGTATTTCATATATATTGTCATGGTAATCTCTCTAGTAAGAGATTCGGCCTGCTCCATCATCACCTATTCTATCATATCACGTATATATATATATTAACGAACTGCAGCCACAACAACAACTACTTTCCAGACGTCTAGACAGTACCACCAGTCTACCTCCCCCACGGCCCGTCACCCTCCTCGCACCTGGTGACGCCTCAGGATCACGCCATCTCAAACAAGCAGTTAAAGTGAGCCGGTTCATAGTTACCCCACGACTACCAGCGCCACCTGGACGGCCGTCGTCGAATATATATAGGGCTACCTAGCCCACCAAGCTTCAGATTACTCCTGAGTGCTCTACTGAGTAGACCTGTTGACATGGACCTGTTAGACCTGTTAGACCTGTAGACATGTTGACATGGACCTGTTAGACCTGTAGACCTGTTGACATGGACCTGTTAGACCTGTTGACATGGACCTGTTAGACCTGTTGACATGGACCTGTTAGACCTGTTAGACCTGTTGACATGGACCTGTTAGACCTGTAGACCTGTTGACATGGACCTGTTAGACCTGTAGACCTGTTGACATGGACCTGTTAGACCTGTTAGACCTGTTGACATGGACCTGTTAGACCTGTTGACATGGACCTGTTAGACCTGTTAGACCTGTTGACATGGACCTGTTAGACCTGTTAGACCTGTAGACCTGTTGACATGGACCTGTTAGACCTGTAGACCTGTTGACATGGACCTGTTAGACCTGTTAGACCTGTTGACATGGACCTGTTAGACCTGTTAGACCTGTTGACATGGACCTGTTAGACCTGTTGACATGGACCTGTTAGACCTGTTAGACCTGTAGACCTGTTGACATGGACCTGTTAGACCTGTTAGACCTGTTAGACCTGTAGACCTGTTGACATGGACCTGTTAGACCTGTTGACATGGACCTGTTAGACCTGTTAGACCTGTAGACCTGTTGACATGGACCTGTTAGACCTGTAGACCTGTTGACATGGACCTGTTAGACCTGTAGACCTGTTGACATGGACCTGTTAGACCTGTTAGACCTGTAGACCTGTTGACATGGACCTGTTAGACCTGTTAGACCTGTAGACCTGTTGACATGGACCTGTTAGACCTGTTAGACCTGTAGACCTGTTGACATGGACCTGTTAGACCTGTTAGACCTGTAGACCTGTTACCCCCCAGTGTGGTAACAGAGTTCTTCAGTTTCAGTTCCTTACACTCCCAGGAGTGGAAGGGAACGAACTGACCTTCCCTTTCATCTCACTCCCTCCCTCCCTCCCGCCCTTCCTCCTTCCACGACTCTTCCTCTCAAATCTACTTCCTTTATCCCTTTTTATTTCTCTTTTTTTTAATCCATTGTCCTTTAACTCTGTCTCTCTATCTCTCCTCACTCTCCCTGCTTCAAGTCTACCCCTTCCTCCTCCCCCAGGTCACCTCCCTCTCCTACTCCCTGCCCCAGGTCGTCTACTCCACCACCGGCGTAAATAATATTTACCGCAGCCGGTAAGGGTGGCAATGACAACCAAATACCAACGTTTGTACAGGTTGTGGAGTGAGAGGAATAATGACCAACAAACACAAATCTGCACGCACATGTGCCAAAACAAACCACGCATGTTTGTATACGATGATGACGTTTGTTTGCGAAATAACAACAGAGATATAGCGACCAACAAAGGAACCACACATGTCTTCTGACACAAAAAATGCGTCTATTTTTTTTTTCTTGGCGCGCTCGGGATACAAAAACAACGTTAAAACAGATGTTATTAACTGAAAACATAAAGATTGAACACGTACGCTCTTCTGAACGGTGTATGGGGGCCCCGAGCGCTCAAGTGTGGGTCTGTACAGGTTCCAACACCGAGCATACCTGGAGCATGCCTGGCAAAGCAGCCCGCCCAGGCCAGACTAGTCCCCCCCCTCTCCCACGGTCTCTGGACTTCATGACCTTAGAACACATTCACTCCAAAAAAATCTATCACCTACGGGTTATTCATGCCCGTACCACCCATTGGGGTGGCTTAATCAGTCAATCTGGCCTCTGGACGGCTGAATCATTGAGAACAACCTTGCACTTGGCCTCTTGTTATAGTTTGCTATTGGAGTTGATTATATTATAGATTATATTTAACATGTAGTTTGGAAGGTAGGTGCAGAGGGGAAAGGGGGAGTAAGAAGGGAATAGGGGAAGAGGAGGGGAGTAGGAGGAAAAGGAAACAGGCATAAAAGGAGACACGTGAAAATAGGGTAAGGGTAAGGGGAGAGAAAGAGGGATAATTTACTGAGGCAAGAGTTCATATTCCCCGCAGGTAAACTGATCCCAGCTCCACCCACCAAGGGCTCGTGTAACTACCACTGCAAGACTTTATTAAGACGGAGAGGGGAATAGGGGAGGGTTATGGAGGGACGGGGAGGGAGGGTTAGGGAGGGACGGAGAGGGAAGGCACAAGAGGGAGGCAGGAATATAGGTCAACACATGCCCAACTAGTGAATTTAAGGTTAAGAATTTTACAGATGTAAATAAGTAAGAAAGTTGAAAATTCTAATGACTCGACACACACACACATAATATTAATATATATATATTTCATAATAGTGATTACTGTTGCAAATTACCCTAATACCAGAAGACGTTCATCCATCTTTCACTTTTCGTTTGACTTCAATTTAGAACATGTTCTAACAAAAAAGAAAAAGTTCGAGAAACCATGTTTAGGAAGTAAATCAAAACTGTTCCAGATATGGGAATAGTTTGAGCTTGTTCCTAACATGAAACTGTGAGCTTTATTGCGTTGTTGTAGGTCGAGTGCTCACGTGCCTACCGTACAACCAACCAATACCCGTAGAGTGCTTATACTTTGGTCAGATCACCCTGTACGCTTCCTGCTCTTGGAGAGGGGCTCAGCGTCACGCATTAAGGGGTGGGGGTGCGGCTCCAACACTGGCCTCCTGGTCATGTGTACACACCCAATTCGAGCCGCTGTGACTCCCCACACTCTCCTTATTTGGTATGACCTCCTCACCACCTTTCTTCGAATTATAATTCTGTACCACCCTGTCCACAGCTGTGGATCTTTCTCTCTCTCTCTCTTCTACTTTCTGGGACGTCTCACTAGGACAAGGGCAAACACCTGCTGGTTATGAACATTTAATATATACAACATATACAACACCTACAAGATAGAATAATGACCCAACACTCTATGCTATTATAGTCAGGTTGCGTCCAATCCCATCGGTACTCTATCAGCTGCTTATATCAGGTGGTAGCCCAACTCCTGGCTCGCCACTTATGCTACCAACCTCACCAAGTGAGTGAGGTTGGTAGAGAGAGAGAGAGGGTGAGAGAGGGGGTGGAAGAGAGAGAAGGGGATGAGAAAGAGGGTGAGAGGTGTGTGTGTGTATGTGTGTAAGCCATCAAATTGATGGTGGTGATCACATTATAGCTCTGCGTCACACAGGCGGAAAGGGCAGAGAGGGAAAGGAAAGGAAAGAAAGAGGTGGATGAAGAGAGACGAGTGTTAGAAAGAGCAAGATGAAGGAGGGAAATATGGAGAGAAGGGAAATAAAGAAGTGAACAGAGAGAGAGAGAGAGTCAGACAGAGAAGGGAGGGGGTGGAAAGAAAGAGATGTGGGGTGGTTTTAGCCTTGGTGATGACAGGAGATGACATGAAGGATGTTATTTACAGTGTGAGCCTCACACGGTCATCCAATACTGCCACTACAGCCGCCGAGAGAATATCTCCCCTGATGAGATACCAGTGACTGCGCGGCGGGGGGCAGATCTCTTCCCACTGCGGACGGCGACATTACCCCTCACTCGCTGCGGGAACACTCGTATCTGCTCGTCTGTTTACTGCATATATCAACACTGAGGTATTTCTTTCAGCAACATGAATGTGGTATACTGCCGCACGAGTCTCATACTCCAACTTTTGGTATTCTGTCCGGCTCATGTTGTTCCCCAGTGTGGACTCTGACTGATGATATCAGTATCGTTGAAGCGTTGGGTACAGGTGATTACGTTCAACGACGCAATTTCCACATATTGTATTGTTTACAAAGCAAACAACTGCAACAATTAAACCAACAACCTAACTTCTCCTTGGACTAACATAAGCGTTCCTAGGCCTAGCTTATATATGTACTATATAAGGCCTTAGAGAGGTTAGGTTCCTTTCTCAGGTTCAGAATTAATAATATAAAACGTGGACACCTTCTGGGCGCCCCAGAGCACATTTCGTACACACATTCCAGTCACTAGCGTACTCTAGTGTCTGGAGGACACCTCGGTGTCTGTGGAGAGCACAGCACTCGAGGAAGCATCGAACACCAAGTAGAAAGAACAAAATAATTCCGTTTACTACACTAACTCCAAGTTAAGCTAAATAAAAACATTTCTGCTTTAAAATATTTTGGAATTGGAAATTTGGTATCAGGAAAATACATTTTCAGTTGTGTTTTCAGTCGAGGAAGCAGCTCGGGCAGTCAGCTCCCAAAAGTGTTGCTGGTTTCTTGTCTTGTAAAGTTGTGCCGCTGCAGAGAGTGTGTCAGCGAGTCTCCCAGGTCACCAAGTGTGTCTGTATTGAACACTGCGGAGGTGTGCAGCGTCTCCCACGCCACACACACACACACACACACACACACACACACACACACACACACACACACACACACACACACACACAGTGGGGCCTCGTAGCCTGGTGGATAGCGCGCAGGACTCGTAATTCTGTGGCGCGGGTTCGATTCCCGCACGAGGCAGAAACAAATGGGCAAAGTTTCTTTCACCCTAAGTGCCCCTGTTACCTAGCAGTAAATAGGTACCTGGGAGTTAGTCAGCTGTCACGGGCTGCTTCCTGGGGTGTGTGTGTGTGTGTGGTGTGGAGAGAAAAAAAAAAAAAAAATAGTTAGTAAACAGTTGATTGACAGTTGAGAGGCGGGCCGAAAGAGCAAAGCTCAACCCCCGCAAAAACACAACTAGTAAACACACACACACACACACACACACACACACACACACACACACACACACACACACACACCAGTTAGGGTGCCGGTGTTGTGCTCGTGTGCGGTAGCCCTCCAGTACTCCCACACATTACCCTTGATTTGATTGTTGCCCCCGGAGGCGGCTAGTTTATTGTGCACCCCATACTCATCCTGTGAGCGGTAGTTTATTGTGCACCCTATACTCATCCTGGGAGCGGTAGTGCAAAAAGCATTACAGAGGGCACAAAAGGTCTTTATCAGACCTCATCTTAAATTATTACATAAACAATTTCATCTATCCTTCACACCTTATAGTTACAATGTCAGCTAGTTACAGAAAATGTTCTATTTCAAGAGCTATATAATAACAGTAAGTCATTATACATTATTGGTAGGTCTTATCGCTAATACATAAAACTACACTCAAAGATATAATGTTCGAGTGTGTGTCCCTGTCTTTGTCCACACACTTTACACTTTACTTCATCTAGATCCCTATACAAGCCGAACTGCCAGAGATACTTGTAGCCAAGCCTTATACGAGCTGTTACAACATCTGTTAGTCTACTGACTTTGTTACTTACCCCATACACATGTTTTACTTCACACATTTCATTGTGATGAACAATGGACCTGCTAGTTCCAGTTTGCACTGTTCTACTTTCTTCAAATCCATCCAGGAGTTCTCGTCTAATGACACTTTTAAGGGACCTATTTGATAACTCAAGATTCCGTTCAATACATCACCCTTCTGTGGCTACACCTGTCCCTCGCTCCCATCACCTGACACACTTACATTCACAAAATCACAAAATATTCTAAATCACAAAATAATCTAAAATACGAGGGTAATGAAATGAGTTTTGACTTTATTAATGTGCACTGGGCCCCGGACACCACTGTCGCACAGTCTTGGGGCTTCACGTTATCACGAAGGGAGAGGAAGGACATCATACCTGATCACGGAAGGCTGTTGTGGCAGGCATCATGCAGCCAGGGACAAGGGACATGACAAGAACAATATCACGCATGCTGAGAGTACTCCCATCAACCCTACTCATCGCACCTAACATGGACACTACTCCCTCTTTTCCCTACAAACACACACACACACACACACACACACACACAAACGTACACACACACACTAGAGAAAGACCATACGTTTACCTACAAGACCGGTCCCTGAGCGTTGAGGACTGAGTTATGAGGAAAGACTTACGGAACAAGTCCTCACCACACCGGCAAACAGAAAAGGAAGGACAAGAGGTTATATGTGGAAACTAAGAGCCATAAGGATGTAATATGAGCCATAAGGATATAATGAGACATAAGAATATAATGAGACATAAGAATATAATGAGATGCTTGTTCAGTGCAGTACAAGAGGAGACAAGTAGGAAAGAGAATGGGAACAAATGAGGCGGCAGTTGAGGGCCATCTCCTTACATAGATACATGAGTAAGTATGAGAAGAAGCCAGAGGGGGGTTTAGGAGCCATGACAGGACACAGACAGCCAGCTACAGAGACATTAGATAATGCTTTCAGTGCCAGAGCAGTGGAGGAATGAGGTGTGAAGTGGAGAGGTGGAATCAGATTCCATACAGTGCAGCTTCAAAAGTAGAAATGACTTGAGCCCAAAAGGCTTCAGACGCTAAAAAGACTTGTAGAGCATCTACGCCAGACAACTGAATATTGTGAGGAGGGGGGGCCAAAGATCTGAAGCTCAACCCCCGGCAAGTACTACTAAATGAGGATACACACACACACACACACACACACACACACACACACACACACACACACACACACACACACACACACACACACACAGCCACACGCCTCTCCAACAGAAATAAGATTACTCCTCACAGCTGAGCTAAAGGCGTCAGCCTTCTGGGAAAAAAACACCCCACGCCTCCGCCCTCTGTTTGGTCTATGATATAATGTTTGTATGGACGCATCTATGTTTATTTTCTACCAATATTTTAAGTTTCTGCTTGTTAATGCGTTTTCTGGCATGCACGTGCATGTGTTGGTGGGTAGATTGTTCGTGCGTGTTGGTGGGTAGATTGTTCCTGCGTCTAACAATTTTGTTAGACGCAGAAGGCAACAATAACAAAGCGTCACTAACAATTAGTGAACAAACGCCGGGCTTAAAGCCCAGTTGCCACTCCCTGAGCTGACGGTAGACAGACCCGTCTGCTTCTGCTGTTGGCTTAGGTAAAGTGTTTCCAAACAACAGAACATTAACTACACCACATAACACAGCTTGCACTAGACCTCAATAAGCCATCCGGGGCTTAATATTCGCCATCTTAACAGGCCTAATTTAGTACATGTAATGTGCTTTACACTGACGCCTAACACACTTTAGCTTTGCCTTTTTTGCCGTCTTGTTGGTGCCTGATACGAACTAAATATTACCAAGTCTTGGAGCCAGATTCACGAAGCAGTTACGCAAGTACTTACGAACGTGTACATCTTTCCTCAATCTTTGACGGCTTTGATTACATTTATTAAGCAGATTACAAGCATGAAAACTTCCCATTCAACTGTCGTTATTGTTATAAACAGCCTCCTGGTGCTCCGGAGCTCATTAACTGTTTAATAATTGTAAACAAAGCCGCCAGATTGAAAAAAAGATGTACAGGTTCTTAAGTGTTTATGTAACTGCTTCGTGCCTCTGGCTCCTGGTTCACAGACTATTTGTGAACGTTGCAACAATAGTCGCTGCAGGCAGCTATATTTGGTCGCCAGGTTGCAAAAGGTGTGTTGGGCAAGATCAGGAGAGCTGTGTGGGCCGGACATAGAGATGTACCATAGAATATGTTACAGGTGCAAGACGGGCGGCCCAGACAGGCCACAGTGAGGGTAGGGAACGGAACTGTCGGGCGGAAAGCGCCAAGCCATTACACCACTGTAACACTGGGAAGTGATCAGGAAACGGATTTGGGATGGGACGGGAGGGAATTATCAGGGGGAAGGCGCCAAGTCATTACGACTATATAGCACTTGGAAGAGGTCAGGATAAGGATTTGGGATGGGACGGGGAGGGAAGGAATGGTGCCCAACCACTTGGACGGTCGGGGATTGAACGCCGACCTGCATGAAGCGAGACCCTCGCTCTACCATCCAGTCCAAGTGGTTGGACAGCGGGAGGGTAAGGGAGGGAGTTGAAATGCTGGACCGAGCCAGCGGGCTGTGGGGAGCTCCCATTTCCTCAAAAGAATTCCTTCCAACCCATAACCTGGCGCCCCCACGACACCCATGTTGGTCTGACGCCGCCCATGTTCCACCTCTATTGGTTTGGCTCCCCCGACGCTCCACTCCTGGTGGTCTGACGCTCCTGGATCAACCCCCCATGCTCCACACCTTCCCCTTCCAATAGGTCTGGAGCGCCGCACTGTGGAGGACGGCAGGGAGCCACAGCACATCTCACCTCGAACTCAATGAAGCCTCTGGTTGTTATTGCTCACGGAAGGTGCGGCAGTACACGGAGGGCTTCAATAGTCCTTGTTCGCCTAGTACCCCGAATAAGGGCTAGTACTCTGAACAATTGCTAGTACCCCGAACAAGGGCTAGTACTCTGAACAATTGCTAGTACCCCGAACAAGGGCTAGTACTCCGAACAATTGCTAGTACCCCGAACAAGGGGCTTGTACGTAAATCCTTAACCACTGTATAATAAAGACATATATTTCAGTAAATTAGAAAAAGGGTTTATACTTGGTGCCAGCCATGTGGCTGACGATTCTGGCAGGGCGAGGAGGCCCCTGCGGGTGTTGTGTAGGCCTAAAGGGGGGAGGGGACACTAAATTATTGTACACGGGGAGCAGCGCCGTGTGTGTCAGGCTGGTGTACACGGAAGGTGTACAGTGTACACGTACTGCCACTGTAATAACACTCGGCGTAACACTAACCGTATCAATAACACTAACACTAACCAGGGCAATAACAATAGTAATAAAAAAATCCATTGTGAAAGGAGCTTCGCGACCAGCCTCTTCACCCCCCCCCTCCCCCCTCTCAGAGTAGCCCCATCACCCCTCCCCCTTTAGAGTAGCCCCATCACGCCCCCCCCCCCGCACAGACACCAGGAGGCCATGTTGTGCAGAGAGCTGAGCCCGCGAAATTTGAAAGCACTTCACCAAGAATGTGGACGGATGTAGTCGTCGACCAGCCCGTCCTCCTAAGGTCTCCCAACGTCAAGAAAACGGTAAATTTAAAGTGTCGTTTCCTAACTTACCAGAGGACCCAAAACAGAAAACGGGACAGTACGTCACTTTCGCCAGCCGCTTCCAATTTTCTACTACGACAATTGTTGGCCTCAGGTAACGCATACGAACGAAATGCGACGTTCTATGTAAGAGGACAGGTTGGGTGGTGTACAGATTGTCTAAAGCATGCTGCTAGCTCCTTCTCTATACTTCTTCTCCTTCTCTTCTCCTTCTCCCTTCTCCCGTGCTACTTGCCCCGCTCCTGTGCCAGGTAAGTCCACTTCGGGCTCACCATAGCCCGTGCTACTTACAACTTTTGATTCCCAGTAGCTGAATCTTAACCCACAGCAATAGGGATGCGCTCAAAGCCTCATGCACAGTTCTCGCTCCTAAGTCAAGATCTTAAGACCGGCGTTAAAGCAACAGTCTTTGAGGATTGGTTTTGGCTCACTTTTCTTTATTGTGTGTTAGTAGACTGACTCACCAGAACACTAAGACCTTTGTAAGTGAAAACAAACAAATAATAGTAAAAATAATTCTATTGGTAATAATTATATTAGTAGTAATAATAATAACCACATTAGTAGTAATAGTCAGTAGTAAGGGTGCCACACCCAGTCATCCAGGGGTGCCACACACCCAGTCATCCAGGGGTGCCAACACCCAGGCATCCACGGTGCCAACACCCAGTCATCCAGGGTGCCACACACCCAGTCATCCAGGGTGCCACACACCCAGTCATCCAGGGGTGCCAACACCCAGGCATCTACGGTGCCAACACCCAGTCATCCAGGGGTGCCACACACCCAGTCATCCAGGGGTGCCACACACCCAGTCATCCAGGGGTGCCAATACCCAGTCATCCACGGTGCCAACACCCAGTCATCCAGGGGTGCCAATACCCAGTCATCCAGGGGTGCCACACACAACTAATAAAGCGGAATTAATGATCACTTTAGTCCCGTCACGTGACCGGAAGGTCCTCGTTCTTTTGTAGAAAATAAAGTTACGGCGCCGGCAGCGAGTCTTGTGTTGCTTTTATTAGTAGTAATTAGTCTAATAATATCTTTATTTATTTACTATTTAATATGATCTTTATTTACTACTTAATATAATCTTTACTTTTTTAATATTATTATCTTTAATATTTGCTAGCAATAAGATTAGTAACTGTGTGCGTGCAGGTGCGTGTGTGTGTATGTGCGTGTGTGTGTGTGCTTGTGTGTGTGTGTGCGCGTGTGTGTCCGTGCGTGCGGGTGTGCATGTGTGCGCGCGCGCGCATGTGTACAGGACAGTGGCTGCGATAAATCATTAGGAAAACTGCAGAAAAATATATACCTAATTACCATAATTTCTAATTAATAAACGGGATTATCAAAATTGTGTGAAGCTTAACAAGTCCTCTGTTACTGGCTCAAGCCGGGGTCCACCTGTCCCAGCACACACACACACCACACCTCCCTCTACACACACACCCGTGGAAGAGCGCGCATGTCTGCTAAGGAAGAGAGCGCATGTCTGCCCCTGGAGAGAGCTCATGTCTGCTAAGGAGATCATTCCAGACACGGAAGAGAGCTCATCTGCCCCTAGAGAGAGAGAGAGAGAGAGTCTCTTCCATTCCCCCCTCCCGCTGCCTGTTCCTGCAGCCACCTCAGCCTCGACACTGTGGCTCTTCCTCCGACTCCTCCACACACACAACACCCCCCTCAAACCCTCTTCCCACTCCACTCCTCCACCCTGCTCCTCCATCTCCCTCTCTCCACTACTTCCCTCATTCCACTCCGTGTCCCTCAGCTTGGGAGCAACTTAGACAAAACAATCCCAACTATAAATGTCAAAAGTTGGTCTCACTCACAAAGCGAAAAGTTGAACTCTCTGGAAGATGGAAGTTTTCCCTTTCACATACTCTCTCTCTCTCTCTCTCTCTCTCTCTCTCTCTCTCTCTCTCTCTCTCTCTCTCTCTCTCTCTCTCTCTCTCTCTCTCTCTCTCTCTCTCTCTCTCTCTTTCCGGATAGAGCGCCATGGTGAGGGTGGGTGGGACCAGGAGCTGGAGTAGAGCGTCAGGTGTGGGAAGGTAGCACCTTCCAGCAACATTATCACCAGGTAACGCCAACAAAGTGTAAGTGAGAAAAGTCGTGACGATACGACCAAAAAACCAATGTGAGAGAGAGAGAGAGAGAGAGAGAGAGAGAGAGAGAGAGAGAGAGAGAGA
This sequence comes from Procambarus clarkii, assembly GCF_040958095.1. Taxonomy (NCBI): domain Eukaryota; kingdom Metazoa; phylum Arthropoda; class Malacostraca; order Decapoda; family Cambaridae; genus Procambarus; species Procambarus clarkii. The sequence goes on along the minus strand of NC_091175.1, from coordinate 6,713,188 downwards.
GAGAGAGAGAGAGAGAGAGAGAGAGAGAGAGAGAGAGAGAGAGAGAGAGAGAGAGTAGACTAGGGAGGAGAGGTCAGTGGGCCCCGTCTTTAATCCCAGAGCTTTACTCAACACCACGGAGCACCAAGACAAACTCTCCAAAAACATCTAAGCTGGACCCCCCACACCAGGCGGAGACCCCACAAGCTGGACCCCCACACCAGGCGGAGACCCCACAAGCTGGACCCCCACACCAGGCGGAGACCCCACAAGCTGGACCCCCACACCAGGCGGAGACCCCACAAGCTGGACCCCCACACCAGGCGGAGACCCCACAAGCTGGACCCCCACACCAGGCGGAGACCCCACAAGCTGGACCCCCACACACCAGGCGGAGACCCCACAAGCTGGACCCCCACACACCAGGCGGAGACCCCACAAGCTGGACCCCCACACACCAGGCGGAGACCCCACAAGCTGGACCCCCACACACCAGGCGGAGACCCCACAAGCTGGACCCCCACACACCAGGCGGAGACCCCACAAGCTGGACCCCCACACACACACACTACTGAGACCCCACAAGCTGGACCCCCACACACACACACTACTGAGACCCCACAAGCTGGACCCCCACACACACACACTACTGAGACCCCACAAGCTGGACCCCCACACACACACACTACTGAGACCCCACAAGCTGGACCCCCACACACCAGGCGGAGACCCCACAAGCTGGACCCCCACACACCAGGCGGAGACCCCACAAGCTGGACCCCCACACACCAGGCGGAGACCCCACAAGCTGGACCCCCACACACCAGGCGGAGACCCCACAAGCTGGACCCCCACACACCAGGCGGAGACCCCACAAGCTGGACCCCCACACACACACACTACTGAGACCCCACAAGCTGGACCCCCACACACACACACTACTGAGACCCCACAAGCTGGACCCCCACACACACACACTACTGAGACCCCACAAGCTGGACCCCCACACACACACACTACTGAGACCCCACAAGCTGGACCCCCACACACACACACTACTGAGACCCCACAAGCTGGACCCCCACACACACACACTACTGAGACCCCACAAGCTGGACCCCCACACACACACACTACTGAGACCCCACAAGCTGGACCCCCACACACACACACTACTGAGACCCCACAAGCTGGACCCCCACACACCAGGCGGAGACCCCACAAGCTGGACCCCCACACACCAGGCGGAGACCCCACAAGCTGGACCCCCACACACCAGGCGGAGACCCCACAAGCTGGACCCCCACACACACACACTACTGAGACCCCACAAGCTGGACCCCCACACACACACACTACTGAGACCCCACAAGCTGGACCCCCACACACACACACTACTGAGACCCCACAAGCTGGACCCCCACACACACACACTACTGAGACCCCACAAGCTGGACCCCCCCACACACACACTACTGAGACCCCACAAGCTGGACCCCCACACCAGGCGGAGACCCCACAAGCTGGACCCCCACACACCAGGCGGAGACCCCACAAGCTGGACCCCCACACACCAGGCGGAGACCCCACAAGCTGGACCCACACACCAGGCGGAGACCCCACAAGCTGGACCCCCACACACCAGGCGGAGACCCCACAAGCTGGACCCCCACACCAGGCGGAGACCCCACAAGCTGGACCCCCACACACACACACTACTGAGACCCCACAAGCTGGACCCCCACACACACACACTACTGAGACCCCACAAGCTGGACCCCCACACACACACACTACTGAGACCCCACAAGCTGGACCCCCACACACACACACTACTGAGACCCCACAAGCTGGACCCCCCCACACCAGGCGGAGACCCCACAAGCTGGACCCCCCCCCCCTCGACAAATAAACAACAAAAGCAAGACAAGAACAAGGACAAGCAACACACAAGCTTCCCTTACGAGTTCTATCAGAAGACGAGGCAGCGAAAAATATGGATGGTATATTATCAGTGACGGCTGGCTGGGAGGGAGGGTGGGGGGGGAGGGGGTTAAGGAAGGGGGCGGCGGAATGAATGGTGGGGTGGAAATAAAAAAATGGAGAGCGAAAGAGAAAGAAATGAAAGTAAGAGAGAGGAAAAAGGCGAGAAAAATAGAGGAACATCTGAGCTCTTACTCTTTGGTGTGGTGCTATTCCTGTAGTACTTAAGAGCTTTGCCTTCTCACGTCCCGGATTAAACATTGGGTTCCTCTTTTGCATTAATTTTTTTTTGTATTTTGGACCGAGACAAACTTGTCTACAGCCTCCTGCTGCTTCTGGGAGACGTAGTCCACCATGTCTTGTATAACCTTTACCCTGCCTTTATCTCCCATCGTATTTCTATTCTGCTATTATCATATCTCTGTGTAATTATCCTTTCGATATGTTAGCCTTTTCTTCCCAGGTCCTTTCCTCCAGTAAGGTACTCCTCCTCCTTCCAGATACTCATTGACAGTACACTATGATCACTCACTCCCATGGGGACTACCAATTTGATTTCCTTTATGTTTGACTCATTTAGAGTGAATATTAGGACCCATCTTGCTAGCTCGTTATTACGGCTTATTCGTGTGGGTTCCCTTGACATGTTGGTTTCAATTATTTCTTGTTACATCCAACAGTTTTGCTCTCCATGTATCTGTGCTCTCGGGTGATTCTTCTTGTTCTCCCAGTCTACCTTTCCATGGTTGCAGTCTCCCATGATTAGAAGTCGAGACCCTTTCTTACTGGCGACAGAGGCTGTCGTCTTCTGTTATTTAATGGAGGTTTAAATATCACTACTACTGCTGCTATCTTTGGTCCATCTATTGTATTGGTGCCTTGGGCCAGATTCACGAAAGCACTTGCGCAAACACTTACGAACGTGTACATCTTTCCTCAATCTTTGACGGCTTTGGTTACATTTATTAAACAGTATACAAGCATGAAAACTTACCAATCAACTGTTGTTATTGTTATAAACAGCCTCCTGGTGCTTCGGAGCTCATTAACTGTTTAATAATTGGAAACAAAGCCCTCAAAGATTGAGAAAAGATGTACAGGTTCGTAAGTGTTTGCGTAAGTGCTTTCGTGAATCTGGCCCCTGTTATGTAGTCTGTGAACTCTCTGCCACCTGGATTAACCTTTTCGAAACTGCATTCATTTCTTATCAGCAGGGTCGCTACTCCTCTTCCTTCCATTTCTTTCCTTTCTACAGTCCTGGGAAAACACTGCATTTATTATGACACCTGAGAATTTTGTCTCAGTGAGTGCTATTATATCTGGGTTTTTCACTTGTGATCTTCCTCCAAGTTCACTTGCTTTCACTAACCCCCGCCTCCCCCTTCCCACCCACTCCTGTCCTTCGGGTAGTTGAAGCACACCGTCACCATGGACAGGTGGTCTCCCGAGATGGGCCAGAATACACCCGGTATTAATGGTGATCGATGTGTCTTCAGCGAGTGGATTGGTTGTGACGCGGGCGGCACCAGAGGTGGGTGACACCCAAACATGGATGAGGCCAGTCCGAGGGATGAGAGTGGCGGGTGAGGGGGAGGAAGGCAAGAGAAAGAGAGAAAGAGAGAAAGAGAGAAAGAGAGAGAGAGAGAGTGAGAGAGAGAGAGAGAGAGAGAGAGAGAGAGAGAGAGAGAGAGAGAGAGAGAGAGAGAGAGAGAGAGAGAGAGAGAGAGGTGAGGCAGGATATGTGATGATAGTGTGAGGGACAGGTGACGGATGGATGCAGGATGATGAGGGAGAGTGAAGGAGTGCAGAGAGTGAAGAAGAGCAGAGAGTGAGAGTGAAGAAGAGAGAGCTGCGAGACAAAGCACTCGCTAATCCCAGCTTTATTTGCCAACTCTGCAGCGCCCAGAGGTACATTAATCAAACACAGCTAAGCTGAGCCTCCACACTAAGCTGTACCTTCTCACATTAAGCCGACCCCCCCCCCCACCACCACTATACTTCACCCCTGCGCTAAGCTGGATCCTTGTACCAATACTCACCAGGGTCCTACACTAAGCTGGCCCAACAGTAAGCTGGACCCAAAAGCTTAGTTGCACCATCATACTAAGCTGGACCCTGCACACTAAGCTGGACCCCGCACACTAAGCTGGACCCCCCCACACTAACCTGGACCCCCCACATTAACCTAGACCCCCCACACACTAAGCTGGACCCCCCACACACTAAGCTGGACCCCCCACACTAAGCTGGACCCCACATCAAGCTGTACACACACACACACACACACATACACACACACACACACACACACACACACACACACACACACACACACACACACACACACACACACACACACACATACACACACACACACACACACACACACACACACACACACACACACACATACACACACACACACACACACACACACACACACACACACACACACACATACACACACACACACACACACACACACACACACACACACACACACACACACACACACACACACACATACACACACACACACACATACACACACACACACACACACACACACACACACATATAACAAATACCGACTAGCAAAAATAAATTAAGATAAAAAACTATAAAGTAAACAAAACCAATAAGGTAGCAAACAGAAACGACAAGAAGAAAAAAACAATAACCAAAAATTTAAAGAATTAAAAACACAAATGCTAACAAAAGCAAGACAAAAAACAAGGAATTAGCAAGTTAACGCAACGCAAGAAACACAACAGACCCTCCAACAAAGTACAACAAAAGCAAAAAAACGCAACACAAGAAACACAACTTGGGTGTACAGGCCGCGGCGGGCGCCAGCGACACGGAAAATCTGTATAGTTTAACATTCCCAGGGAGATGAGACGACCTGGGGGAGGCTGGGGGGGGAGATGAGACGACCTGGGGGAGGCTGGGGGGGAGATGAGACGACCTGGGGGAGGCTGGGGGGGAGATGAGACGACCTGGGGGAGGCTGGGGGGGAGATGAGACGACCTGGGGGAGGCTGGGGGGGAGATGAGACGACCTGGGGGAGGCTGGGGGGGAAATGAGACGACCTGGGGGAGGCTGGGGGGGAGATGAGACGACCTGGGGGAGGCTGGGGGGGAGATGAGACGACCTGGGGGAGGCTGGGGGGGAGATGAGACGACCTGGGGGAGGCTGGGGGGGAAATGAGACGACCTGGGGGAGGCTGGGGGGGGGGAGATGAGACAACCTGGGGGAGGCTGGGGGTCTCCCCCAGGAGACGACCTGGGGGAGGCTGGGGGGGAGATGAGACAACCTGGGGGAGGTTGGGGGGGAGATGAGACGACGGGTGAGACTAGATAAGATAAAGGGGCAGGCTGAGGGAGAGTTAATATAAAGAGAGGAAGGTGTGAGAGCGTGAAGAGACGCGAAGGAAGGAGCCTGATCGTACCTACACAAAGAGAAGAAAGCTTTTAATCATGTTCTGAAATGTAATCATTTTCAATTCTTTGTTGAAACCGCATAATACGAACGCTGTATTGTGGACTTAACAGGACCTCTGTGCTCAACTAGGCGTCTCCAGAAGCAAAGACACAAATATCCCAACAAAGAAAAGATAATTTAAACAAGGAAGTTGGAGAAATACAGCGGAAGGTGAACCAATAATACGGAACAAAATGCAAATGGAACAGAAAGCCATACAAATTTTAACAATACAAAATAAATTTTTTCTCGTATGCAAAATTAAAATCAGAACTATGCACGCAGTATTGGACCTATGTTGACCAGACCACACACTAGAAGTTGAAGGGACGACGACGTTTCGGTCCGTCCTGGACCATTCTCAAGTCGATTCTTCAGCCACGTTACTGTGACTCATCGCCTGCATTGGACCTATAATTGCAAGTGAAGGTTCACACACAGAGCACGACAAAGAAATCTGTGAAATCCTAAACGTTTTCACTGATTTTAGGATTTCACTTATTTATTGATTTTCACTGATTTAGGATTTTCAGCAGCTCAACATAGCCTCATAACAGTATGAGGCTATGTTGAACACCCCAATAAACTACATCAAAGCGGAAGATCCGAAAACCATTATCAACAGTATCCACAACTCGGGCGAATGTAACCTGATATTTTCATGAGCATAACAAACTTGGAAAGTGAACTTGACAACATGCCCTCAGTGCACTCAGCCCTGGGGTCCCAACTCCTAGAATTGCATATTTATAAAGAAATGTAAAGTACCAGTAGCACAAGAGCTCAGTGCAGCATGGATCAAAACCTTGGATACAGGTGAGATGCCAGAAATTCTTAAATAGGCAGAAATACTTGCACGTCACATGGGAGGCAGCAAAGCATTGGCAAAAACTATAGATCAGTCACACTAACAACACATAATTAGGGGTCATTTGGGGTCAAAATCTCCAGTTTTAAGGGAGTCAAATCTCCAGTTTTATGAAGAAGAATGATATGTATATATACAGGTAAGCGTGTTCCGCTAAAGTAATCTGCCACAGTCACTCCACGGCGCCCCGTGTCACCTGTACCACGCTGGACACTCCACCAGGACCTCACAATGAGTGCAGCAGGTCCTCGAGGTCATGACAGCAGCAGGTCCTCGAGGCCAAGACAGCGGCAGGTCCTCGAGGTCATGACAGCAGCAGGTCCTCGAGGGGTAGTCATCCTACAACACCTCTCACAGCCATTCATCACATAACAAGTGTAGAAGCGTGTGGTCCCACCCTCAACACCACCAATACCTAAGACAGCAAAACTTCCTTCTTCAAAATCTCGTAAACCTGCCCAGATTAGCCACTGAGACATAGTATCTCACTAGAAGAGAGAGAGAAACATTTATATATTGCCTTTATTCAACACAAACCTAACAAAAACTCGCAAAACACTTTTTTTATAACATAAATAAAATACACGAAAATTTTAAAAAGTCTCAAAGGTGGAAATGAGGTAATTTTTGTGAGTGTTGAGGCGGGGAGAGGCCAGCGAGGCGTGGAGGCTGATCTGATCAAATTATCTCCCAGACGCCCCCCGCAGCATCAGTGTTGTTATTGTTCTTATTACCATTATTATGGGAGATCACAGAGATATATACAGCATCACTAGGCATTTATGATGCGCTTGAAGAGGAGATGAATGGCAAATGCACCGTTAAAAGGGAACGACATAGACATACACTGGACATAGATATTCCATTGACATAGACATTGACCTTAAGTCTGTAGGAGAAGACAGACTTCTGTCTGTGACTTCATAAGTCTAGTGTAGAGTGGGAAGCAACAATGTGTGGAGAATACCTTGGGATCCTACCCTCCACCGGGGGTTCAGAACTGGGGTCTCACAGTAGCCTCTTCTACCCAACCACTTGGGCTGGACGGTAGAGCGACGGTCTCGCTTCATGCAGGTCGGCGTTCAATCCCCGACCGTCCAAGTGGTTGGGGCACCATTCCATTCCCCCGTCCCATCACCAAATCCTTATCCTGACCCCTTCCCAGTGCTATATAGTCGTAATAGCTTGGCGCTTTCCCTTGATAATTCCTTCCTTCCTCCCCCCCCCCCTTTGTGCCACAACGTACAAAATCCGCCACTCCAACCTTACCAGAAACGCGTGAACCCAAGCCACCCACCCAACCTAACTAACCCATGAATAAAAAAAAGTAGTTTTGAGAGCCGTTACTTTTCATAGCAAGTTGTATTTGGTACGCTGGTTACCATAAGGTCGAGGAGGGGAAAAGAGACTACGGGCTCACCATAGCCCGTGCTACCTGGAACTTTTTGGTTCCAGTAAATCATATTCACCAGACCTATAATAGACCGGTTGTAAAATACTGGAAGTGGAAATAGTGGAGTAGTTGGCACTTTGGCTCCTTCATATATCCCGTTCAGAGACCCCCGAAAAATTCAAGAGTTTCCGACTGGAAGCCAAATGAGCCTTTGAGAAAGCTATCAAGTGAGTGGTGGCAGTTGTGATGGTGGCAGTGATGGTGGCAGTGATGGTGCTTTCCTATCGCAGTCTACGAGTGATGGTGGTGCTTGTGATAGTGGTAGTGGTGGCGCTTGTGATAGTGGTGGTGGTGCTTGTGATAGTGATGGTGCCTGTGATAGTGCAACCCGTTCTCGCAAATTTAATAAGTTAATATTGACTTATTAATTGCGTGCATAGGTGACATACTTAACATAATAGTTTCCCTTGAAAAGCTTCATAGAAAACACCGACCTTACCTAACCTACTTAGTATGTTAAAATAGGCATCTTATAGCTTCGTAATTACATTACTTAACCTATTATAGGTATAGGTTAGGTAATAATTGTAATTACGAAGCAATAAGATGCTTATCTTGACATACTAAGTAGGTTAGGTAAGGTCAGTGTTTTTCTATGAAGCTTTTCAAGGGAAACTATTATGTTAAGTATGTCACCTATGCACATATTTAATAAGTCAATATTGACTTATTAAATCTGCGAGAACGGGTTGGATAGTGATGGTGGTGCTTGTGATAGTGATGGTGGTGCTTGTGATAGTGATGGTGGTGCTTGTGATAGTGATGGTGGTGCTTGTGATAGTGATGGTGGTGCTTGTGATAGTGATGGTGCCTGTGATAGTGGTGGTGGTGGTTCTTGTGATAGTGGTAGTGGTGGTGCTTGTGATAGTGATGGTGGTGCTTGTGATAGTGATGGTGGTGCTTGTGATAGTGATGGTGCCTGTGATAGTGGTGGTGGTGGTGCTTGTGATAGTGATGGTGGTGCTTGTGATAGTGATGGTGGTGCTTGTGATAGTGATGGTGGTGCTTGTGATAGTGATGGTGCCTGTGATAGTGGTGGTGGTGGTGCTTGTGATAGTGATGGTGGTGCTTGTGATAGTGATGGTGGTGCTTGTGATAGTGATGGTGGTGCTTGTGATAATGGTGGTGGTGGTGCTTGTGATAGTGATGGTGGTGGTGCTTTCCTATCGCAGTCTACGAGTGATGGTGGTGCTTGCGATAGTGATAGTGGTGGTGCTTGTGATAATGGTGGTGGTGCTTGTGAAAGTGATGATGGTGCTTGTGATAGTGATGGTGCTTGTGATAGTGGTGGTGCCTGTGATAGTGATGATGGTACTTGTCATAATCCCCCTCAACCGTTTAACAGTCGAGACTCCCAAGTGTGCGTGCGTGTGCGCGTGTGTTCAACGAGGGCATGTGTATGGGGAGCAAAGTGGGGGTGGAGACTTGACCTTACTCAGTGGGGGTGTGACATGTGCTCAGATACTGGCCATGGACATAGGACAGGGGTGAGGACAGAGGGGGACAGGGGTGAGGACAGAGGGGATGGGGAAGAGGGGAAGGGGGGAGCCGCGTGGGGTTGGCATGGCAACAGAGTGGGAGGGGGCAGCTGGTGTTGACCCCGCGAGGGGATTAAGTATTGGTGCGAGAGATCTGCTGCTCTATTTCTGACACGCAGATTGAAACAGATTGACTCCCGGGCTCGCTAGGGGAAGGTTGTGAGGGACGATGCTTTGGGGATGTGGCGAGGGGAGGTGCTGAGGGGGATGTGCTGGGGGGAAGTGCTGGGGATGTGCTGCGGGGAGGGGGGGGGGACCTTGGGACGGGGGCGGGGGAGCGTTAAGAGTAATGATGCAGTGACAGGGAACATGCTTAAGTGAAATTCATATAGCAAATTCGCAGATAAAGCCTATGAAGTGTGTGTGTGTGTGTGTACTCACCTAATTGTACTCACCTAATATAGTGTGTGTGTGTGTGTGTGTGTATTTACTATCTGTGCCTGCAGAATCGTGTTGCTAGCTCTTGGGCCCGGCCTTTTCAACCGTCGTTTGTCTAACGTACTCACTCCCGACCTTTTTTCCTCTATCGTATCTACTACATATATTTGTCTCTCTCATGCACGCGTGTCCTCTCGAAATGAAGGCTGGAGCAGCTGTCTAACTTCCAGGTACATATTTACTGCTAGGTGAACAGATGCATTAGGTGAAAAAAACTGTACATTTGTTTCTGTCTCGGCCGGGAATCGAACCCTGGCCCTTAGGACTACAACCCTCGAGCGCTGTCCACTCGGCCGTGTGTGAATGTGTGATTTAAACACATATGTCTGTATAGGGCGACATATTGAAGAATTGGTCTCACGTAGGTGGTGTTTAGCTGTCTAAATGTCCCCTTATTTAGGTTCCTGTCACACCGTTCCCCTCTGTCTAAACTCTTCGCATTAATCTTACATTGTTTACAAACATCGACATATATAACAACCCCTTTAGTTAGGTCGTTACATAAATAAGAAACAGTATGGGCGCCAGAATATGTTTTTGAGGTACTCCGCTTGTTACACTCTGCCAGTCCGCCTTCACGCCTCTCACTGCGCCTTTGACTCCTGTCTGTTAGGTACTCCCAGTCATGACAGTGTTGTCCCACTAACTCCAGCGTGCCTCTTAAGCCTGTGTTGTAATGTATTGTGAGTTTACCAAAGGCTTTTTTGACAGTCCAGAAATAGGCAGCTTTTCTAACCTCTTCTGTTCTTCCTTATTTTGGTGACGTATTGAGCACGACCAGCGGCCACACCTGCCACACCTGGCGGCCACACCTGCCTCCCCTGACAGCCACACCCACCACCCCCTGACAGCCACACCCACCACCCCTAACAGCCACACCCACCACCCCTGACAGCCACACCTGCCACCCCTGACAGCCACACCCACCACCCCTGACAGCCACACCCACCACCCCTGACAGCCACACCCGCCACCCCTGACAGCCACACCCACCACCCCTGGCAGCCACACCCACCACCCCTGGCAGCACAACTGGTCGGGGGTGGCCAAGAGCCAGGTGTGTGAAGCAGATGGTGATGGTAGAGTTCTTACCAACGGCCAACACACGCCAGTTAAAGCTGCCCTCATCCCTTCGTTATTGTGTCAGTGTTGTGGCGGCCTGGCTCATGCTGCCGCCTCAGTGTTGTTATGCTGCAGTACCCGCAGGCGCCTCTGGCTCTCAGTGTCATACTCTACACTCTTGTGGCTCAGGGGGCGTCTTTGGTTGTGGCTCTTGTGGCTCAGGGGGCGTCTTTGGTTGTGGCTCTTGTGGCTCAGGGGGCGTCTTTGGTTGTGGCTCTTGTGGCTCAGGGGGGGTCTTTGGTTGTGGCTCTTGTGGCTCAGGGGGGGTCTTTGGTTGTGGCTCTTGTGGCTCAGGGGGCGTCTTTGGTTGTGGCTCTTGTGGCTCAGGGGGGGTCTTTGGCCTGACGTTCCCAGACGCTCCCCTCTGTGGTCTGACACTGTCATATATATATATATATATATATATATATATATATATATATATAGAGAGAGAGAGAGAGAGAGAGAGAGAGAGAGAGAGAGAGAGAGAGAGAGAGAGAGAGAGAGAGAGAGAGAGAGAGATAATATATATAATATATATATTATATATATCATTAAGAACTCTATATGACCCGACCAGGATTCGAACCCATGACGTCCAGGATCACCCCCAAACGTACACAGTACCGTGACCACCGACGGCACTATTGGTCATATATATAATATAATATGTATGTGTATGTGCGTGCTTGTGTGTGTGTGTGTGTTCATAGTCCTACCTAGTCACAGAGAACAGTAAGCATGGTACACATGCACAAGCCTCGTCACCCTAGTGTGTGTATCAACCTTTATCCCCTAAACTATCCTTCACTTTCCCTCCCCCCTATGTTCTTCTCGCGCCCTACACTCCTCTACACCTTTCCCTCCCTCCTATGTTCTTCTCGCGCCCTGCACTCCTCTACACCTTTCCCTCCCTCCTATGTTCTTCTCGCGCCCTACACTCCTCTACACCTTTCCCTCTCTCTCTCTCTCTTTACTTTTGTTACGGTGTGATCACGAACATTAATGCTGCCACAGTGGTCACAAGGTTCGGCCATTACTGTAGCAGTGTGACAACACCCCTGTGTTTGTTCCCAGTCTAATAGAGCTGCACCGAGGCTCTGTAGACTCCAGCCTAACCGCCTCAACACAGGCAGTGATGGACTTGCACTCCACAGTGAGGCAATCCTCGTCTTATAGAAAGGCCAAAACATTCTTATAGACTGACCTAACAGGGACCCGCTGTAAGAGCAACGGGCTCACCATAGCTCGTGCTACTAGGAAGTTGTTCCGAGTAGCTGAATCTATAACAACAACATCAATCAATCAACACCCCACTGGAGATGAGTCCCACACTGTGGCTGACCGGCCAGCAAACCTCTCTTGAATCTCCGGCTCCTTCCCCACTGTTAAGTCACTGGAGCTCAACACAGAGACCTTCCTCGCAGATATAAATAGTGAGGATGCCCACCCAAGAGATACCTTGCTCCAGAATACCACAACCCACACTGTCTCCGCTTGGAGTTACACTCTAGGGCCGTCGTTTTCACTCGGACGTCGTGTCTTCTAGACTCTGCCTCCTACTACCTTTCAAATGATTTCCGGTCTTGCCAACAATTCAACGACATTGGTAATATGCCAAGTCAATCCAGTGACATTGGCAACGACCAAGCTGCTCACATACAGCCACGGGAGCGCGCACACAGAGAGAGAGAGCTGGCAGAGAGTAAATAAAGTATAAGAGCGAGAGCAGAGAACACGCCCTGGCCAAACCTCTGCACAGTTAACATGACGGAGTCATCCCAGAATGCTCACAGGCTATGTCCTACCCTCGCTCTCTTTCACTGCTCCTCCCTTCATGCCTCCGTCAGTTTAAAATGCCAACAGATGTAATGAAACAGTAGCTAGTATAGTCTCTTAACACCGTACTCTTAACACCGTACAGGTAGCGAGAGATAAGTTCGTTCCTACCATGAACTGTACCGTCTCGCTCATGTTCTGCCCAGGAGAGTACTGACTTTCCCTCGGCATGAAGAAGACTATTCTTTGCCGCTTCAAGTGCAACATATTGACTTGTCCAGTACTTTAGAATTTAGCTTTTAATGATGGTATACGTTTTTTATCCAATTAGTATTCACCAGTTTAGCTCTTCAGCTTAACTTGTCAGGGAGAGAATTGGACGGTGTGTGTGTGTGTACTCACCTAGTTGTTGTGCTTGCGGGGGTTGAGCTTTGGCTCTTAGGTCAACTGAGTGAGTGTGTGTGTGTGTGTGTGTGTGTGTGTGTGTGTGTGTGTGTGTGTGTGTGTGTGTATGTGTGTGTGTGTGTGTGTGTGTGTGTGTGTGTGTGTGTGTGTATGCGTGTGTGTGTGTGCGTGTGTGTGTGTGTGTGTGTGTGTGTGTGTGTGTGTGTGTGTGTGTGTGTGTGTGTGTGTGTGTGTGTGTGTGTGTGTGTATGTGTGTGTGTGTGTGTGTGTGTGTGTGTGTTTACGTGTGCGCGCCCATAAACAGCAGAACATCTTTGCGCGCCCATAAACAGCTGAACATCTTTGCGCGCCCATAAACAGCTGAACATTTTTGCGCGCCCATAAACAGCTGAACATCTTTGCGCGCCCATAAACAGCTGAACATTTTTGCGCGCCCATAAACAGCTGAACATTTTTGCGCGCCCATAAACAGCTGAACATCTTTGCGCGCCCATAAACAGCTGAACATCTTTGCGCGCCCATAAACAGCTGAACATCTTTGCGCGCCCATAAACAGCAGAACATCTTTGCGCGCCCATAAACAGCTGAACATCTTTGCGCGCCCATAAACAGCTGAACATCTTTGCGCGCCCATAAACAGCTGAACATCTTTGCGCGCCCATAAACAGCTGAACATCTTTGCGCGCCCATAAACAGCTGAACATCTTTGCGCGCCCATAAACAGCTGAACATTTTTGCGCGCCCATAAACAGCTGAACATCTTTGCGCGCCCATAAACAGCTGAACATCTTTGCGCGCCCATAAACAGCTGAACATTTTTGCGCGCCCATAAACAGCTGAACATCTTTGCGCGCCCATAAACAGCTGAACATCTTTGCGCGCCCATAAACAGCTGAACATCTTTGCGCGCCCATAAACAGCTGAACATCTTTGCGCGCCCATAAACAGCTGAACATTTTTGCGCGCCCATAAACAGCTGAACATCTTTGCGGCCCATAAACAGCTGAACATCTTTGCGCGCCCATAAACAGCTGAACATCTTTGCGCGCCCATAAACAGCTGAACATCATCAACCCGCTGGCGAGTGAATTCCGCAAACGTCAAATTATTTCAAAAGAACACAATAATGTATTCAATACCATTACAAGCGGACAGCAGCTTTAAAATAACCCGCCATGTTCAGAGCTTCAACATGGGGGATTTCACGGGAATATAAAAAGCTTCCATACGGAAACATTTAACTATTTTCCATACATATTTATGCTATGATGCGTAGAGATGGAGTAAATATTTAGTGAATAGTTATTCATACTGGTAATGTCTGGTTATCTATAAGATAACCACGAGAGTAAGGAGCCTGGGCCAGTTGTCTCGCCCTGTCCAGGACTCGTACCCAGTACGAGCCCGTTGTGAACTACCACTGTATGTCACGTGTCCTCATTGTGAGCGAGGTTACCTTCACTCTCTACAGCCTTCCATGCACAACTCTGCCAAATCTGTTTGACACCCAGCCTACGCTCATCTGTTGAATCCCATGATCGAGCAACTTCAAGAGCTTCATTAGACATGATATCAGATACCTCGTGTATGTGATCATTGCACAAGATCATTCTCAAATTAAAAAAAAATACAAAAATTACCAAGAGAATTCTAGAGGAGGAAACTCCCCCCTAAACTTTAAGTCCTGTGAGTTTGTGTGTAGTTTGTGTATATTTCTTGAGGGGTCCTGGAGAGGGAGAGGGAGGCTGTGTGTAAAGTTTGCCAGCAGCAACTTTTGATAAAGTGCTTCATTACCCTGTCGCCGGAGATCTCTTTTTTAGCACCTCGCTCGCCGCCTCCACCTTTGCTTTACGCAGTCTCTTATACACAGTCTGCTTTATGGCGTTCAATTCTCCCGGCAAAATAGAGATAGTTGGACACATTTCCTTTCTCCTAATGCCTCTGTTTACCTAGAAGTAAATAAGTACCCGGGAATTCGCGATAACAAGGTTATCGCGAATAACTGAATTCAAACCTAGGTTCACTATGGCCCGTGCTACATGGACATTGCATTCTGAGTAGCTAAATCTAAAATAACAACAGCAGTAAACATCGTGGCTTGCATCTTGGGAAGGTCAGTAGTTGATTTAAGGAGACAGCAAGCCAGTCCCCGATAATGGGAATCAAACCCAAAAAGAATATGTTAATGTCAGCCCTGTGTGAGCAGGGCTACAACTTCCATTTTCTATAATCACCAGTGAACAGTTGATACCTTAAAGGGTAAACTGAACAAACTCGCGCAACATTCCTGACCTTTTCCACACTGGACAAGACAGATGAGGATAATATGATAACGTATATGCTATGGGATATTAACAAAGTAAATAAAGCAGCATGTTTAAGTTAAAAATAATGCCTGGAGACACACTTGAGTAAGAGGGGTCAGAATTAACCTTTTCAGTGAGTCGTCAATAAATGGAACAGGGTAGACGGAAGTCATTTAACATAATACTGTACACATTTTTTATAATTGTAAGTATTACAATAACAACGTGGGAACTAAGTCAATACATTAATCTAAGAATATTCGGAAGGATCTCGACCCCTGCAAGCACATTTAGGTGTGTACTTCCAGACGAGTACACAAGCTGATCATACACAAACACAACTAGGAAAGTGCACACACACACACACAAACACACACACAAACACACACACAAACACACACACACACACACACACACACACACACACACACACAAACACACACACACACACACACACACACACACAAACACACACACACACACACACACACACACACACACACACACACACACACACACACACACACACACACACACAGAAGTATCGTAATGGATGGATGAAAACAATGGGACGGCAGTGACGTCACGCATAGCCGTTGCATTGAGAAATATGGCGGGCAATTTCAACGTCGCACTTATTCCAAAGGCAGGAAAAAACTATTTTTACCTACTATTACAAAAATATATATTTTGTCCATACTACTACAGAAGGCAGGTTTTATTTGAAGAAATTTATAAAATGTTTACCAAGAACATTTAAAAATGACACTCAAATCAGCGCGGCAGATTCTTATATTTGCAGTTGTCGTAGGCTAGCGCCCAAGGGCCAGATTCACGAAAGCACTTACACAAGCACTTACGAATCTGTACATCTTTCCTCAATCTTTGGCGGCTTTGTTTACAATTATTAAACAGTTAATGAGCTCCGAAGCACCAGGAGGCTGTTTATAACAATAACAACAGTTGATTGGGAAGTTTTCATGCTTGTAAACTGTTTAATAAATGTAACCAAAGCCGTCAAAGATTGAGGAAAGATGTACAGGTTCGTAACTGCTTGCGTAAATGCTTTCGTGAATCTGGCCCCAGCCTTTCCTGGTGAGAAAGCCAACATATTTTGTGATTTTCATCCTTATGCTAAACAATTTCCAGTTATTAACTTTAACCAACAGTAAAAGTGGCGAGTGAACTTTAAAAGATCTATCAACACAGCTATTATATTAATTAATTAATAGTAATAATACTGTAATCAATTCTTATTATAGTGTTTAGACAGTAGGATATTTATAATTTTGTTTATAAATCCACAATTACCGTCATTATGATGATCAAAAGTTTGAGAATTTCTGTTGCTATGGTTTTGCCTTTATGACTGCGGAGCTGCTCACCTTTCAATGACAGGTCAATTCTAAGTTTATTATTTCTTTTCAACGTTCTCTCAAAGCCGTGTATCGGTATGTTAACCTTAGTTTAGCCATCAATAAATAAACTTTTTCAATAAATAAATTTCTGATAATTGGCTTTTACTTATAAATCCCTATAATTAACAATGTTTATATTTTCTCTGGCTATTATTATCTAATAAAAATATCAACCTTATTATTACGTATATATAAAGTTATTACAAAATGTTTTTAAGCATCTGGCATCATCGAGTCCAGAAATATTTAAGCAAAATATTAATACCGACTTAATTTTTTGCACGTTTCTGCTCATCTATAATTAAGAAATTCCCTTTAATTATACCAGAGAAAAAAAACGCAAAAAAATAAGGGCTAACTCTTTATCTAAATTTGAGGACCTTATATCAGTCTCAGAATAATATTATGAAATGCTGTATATCCAAGGTTATATATATGTTTTTTTCTTTACTATTTTGCTCCATATATTCCAGATTTGTAACCGTTATTTGAAAAGAAGAAACTCATAAAAAATCTAATAAGTTTAGAATGGTTTAGAATGGTGTTCTTTACATAACAATTCCCTAGATACGCTGAGCGTGACTGATGGCTTTGTAATATAAATACTTAATATATACCTATATATTAATTATTTTTATTTTGAAGAATGAAAATGGATGCAGTTTTATTTGTATTGTTTATCAAACACAAGTTTGTTCGTTTTTAACATGAAAATTATAACACAAAAATCTAAAATTCTTCGGGAAGCTGGGATCTTCAGGTCGCCTGGTCTTCCATTGGTTAACATGGACGAGAACATTGTTTTCACAACG
Organism: Procambarus clarkii; assembly: GCF_040958095.1. NCBI lineage: Eukaryota > Metazoa > Arthropoda > Malacostraca > Decapoda > Cambaridae > Procambarus > Procambarus clarkii. The sequence continues at coordinate 6,695,625 of NC_091175.1, read as the reverse complement.
AAATATTTGCCGAACGAAGGGAAAAAGCTTGTGTAAAAGAAAGTGATACTCTCATCACTTTCTAGCAATTTGCGGCATCTCCGAAAATATTCAGCCACCCCCTGAATCTCATTCCAGTTTTCTTTAATCCGGAAATTTCATGAATATTTTGTGGTGTGGAATAAGAAAGGCAGTCTGTTTAGGTCGGTCTGTGATAGCGAGCCCTAATGTAGGCACCTTTTTAATCATTACAAAAAATGCGCAGCCTGAAGATATATTTTGCCCTGTAAGATACTACACACATATTCGCCTATGCTCTATCTTGAGGTTATCTTGAGATGATTTCGGGGCTTTTTAGTGTCACCGCGGCCCGGTCCTCGACCAGGCCTCCACCCCCAGGAAGCAGCCCGTGACAGCTGACTAATACCCAGGTACCTATTTTACTGCTAGGTAACAGGGGCATAGGGTGAAAGAAACTCTGCCCATTGTTTCTCGCCGGCACCTGGGATCGAACCCAGGACCACAGGATCACAAGTCCAGCGTGCTGTCTGCTCGGCCGACCGACTCTATGTAGGGGGTCTGTAGCACAGTGGTCGGCGAAGCATATCCCCTAACAAAAAGGACCCGAGTTGAATTCCCTCACTAGACAGAAACGTTTGAGCACGTTTCCTAACACACAATGCCTTTTTACACCTAGCTGTAAAAAAATACATGAGCCAATCATGTGTTGCGGGGTTCATCCTGGGAAATGTTAGTCATTTCTGTCGCTATTCTAACCCCTGGGGGAACACTATGAGCCTTACACAATTCCTCTACTTGACAATGGTAAACTAGTGTTTAAATTCTAATCTTCCCCGTTTCTTCTCGACTGCTATAACGGAATTCACAAATATAGCACTAGGATTTTAATAGCTCCAGACTCGGACTCTGCTTTAGGTGAAAACGTCGTGCATATAAAAGACCATAAATTGTGGAACAGCCTCCCAAACGTAACAAAATACTCTTACAGTATTTAGATAATTTAAGACCCAAAAACTAGCATAACTAATATGCAATAGTCAATTCAAATGGCATATATATATTGCTGTAATAATAAAAACTTATATCAGTCACTTATACCATTGTAATCTAATTAATAACTTTTCTGCGAACAAGTCCGCTATAGCTATATGTACGATATATTTATATTAATATTCATATTCTCCTTTTTTTGCGTTTAAAACCCCTTTTCCCCTACCTTTGCAAATTAAATTGTGTCTGCTTAGATCATTTGCAGAGGATTTAAATACTAGTACTGTATATTAGTCAGGGATTTATCTATCAGTATTAAGTATTAGCCAGGGATTTATCTACTAGTATTAAGTATTAGCCAAGGATTTATCTACCAGCATTGCTAGGGATGTATCTACTAGTATTAATTATTATCCAAGGATGTTATTTTATAAATCTGCATTTCTCTGTAATACGTTAAACAAGGAATCTTGCACAAACGTTTATCACCAAAACACTTTGTATTTTCACCTCTATTGTGTAACACTGTGATTATATATATATATATATATATATATATATATATATATATATATATATATATATATATATATATATATATATATATATAATTTCTTCTAAATAAAAATTATGATAGGATACCGTGTATAATAATTTGTACACAGAATAACAATCTCGAAATTAAGGAATCTTCAATAACGTAGTTATTGCCAGTGACTCATACAGAATCTACGTATAAATTACTAAATAATGCATAAAGGTCTAAGCCAAAACACAATATATGGAAAGCTTATGCAAATTAAGGCCGCCTGATATGAAGCCTAGATTAACATTAATATATTCTGTGGTTACGGAAGTTGCTCATCAACAAGGTACAATAAGAGAGTATAAGCGTGCGTGAGCTGGTCTTGTGGTGAGTAATGACGACCTGATGCAAGGCCATCGACACCATGGAAAAATAAGTCTAAACATTTTTCCATATAACTCGTGCTTTAATTGGTAAACTGTAACATCTTATGATAGGCAAACATAAGCACCAGTGCATATACTCTCCTAACGTTGGGCGGGGGGTTGAGTTCTGACTCCTGGGCCCAAAATCATGAGTTATATGTTCGCAAATAAGCTTGTATATAGAATTTATCCACTGTTTTCTTCCTTAGAGCGTTCCATTCTTGCAGTGTCTGCCTCACACTGAAGCTCTTCATTACCATACATTTCTGGCTCATTCCGGAGTTCAGCTTCCAGTTGATCCTTCCCATAGATCCCAGACACTCAAGTAACCGGGTTCTATACCTATTGTCGATAGAGTTAAGTATCTGTTATAATGCGGTCATGTCCCTTCAGTAGCTTGTTTCTTCAACGATGTGAACTTCGGCTATGGCAGCCTGATCCTATATAGCCGGAGTTTTTCCATCTCGAGAAACAACTTGGTGGAATAAAGATCAAATTTTTCTGCCCAACCTTTTTCCCATATTATTTCTTATAATTTCCGTTATAGAAAGAGATGGGGCAAATAATACAATTCTACGTCCTAGAATCATATTATTACACCTCTGTATATATATATATATATATATATATATATATATATATATATATATATATATATATATATATATATATATATATATATATATATATATATATACAGAGGTGTAATAATATGATTCTAGGACGTAGAATTGTATTATTTGCCCCATCTCTTTCTATAACGGAAATTATAAGAAATAATATATATATATATATATATATATATATATATATATATATATGTATAACATATATATATATATATATATATATATATATATGCCTCCCCTCCCCCCCTCAGCCTCACTCCTTTTCATTGTATTTTACGTAAACATCCGTAATCATTATTGTTTTATGGGTCACATTTGCACACGAAATATTCCTTATCAGATAATATTATCTTTGCTTTTTGCATATACAACTGGGTATCCGGAACAAATTGTAGGCTGCGTTAAAATGTAAGAATCGTTAACGGAATTATAATACTTTTAAATCGAATAATTAACAACGATTATAATTAGGCTACGTCAGTGAAACCAATCTTAAAATTAATAACTAGTTTTATATAAAAAAAACCCTGCTGCAGCTCCATGGACTAACAAGGTAAACCCTATTAAATATTTTCCTATATTTGGACACATTCTAATATCTTGTGGATCACCCTAATTGTGTTTTATATTTTTTATAACGAAATAAATATATTAGATAAAGATTTATCAGACTATATGACTTAATCAGTGGTCGCGTCAAGGAACACGACGCCCGGTTAAATACTCCACAAGAACTCATTTAATTAACTTCCACTCAGTTTGATATACAGTATTGCTGCAATTTTGTTTCTTCTTGTGATGGGTGGATTGAATGGTGTCTACCTGTGTGTCTGCCTGTGTCGGTGTGCCTGTGTACTGCCTGTGTCGGTGTGTCTGTGTCGGTGTATTCACCTAGGTGTGCTTGCGGGGGTTGAGCTCTGGCTCTTTGGTCCCGCCTCTCAACTGTCAATCAACTGGTGTACAGATTCCTGAGCCTACTGGACTCTATCTAATTTACATTTGAAACTGTGTATGGAGTCAGCCTCCACCACATCACTTCCTAGTGCATTCCATCTGTTAACTACTCTGACACTGAAAAAGTTCTTTCTAACGTCCTTGTGGCTCATTTGAGTACTCAGTTTCCACCTGTGTCTCCTTGTTCGCGTACCACTCGTGTTAAACACTTCATCTACCTTGCCAATTCCTCTGAGAATTTTGTAGGTGGTGATCGTGTTTCCCCTTACTCTTCTGTCTTCCAGTTTTGTGAGGTGCATTTCCCGCAGCCTTTCCTCATAACTCATGCCTCTTAGTTCTGGGACTAGCCTAGTGCCATACCTCTGAACTTTTTTCAGCTTCGTCTTGTGCTTAACCAGGTACGGGCTCTATGCAGGGGCCGCATACTACAGGATTGGTCTTACATATGTGGTATACAAGATTCTGAATGATTCTTTACACAGGTTCCTGAAGGCAACCTGTGTGCCTGAGTCTGTATGTCTGTGTCGGTGTCTCTGCCGGTGTCTGTGTACTCACCTAGTTGTACTCACGTAGCTGTGCTTGCGGGGGTTGAGCTTTGGCTCTTTGGTCCCGCCTCTCAACTGTCAATCAACTGGTGTACAGATTCCTGAGCCTACTGGACTCTATCTAATTTACATTTGAAACTGTGTATGGAGTCAGCCTCCACCACATCACTTCCTAGTGCATTCCATTTACTAACTACTCTGACACTGAAAAAGTTCTTTCTAATGTCTCTGTGGCTCAATTGGGTACTCAACTCCCACCTGAGTCCCCTTGTACGTGTACCACCCGTGTTAAATAATCCATCCTAGATTAGAGGTGTCTGCCTGTGTCTGTTAGCATGCCCGTATCTTTCTTTACTTGTGTTTAAATATATATAATGCCAAAACAACACTCAAGGCTCCAAACGAAATGTTGAAAATAAGCTGAGCACTTGCCAATAATTTTTGTTTAGAGGAAGTTAACGGTCAAGGTCACAGAATAAATTCGATGATGAACATCACAAATTAAGGTTTCGAATGAACGTTTCATACTCAAGTCATTGGCTTGCAAAAGCTAAGGCTTTTATAGTGTTCTGAGCTAAATTCACTGGTTCTTGAGGAAAGTCTATAGTTCTATGTTAAAGTCACGGGAGCGAGGTTAAAGTGCCAGCTTGTGTTAAAGTCAGTAGCGTAATCAACGACCCAAGCGAATAAAGGGCAACACACACACTGCAATAGAACAACAGCATCCATTTGGATGCTAGTTGGTGAGTGGGGGATGTTGGCGATACAGATCATCTGATTCTGACAGCATCAGTCTGATTGTCACTCAAATGTAAATTAAGTGTAATTACAAAAATTTGACTCTCTCAAGTCTACCAAACCTGATCAAATATAGCACTTGAATTATGAGTTCCTTCTAAAAAAAATATATATATATATTTGGTAGAGGTACACGAGATGGGTAAATTGGATGCGAAAGAGGAAATTATCTACACTGGTAATTGGGGCAAACAAACTATTGTTCCAGTACACACAGTCTTGTACAAAGCAATATATATAATTGCAAATGACTGATTTTGACCGGAGCGGAGGTAGGAAAATTGTGAAGAAATTTTATAACCTTAATTTCCATAACTTTTGCTTGGAGCAAGTCCTGAGAGTTCTGTATACTCTCTCCAGGACGTATACAGCGGAACAACCATTATTTTGGAAAAGTTCTAAGTATATTACAATAAATAGCACCTTACCTCAGTTGGTTTCAAGGATATGACAATAAATAGCACCTTACCTCAGTTGGTTTCAAGGATATTGCGATAAATAGCTACAAGTCTGACTTGGTTTGAAGGTTATTACAGTAAATAGCAGCTTACCTAAGGTCGGGTGAGGGTGCTGACCAGCCAGCGTCCTAGAGACGTCCACCCATCAGGTCAGGTCGTCTTAGATTAAACGTGTCTCACCCTGTCATTTTTCTTATTTTTTTCCCCCCAGTACACAATTTTCCGCGCTACTTTTCATATCACTAAGAGGTCCAAATACACTTGTGATAATACTGCGATTTGTATAGACCTCTTTATTTTTGTTTACAAATGTTTATTCTGTCTTTTTAACGAAGGAAATGTGTTCAGCTGGACTGGTCTATACTATCGGGAAGAACATTACTTACTTCATCTCGTTATATTAAATATGGTTACCCTTCTACTTTATAAACTGATTTGATTATTTATTTATATATTTATTTGAACAATTTAACACTTTCTTCTTATTTACAAATTGGCGTATTACTTTAAATATTAATAATTAGAAATACTGAATATTTTTGGTTTACACTTTTATTTCACTATGTAGTAGCTTGCAACACAAGACACTAATTACCTCAAACAATTAATCACTGCATTCTCGAGTTAATTTTTTCTCCTTAGACTTTTATTCTGGTAACCACAAATTTTTACATAAAACTAAAACCATATTGTAATTAACATTTGACTAAATCACCAGAGCCAAGACTCCAACAAGTGTAGTTTGGGAGTTAACAACCGCGTGGTTGTTAATAATGATCAAATATAACAGTTAGTGGGCCGTACACTCGTATATATACATTAACCTCTCTTAAAGGCTGAGCGGTTGTTTGTCCTGGCGGGGTCCTCCTAGACGCTCACGGCGACTAATCTTCTCCCAATTACTCCTCCTGGGGATTGATTTATTCCTCTGGAGAGTGTAGTGGTTGATGCGAGGTGTTGAGTGTGTGTGTGGTGGCGGGGCCCAGCTCGCCACGCCCCCGCTCACTCCCACGCCCTCAGCGACACTGAACCAGCCTCCCGCTGGCCCCTCGCCTCGCCGGCACGAGCATGCGTCCTCGCCAGTCCTTTTCCTCCTCCAAAATTTGTCTTTCTCCCAGAAATCTTGAGGGAAATTCCTTCAAACGGTCTGTTATAGGTCTTGGTATAATACAGTTTTTTCCCCACGCTATAATGTACGTCTTTGTAGCCTATATTTGCACAACGAAAACTCTCTCTCTCTCTGGTTGTTTAATGAGGCTATTGGGAGAGCCAAACGAGGTGTTTCATCATGAGATTATTTTTAACTGGAGAGCAGAAAAATATGATTTTACGAAGGGACGGCTGGCGTGTGTGTGTGTATGTGTGTGATTCAGACTGACATTTGCCTCAATTACGATGAAGATTCACTAATTAAAATTTGTCTATTTTTTTTGGCTTTGGGAATGCAATAGCCGTAGACAAACAGGTGGTCCTCTTTATGGCGGCGGTTGTGTTGTTAATTAAATTTAAAATCTAAATTGTATTGGCAAATGGTTGTACGTCATTAATTCATGTTCCAAATGTATCATATATATTTTATGCATGACAAAGTCAATAATGCTACTAATCATTATTCTAACTCTGCATTATATATATAAAAAATTATGATTTTTATATTGCTATTTTATAGCTAAAACATTTAAAAGTAAATTCTTCTATAGGCTACAGTTGCTTACATGATCAACACAGTGGCGCCAAGACATAGTTTCAAATCTAGATATGATGGAGCCTAGTCGGCTCAGGAATCTGTACATCAGTTGATTAACGGTTGAGAGGCGGGACCAAAGAGCTCAACCATAATTACATAGACTGCACATACACATAATGCTAAATTATCACTTCCTATATTTCCAGAAGTGTGGGTTGAGGTGTCTAATTTTCACCCACGTTATTGTGATTTACTGTTTGTTTAATGTTTACTTATTCCGCCAGAGTTTGGGGTGGTCTGGTGGTAGCCTCCTGCTCTCCGGTGTTCTAAAGCCAACTCATTGTCTGGTTATGCTCGTAGACACGCTGCATCCGACCGTAATTAATTTTAATTACTTTTGTCAGGGAAGGAAGCCTGAATATATATATATATATATATTAGGCTTGAATTAAGGTCCCCTTCCCCCTGCAAAGGAGGAGCTACTGACTCTCCCCAGGACGCAACCCCACAACAGTTGCCTAATTCCCTTATGGTACCTATATACTCCTAGGTGAACGGAAGCATTGGGTGGAAGGAAACGTGCCCATTTTTCTGTCCCGGCCGAGAATCTAACTCGGGATCCCCGAGTGTGCGTTGATAAAGAAATGTCTACTGTATAAAAAAAACATAGTAGTATTAGAGCATATAATTTTGTCAGCCTATCCTCCTGAAATGAAAGTACTTATAGCTTGGTCGAGGATCGGGCCGGAGGGACATTGAGCCCCGAAATCATCGCAAGGAACAGTAACGATGGGGTCGAAAGCACAAATATATCGTGATGGACCGCCATAAAGTTGACTTTCGTAGGAAGGCATTTGGACAAACCGAAAAGTTTCATATTTATTTTCGTAATAAAGCCTAACCTAACTTTCCTAGGTCTAATACACGCGATCTGAGGCCTAACAGAGTACACATATGTCCTATTCTAGGCCTAGGAATATTTAAGTTTGGTTTTTAGCTTTATTTTTTTCCGGACGCTATAAAAAATGGTACAAAAAGTGGCATACTGGGGCTCCATTATATGTTATTTTAAACCACAACATAGCTACAAAAAGTACTATCAAAATAGATGGATGGATTGAAATGTGTTTATAGTTAGGATATGGGAGTGACCGATCAAAGGAGTTATTGATTAAACAAGTGATCAATCAAACGGGAGTGACCGGTCAAACAAGTGATCAATTAAACGGGAGTAACCAATCAAACACGTGATCAATCAAAAGTGAGTGATGGTCATTCCCAGCATATAATTTCCACATTCCCTGAACTTGCAAATTATCAAAATCTTCATATAATAATAATGATTAATACATTCTAATTAAACTAACAGGACATTCAATATGCAGCACCTTGTGTACACCAGCCACACCGAGCTGGTGAGTAATTAACATCAGCAACAGGGAGTGCGCTTTGGGCTGCCGTGGGGAACAGTTGTTTAGTCCGGCTCCTGCAGTTGTTGTCAACCCGGCGGGGTGTGTGGACCTGAGTGTAGCTGCTGACATGGCCTGCGTCCTGTGTTTCTCCTGAGATGCCCCTGGGACCATGACGGTCTGCAGCATGGGGGGACCTGTGTCCTGTCACCAGGCAGGACTCCATTGGCCTGAAGTTTTCCCGGGAAAGCTTCCTGCCACGCAGTAAAGGTAGGTAGTAGTCTGTGTGTGGTGTAACGCTGCTTGCGGGGAGGCGGGCGATTATAAAGTTCGGCTCCTCAGTGGTTTACCAGGATCTTGTCGCGCGCTGTGATGAGCGCTCTTTCACTCTGCCTGACAATAGTGGGTCAGTGACCCTCTCCGATCGTTGTGGTACCACGACGTATGTGGCAGTGCATGGGATGCCCTTCGAGTTTCCTGAGGAACTTCTACGTCGGTACTTTGCCCGTTTTGGGCGGGTCTTTCATGTGAGGATGAATGCCGTCCCTACCAGGAGATGGAAGGGGGTCCCGTGGTGGAACCCCTTCCATCTGGTTACACACGACTCACAACTGATTTCGTTCCAACTCTTCCGGAACAAGTGCTTCACTGACGAATTTTGTTCGAATCACAACGCTGTAAATGCTTCACCCACGTACTACAAACACAAATAATCGCCAACAGAACCGAAACACCTAAGCTAACCTATGCCTATATATGTACAATATGCTAATATATTATAATATTAATTTATATTTGAGAAATTTTCCGTTTTGAATGAACAGCATGTTAAAATTTATGAATGCGTCTGTGGGGTCGACCGCTGGATGGAATGAACTTGGTGTGAGGACGGGTTGCATAAACAGAGGGTTTGGTGGCTGGATTAACAAGTTGGGATTTTGTATGCAAGGACGGGCTGGTTTATGCAGACGGGTTGGAAGGTAAACTGTTTTTCATTCACAAACAGCGGGTTTAATGGCTGATTTAACGAGCATTTGGCGTTTGTTGATGACGACCGGTTACTTGATCTATATAAAGAATAGTCAACGACCCACAAAGATTTTGGACGCATTATCTCCGAAAAAATTTTGATTTATGAAATCCAGTTTAGTATACTACAATAAGTTTTGGAGCTCGGACGCAACCTAATCAAATCCCAAGTGTTGAAAAGAGCAGTTCATTATGCTGTTGTTTAGTAACTAATGCCCGGCCTCTTAATGGGAGCTGTAAGGTCTCTGTAAACATATAACTTTAAGAGCAAACAGTGCCACAACTTTAGCGCTGAAAGGGAAAAAGATATAATATAAAAGTCGTTACTGCTATGATTTTTAATAATACGGTAAGCGTGAAACAGCCGCTGCGAGGCGGGTGTCGCGCGGAGCGGGTGTCGCGGGGCGGGTGTCGTGTGGCGGGTGTCATAAGACCGGTGTCGCGCGGAGCGGGTGTCGTAAGACCGGTGTCGTGCGGGGTGATACAAGTAGTGACACCAACACTACACAATAGGCACCTGTGGGAGGCAAGTGACCTTGTCAACAACGCGCGAGGAGCTCATATAGTCTATTTACATTCTAAAGCGCCAGTACCCGGAGAAAGTGCTGCCCCCGTATATAGGAGCAATATATAAGAGGTAGCGAGGCCTTGAACCCCCGGTGGAATTACTGATGCACAGCTCGGCTTGGGCCAGGATAGCCTCGATACCCCTGTCATACTCTACTTACTTGGTGTGTAAACTGTGTCACACTCTACTTGGTGTGTAAACTGTTACACTCTACTTCATGTGTAAACTATCATTTTCTGCTACTTGCTAAGATAACAGTCTTAACGCGGAAAATAATACATACGATAATAAATTACATAATAGAATATATCAAGTTATAATTACGCAATATAATATACCGGTATAATACAATAATTACATATTATATATTATCGCTAACATATATGATGTTAATTATTTGAATGATGATTATAGTGCTATATTATTACACAGCACTTATTATCATTAGGAATTTTCCCATACAAATGTGGTGAATTTTGTCGATTTTAGATTTCAGAAAACTGCTGTAATATTAATACATTGAAAAATGTAATTTACTATTTAGATTATCTTTGCAGCCTACTGTTTGTATAACCGTTGTACAGCAGTAATCCAAGAGTAATTCCTGATACTTTGGGTAATTAGTAATATTTAGGTTAGGTACTAATATCTAGGGTAGTTACTAATGTTGAGGGTTACTCACAGAACTCACAATAGCGTGATGCATCAAATGAACAAATCCACAAGGGCAATTCTCTTTACCATGTCGTAGCTCAGTCGATTAAAGCAGCGTCTGGGATACTCTCGGACGTAGGTTCGAACCCTCGTCACGGCCCTTGTGGATTTGTTCATTTAATGTTGAGGGTAGTTACAAATATTCAGAGTTGTTCCATATATAGACAACCGCTGGGAAAAGGTTATAGTGTGGATGAGGTTGTCAGGTCTAACAGATGAAGTGTTGGTTTCACGAATATAAATCATTCCTTTTGAATGTCAGGAGTTAGTCCCGTGGTGCTGGGCGGCGCCACCCACCACTGTTGTGGTAATTTCAACCCTGCGTGTAGGTGTATACTTGTGTGACCCAGTCTATGTGTTGGTGGATACTGGTGTGGACCAGTCTACGTGTAGGTGTATACTTGTGTGACCCAGTCTATGTGTAGGTGTATACTTGTGTGACCCAGTCTATGTGTTGGTGGATACTTGTGTGACCCAGTCTATGTGTTGGTGGATACTTGTGTGACCCAGTCTATGTGTTGGTGGATACTGGTGTGGACCAGTCTTCGTGTAGGTGTATACTTGTGTGACCCAGTCAATGTGTTGGTGGATACTGGTGTGGACCAGTCTACGTGTAGGTGTATACTAGTGTGGCCCAGCCCTCACGTTGTATTGTAGTGTCTTCTGTCACGCTGTCTTGTTAATAAGTATAATACTAGCGATATTCCACCTGCCAGGTGGTTCTCCACATTTCATTCAGGTAACGAGAGTATCATAAGAGGTTTGTTCAAAAGTTCCGCGGCACTTTTTATAATCCATGGAGAAACTTTGGTCGTACTGCCTCTAGAATGTGTTCTGTTCTTATACCACAACTTAGTATTTTTTCCAACGATCAACATCCCTCGGTCTCTGAACAGCTTTGCTGGTTGGTGATCTGGTCAACCAGGCTGTTAGACGCAGCTGCTCACTCTCTGACGTCCACAGCCAGGTTAAACATTTTTTTGAGGGGTTTATTAAGTTCTCTATAGAACACCGTGTGAGGCCGGCAAGTTATGCCACTTGTGTTCAGAGGGAGAGTGTTGAACTTGGGCCCCTTGGTGTTCATACAATTGTCTCTCACCTCTGACCCTTATCGGGCGAAGACAGGTGTGGGTATACACTTGTCTCCACGCCAGGGTGTATATATAGACATTTTTGTATATAAACATTGGGGGGTAAAAATCACACAAGTTATATAAAAATTTGCTTTATTTTCCATGCAGATGAACAGAGTGGCGCCTTCGGCAGTGTAGTGTCAGGCATGACACAGGTGCCAGGCATGACACAGGTGCCAGGCATGACACACGTGCCAGGCATGACACATGTGCCAGGCATGACACATGTGCCAGGCATGACACACGTGCCAGGCATGACACAGGTACCAGGCATGACACAGGTACCAGGCATGACACACGTGCCAGGCATGACACACGTGCCAGGCATGACACAGGTACCAGGCATGACACAGATACCAGGCATGACACAGGTACCAGGCATGACACACGTACCAGGCATGACACAGGTACCAGGCATGACACACGTGCCAGGCATGACACACGTGCCAGGCATGACACACGTGCCAGGCATGACACACGTGCCAGGCATGACACAGGTACCAGGCATGACACACGTGCCAGGCATGACACAGGTGCCAGGCATGACACAGGTACCAGGCATGACACACGTGCCAGGCATGACACAGGTACCAGGCATGACACAGGTACCAGGCATGACACAGGTGCCAGGCATGACACAGGTACCAGGCATGACACACGTGCCAGGCATGACACACGTGCCAGGCATGACACACGTGCCAGGCATGACACAGGTGCCAGACATGACACAGGTACCAGGCATGACACACGTGCCAGGCATGACACAGGTACCAGGCATGACACACGTGCCAGGCATGACACACGTGCCAGGCATGACACAGGTGCCAGGCATGACACACGTGCCAGGCATGACACAGGTACCAGGCATGACACACGTGCCAGGCATGACACAGGTACCAGGCATGACACACGTGCCAGGCATGACACACGTGCCAGGCATGACACAGGTACCAGGCATGACACACGTGCCAGGCATGACACAGGTACCAGGCATGACACACGTGCCAGGCATGACACAGGTACCAGGCATGACACACGTGCCAGGCATGACACACGTGCCAGGCATGACACACGTGCCAGGCATGACACAGGTGCCAGGCATGACACACGTGCCAGGCATGACACACGTGCCAGGCATGACACACGTGCCAGGCATGACACACGTGCCAGGCATGACACAGGTGCCAGGCATGACACACGTGCCAGGCATGACACACGTGCCAGGCATGACACACGTGCCAGGCATGACACACGTGCCAGGCATGACACAGGTGCCAGGCATGACACACGTGTCAGGCATGACACACGTGCCAGGCATGACACACGTGCCAGGCATGACACAGGTGGGGGATATAAAACATCGCTTTATGGGAGAAGAAGAATTCTCATGGAGGATGAATCGTGACTTCAGCCGTGACGTCATGATCAACCTTCTGAGCTCAGCGATGATGTCACAAATGTGACACCAGTGATGTCACTGATGACGACACACCTCTGACGTCACTGGTGAAAACAAGGCTGCATCTGTGACGTCACTGAGCTAGGCAGGATCCACCCATTAAGAGCTCACGTTTCCTTCCCATCCAGCTGAGTATATTTCATGTTAATGCCCATATCTGCCTAATCACCCCCACCTCAGTCACATGTGTGATGACAGGGTCAAAAGTAAGGTACATGCGACATTCTTGTAACACCCACCACACATCTGAGCTACAAGGCAGGTGTGGCAAGGTGGTGACCCCCCCACACACCTGAGCTATAAGGCAGGTGTGGCAAGGTGCTTAACTCCCCCCGCCACACCTGAGCTATAAGGCTCAGATGTGGCAAGGTGGTGAAAGTCAACAGGTGTGGAGAGGGACACACCTGGATTGATATATGAGACTGATGTATGTGTATCAAATGCTTGAAATTAAATACAAAAATATAGAAAATGGTAAACAAAAAAATCTTGTAGAATGTGTTCAACGAGGACTGTAAGAAGGAAGATGTAATATAAATATAACAGAAGTATAGCTATAAGATCTCAACAGATATATCACATGGATCAGTCAGGTTGTTCCAGCTTCCCTTGTCTCCTCTTACGATGTGCTCGCTCGTAACCAGGTGCTGCCTGGTTACGAGGTACTCGCTCGTTACAAAGTATTCACTCGTCCGCCCATCTCGTAATGAGTCATTTAGGAGCTTGCACCCCAAATGATATGGATACCCAAGCAGTGTACGTGACGAGACAGTCTAATTGATCACCAACTGATCCTTAAAATATACCGTCAGAGATCTAAAAAAAAAAAATCGTGCGGAAATCAACAAATGCCCATCATGATAGTTCCACAACTGTACAATAACAAGTATAATACTGTGGTAGTATGTATATATATATGTATTTATATATATATATATATATATATATATATATATATATATATATATATATTTATATTTATATATATATATATATATATATATATATATATATATATATATATATATATATATATATAATGAGGAATATATAATTAATTTGCTAAGTGTAACTCCTTTGTTGCACAGGAACGAGGCTTCAGCCAGTGTAATGACGAAGATTGAAGTAGTTTAATTTCTAAGAAATTTGAGGAAATACAAGAGTGCAGTGAACTCAAGAGAGTGTGAGAAAGACGAGTGTATATCAGCAGTAATGTGGACAGGAAGCACATGTGCATAACTTGAAGGAGTCTAGGCAAGCCAGAGTCGTCACACACTGACTCATAACAAATAACAAATAACAATTCAGCCACCATTACACTAAGAATCACAGCAAATGACTGTCACAGGCAGTGATGCTCTCACGGCACTGTGACCTCAAGGCACTATGACTAAAGCAATACTTTGGTGTTAGGGCATCATGAAGGCACTGTGCTCCTGCGGCACTGTGACCTCATAACATCAACAACAACCCCAACTTCAACCCTCACAACTCCACCTCACAACCCTGTCACTCCTATCAGTGCCTCTCTGGCAGGAAGACTCCGTGTAAGCTGGTAGGGATGCGAGCGTCCACCTCAGCGCGTCCTAGCTCCTTCATGGTGCGGGCGTCCACCACCAGCAGGAAGTCCGGGCTGCCCTTGCGGACGTCGGCGACAGAACAGAGGATCACGCCGTCGTCCTCGTCGATCGCGTCCGGGGCGGGGATGAAGGAGGGCTCGGACAAGTACTGGTGCTCGTTGCCGCGCCACACCCAGCTGCGCCCGCTCTCCACATCCATCTTGCACACCTGCCAAAAGCGTACATTCATTATTGGTCCAGGTGCATTTTTTTTTTTTTGAGATATATACAAGAGTTGTTACATTCTTGTACAGCCACTAGTACGCATAGCGTTTCGGGCAGGTCCCTGGAATACGATCCCCGCCGCGAAGAATCGTTGTTACAACCAAGTACACATTTTACTGTTGAGTTAAACAGAGGCTACAGTTAAGGATTTGCGCCCAGTAAATCCTCCCCGGCCAGGATACGAACCCATGACAAAGCGCTCGCGGAACGCCAGGCGAGTGTCTTACCACTACACCACGGAGACTAATATATATATATATATATATATATATATATATATATATATATATATATATATATATATATATATATATATATATATATATATATATATATATATATAATATGTGTGTGTGTGTGTGATAAAAATAAGAGATTTTAGGACATAACGTTGGGGTACTTGCAATGTTTTTGTTGCACTTGACTCCAGTTATGCCGACTGTTTTCTTTGAAAGAACAACGTCCAAAATCCACCTTAATAATTAATTTAACATACCCATTTAACACCATGAACTTGCACCTTCCTTCTCAGTCTTTTGTGAGGCAAGAGACAGACTAGCAAAGATGTTGCTAAGGTCAGGTTATCTTGAGGTTATCTTGAGATGATTTCGAGGCTTTTTTTTTTTTAGTGTCCCCGCGGTCCGGTCCTCGACCAGGCCTCCACCCCCAGGAAGCAGCCCGTGACAGCTGACTAACACCCAGGTCCCTAATTTACTGCTAGGTAACAGGGGCATAGGGTGAAAGAAACTCTGCCCATTGTTTCTCGCCGGCGCCTGGGATCGAACCCAGGACCACAGGATCACACGTCCCACGTGCTGTCCGCTCGGCCGACCGGCAGGACACTGGCCGCGTTAAATGAGGTATATATGTACATGATGCATATAAGTTGCTGTATGTCAGGTGTACAGGTCACAGTATACAAGTAACTGTATGGAGGTCACCGTAGACAAGCAACAGTTACCACAAGTCTGGGTAGGTAAGTCACAAGAATCACAGTGTAGCCGCAAAACACACATACACACTATCTCTCTCTCTCTCTTTTGGGTATAATATCCTCCTCCCTTAATAAACAATGCAGAATTCGAGCTTCTCTGTGGCTGATGGTACGTACCGAGTTCTTGAAGTAGCCCTGATCGTAGGCCCCGGTGCCGTACACGAAGCGGTACGGCTTGCCAGTGTGCGCCGTGTTGATGACCGGCATCTCGAACCCGGGCTCGCCCACGTCCACTCCCGTCACACTGATGTAAACACCGTCTTGGTTGTTCTTCACCTTGATGGCCGACGCCGTGTTCCCTGCCACGTGAACCAGCTCCTCTCCTTCCTTTACACTCTGTAGGAAACCACCAACATGAACTCTGGTGTGAGTACAGAGGTCTTGTAGTGTGGAGGTGGTTGTGTGGTGGTGGTTGTGTGGTGGTGGTTGTGTGGTGGTGGTTGTGTGGTGATGAGTTGTGTGATGATGGTGTATGGTGACGGGTTGTGTGGTGGTAGGTTGTGTGGTGATGGTGTATGGTGATGGGTTGTGTGGTGATGGGTTGTGTGGTGGTGGGTGTGTGGAGGTGGGTGTGTGGTGGTTGTGTGGTGATGAGTTGTGTGATGATGGTTGTGTGGTGGTAGGTTGTGTGGTGATGGTGTATGGTGATGGTTGTGTGGTGATGAGTTGTGTGATGATGAGTTGTTTGGTTGTAAGATGTTTGGTAATGAGGGTGTGTGTGGGGGGGGGTGGATGGAGAGGTTCTTACCTAACCGTGATTACAAGATGATTAATTGATGAAGATTAAGCCACCCAAGAGGTGGCACGGGCATGAATAGCCCGTAAGGACTATAAGACCTGGGGTCTACCGCTTTATACCCCCTCCTTCTAGTATTGTACCTAAACGTGATGTTGCTGGGGATATAGACAATGGGATAATGAAGGATAGTGGCGAGGGAGGTGTGATGGTGATGCCATGGTAGTCACCATGGGTGTACTGTTATAGTGACAGGTTACCAGGTATAAAAACTACAGTAAGGAGTAACATAAGCGCTGTAAGACAACTTTTCAATAAACAACAAAAGTTTTAATTATTAATAGGCAAATCCCAGTGAAAATTGACTTTCATATTCAGCAACCACAACAAATGCAAGTCTTTAAATAACTCCAAGCAATAAAAACGCTATCATTAAAAACCATTTTTAAGAGCTCTGGATAAGAGCTGTTCACCATTAGGTTATCAGAATTCCCACTGTGTATTATTAAGAGGAACTAAGACACCCACCTGAAGATCACTGACGAGGGGCAGAATAAACCTCTTCAACTGGGGAGGGTCTTCGCTGCTGTACTCGTTCATCCTGACCTTCTTCAGGTAGAGTTTATTGATGATCTCAGGGCTGGGGTAGGCGACCAGGTCGACCACCAGCTGGCCCTCCACCTCGTAAGCGTTGACGTGGTGGAAGGTGAAGAAGGCCTCCTCGCTGATGTACTTCACCTTCACCACCTCGCCCGTCGATTTGCGGATCACGATGAACTTCACCTGAGGACATATACCGAGAAGTTAATTCTTGTGAACTTGACCCCTTTCCCAGTGCTATATAGTCGTAATGGCTTGACGCTTTCTCTTGATAACTCCCTCCCTTTCTCTTGGAGCGAACTATCTCAGAGACAGTGTCTAACACTCCTGACCTTCGTGACCTCTACTGCACAAGCTGGCATTACCTGCCACCTTTTTTTGAATTTCCCAACAATGTCAGGTTCACTTGAGCACTCCCCATTTTAATTAAAAAAAATCAAGGGGGCCTTAGATAAAAGTAACATCCACACAAATTAACAACTTAAATATAAAACATGATCCACCTGCTCTCCCAGACACTGATGTTCAGAACATTCTTGACTCTTGTCTAAGAATCTGATCCATAATACTTCCACAAACATCAGTGACACGACTCTTCACTCACCCTCTCCTGTGGGAGCCAGTCGAAGCAGTCTGTGAGGGCTCGGTTCTTGAGCTGGGAGGTCGCCAGCTTGAGGGTGCTGACCAGCAGCGGCTGCTCCAGGAACACCAGGTAGTTCTCACTCATACCGAAGCTGTGGTAGTACGCGTACGACGCCTTCCAGCTCGAGCTGACCGTGGTGAGTGTGCGAGCATTAATCCACGGGTCAGACCCTGCAGGTGAAGACACGAGAGCGTGAGGGTAAGGTGGTGTGGGGGAGAGGGTGAAAAAGCGACAAGGAGAGTAAGGCTTTAAAACATTATTGACGTTCAAACACAGACTCTATTGCGAACGTAATGACGTGCATGCTGGCCTCAACCGTGTGGGCAGCAGTGAGGCAGGGCACTCCTGCTGCAGTAGTGAGGCAGGGCACTACATTAAGATCTACGGCCTCACCATAGCCCGTGCTATTTGGAATTTGTTCCAAGTAGCGAATCTTAAACAACAACGGCAGAGCACTCTTGCTCTCGTCATACAGCTTCATGCGTTGGGGACACAAGTCTATAAGATTTACTGAGGACTTCTTAGGCCAACAACTGATCTTCCTCAAAAATGTAACCTACAAAAGTTTCCTAACCCTCTAGTACATATTTACAACTAGGGGAAACAAAAAGGAATACTTCTAAATATATTCTAATACTACAAAAAGGAACAATAAGGAATGGAAGGAATACTTCCAGGTGTTAGGAAGAGCACCCAAACGTGCCTCGTCCTGCCCGGGAATCGAACTTTGGATCATTGGGTTGTGAGTCGACCGCACTACCCACTGCGCTACAGAACTGGACGTAGGTAACTAGCACATATCTCTCTGGTAACTAGCTTGCTCCGTCAAGGGCATCATTCTGGAGGAGCGGGAGAGGTTCGCTGCTTCACAAGTACCTGTGTCCTCACCTTGGCATGGTTCCAGACAAGAATATTAAACACAGTCTGGAGCCTCTCTACGCCGGCGGCGGCTTTCAGCGGTAAACCAGAGGTATTAAACCTTGCTAGTTACCTTGATTCAAAAGATTTACCTTACTGAGCCACGTACACTCTACTCCAGCACACACGCCCTGTATCACGCATGCGCGCACACACATATTCAATTAGGGTGTGTAGCAGAAGAGCATACCCACATGAGCCACAGGGACGTTAGAAAGAACTTTTTCAGTGTCAGAGTAGTTAACAGATGGAATGCATTAGGAAGTGATGTGGTGGAGGCTGACTCCATACACAGTTTTAAATGTAGATATGATAGAGCCCAGTAGGTTCAGGAACCTGTACAACAGTTGAGAGGCGGGACCAAAGAGCCAGAGCACAATCCCCGCTCTGTGTATGTGTGTATGTGCGTCTGTGTACTCGCCTAGTTGTGCGTACACACACGCACATAAACAGGTGCCGAAAAATTATTAGAACATTGTCTTTTACAAACAGAGGTAGACGGTTGGAACAAGCTAAGTGAGAAGGTGGTGGAGGCGAAAACCGTCAGTAGTTTCAAAGCGTTATACGACAAAGAGTACTGGGAAGACGGGATACCTCAAGCGTAGCTCTCATCCTGTAACTACACACACACACACACACACACACACACACACACACACACACACACACACACACACACACACACACACACACACACACACTACAACACCAAACACAAACCTTACTCCACCACACACACCATTCAGCACCGAGCATGTTCACCAAAGCTCATATAACTCAACACCCAGCAGGTCACACAAGGCTGGCAGACATCAGGACCGCCTCCGGCAGCACCTAACCTAACCTAACCAACCGCACCAAAAAAATTGAGAAAGTACAGACCTTTGCAACAAGACTAGTCCCGGAGCTGAAGGACACGAGCTACGAAGAAAGGCAATGGGAAATAAGTCTCACAACACAGGAACTATGTAGTACATGTTGGGACCTGAGCACAAGATGCAGCTACGAGAAGGTGTACATGGGCTCGAGGATGTCAAACTATCTCGAATAAGAACTTAAAGAAGTCTAATGAGCACAAAGATGAGTCGGAGAGATGTTAGGAAGTACTTTTCAGTGTAAGGGAAGTACATTTTAGTGTATGGGAAGTACATTTTAGTGTATGGGAAGTACTTTTTAGTGTATGGGAAGTAAAAGAGTGGGATGAGCCAAGACGAGAGATGGCTCAAGCTGCCTCCATACTGCATTCAAAAGTAAATATGATGAAACATATACGCCACCAATCAAATGCTAAATGGTGGGTCCAGGAGCTTGAGTTCGGTCTCCACAAACACAGCCTGGTGAGTACATATCACCCCTGCTGTCACACACCACCCTGAACACACCAGCAGTATCCACTTCCAAGGCGCACTCATCTAGACGCACCCGTATATCAAGATGCACTCACTAAATGCACGGATCCTAAGCCGCACTCACGACCCTCTCACGTACCACTGAGATTGCTGTCCTTAGAGGGCGGGATCCTGACGATGTTGTACTTGGGTCCGCTCATGAAGGAGCAGCCCATGTTGTAGGTGGTCCCAGAGTCGTCAGTCAACGGATGGGAAGAAGCAAAGTTGACACCCATCACCTTGTTCAGATCCACCTGCGGACAATAACAATTGTAAGACCAATAATACAAACACTTCCCGAGCACGGACTTTACCCCAATGTTTATCACTTTGAGTGTTAATTCAGCAGCAAGTGTTTACAAGCTATCTAACCTAGTTTATACTTTATTATTATCAATTCTTCTGTAACGCCACCTGCCTTGGGAAGTAGTCTAAAACCTAAGGAAAGTATGTACACCTCTACGTCATCGTATGTACACCTATAATAATAATAATAATAATAATAATAATTTATTTGCAAGAAGGTACAATGGGTTGGTGAGATTACATAAGATTGCTATTTTTACATTCTTGAAAAGTCTCTAACACGCAAGGCGTTTCCGGCAGGTCCTTAATCTAACATATCAGGTAAGATGAAAAGGTACAGCGTAGCAAGGTTTTTATATCAACACATAACTACAACCTAAGTTGACAGAGGTGATTACACTGGTAAGGATGTGTCTTAAGTACTAATATTGGGGGGAAGTGTGTAGCACAAGTTACAGTGTGAGTTTGAAGCACAAGGTCAGAAACTATGAGGATGAAATTAGGTACATTTTTAATTTGCTTTTTAGGTACTTTTTTAATTTGCTTTTGAACAGGGCATGGGTTGGACAATTTTTTAATTCATCATGGAGTGAGTTCCAAATACTGGGCCCTTTTATTTACATGGAGTGTTTGCACACATTAGTCTGACTGGGGATATCAAAGAGATATTTATTTCTGGTGTGGTGCTCATGGGTTCTACTTACACCTATCAAGGAAAGGTTTCAGATCAAGAATAGCACTTAAGAACAAGGTTTTGTACATGGAATTAGCATATGAGAATGTGTGGAGTTAGTGTATGTTTAGCAAGTTAAGAGACTTAAATAGAGGGGCTGTGTGTTGTCTGTAGACCTTTATAAACAAACCCAACTTATCTTAAGCTAACCAAACCAAACCTAACCTAATCGAACCTGACCTAATCTAACGGAAATAAGTGATACAATTTTGTATTTTATATACGGTGTGGACGAGATGTGTGACGTCACTATGACGTCATAATGTCCATATTGGTGGAGGTTTTAAACACTGATGGGATGACTCACCTTGTCCCTGGTATCCAGTGTGTTGGGATCGATCTTCCTGATGTAGCAGGTCTCAGAAGACACGAACAACTGGTCCTCAACACACAAGATGTTGTTGGAGGCGTTGTCTGTCATTTCCTGTGGAGCAGAGATTACCTTTACCATTACTGTCCATATAATTCCCTTCATCTTCACCACAGATACTAACACACAGTTTAAAGAAAGGAAGTCACACATCAACAGACTGATGGGCCCAAAATACGTCGGCTTGTTAGCGGTACACTGATGGTGTATGTCCAACCTGTCTATATGTATAGTAAAGTCTATAGTAATTCCTGTCCACTGTCGGGGACAAGAAGCCTGGTAGATTTATCGAGGGGCGAGGCTGGTGGCCCAGTCACCCAGCCAGTGTTGGTGGGAGCCCAGTGAGGCAGACGTCAGCCGCTCCCACTAACCTGTGATGATAACCTCCTGCCTGTGTTTACCATTTTATCTCCAATGTATTCACTGCTGAATGAAATCTTGCATTCAGCAGCGAATACATCTGTTATACATTCTGTTGGAACTGACAACACTATGGTCTTTTCTGAAGTAATATTTTGTCAAGCCGTCTGATAATTATGTATATTTGTGTTAACTCTTTTTTTTTATATTTCCAATATTCTTCCTCAAAATGGGTCGAGAAACACAGTGTTGTACGTCCTCGTTCTCACAATCGAGGATCCAGAGTTCGATTCCTGGGTGGGACAGAAATGGTTGTGGACGTTTCCTTTCACCTCATGCTTGTCTTCACCTAGTGGGGTCTCATTAAGCCAGACTTCCTGTCCTGTACAATGGGAATTAAATGATGACCAAAACCGTACGTAATATTCTATACAACTAACCACGCAAAGAGTTGGTCTTCACGTAACACTACTCTAGCTCCTGGTCCAGCAAACATGTGTCTTGACTTTGCAGACTGGCTGATTGCTCTCAATTTGGTTTCAAATCACTACCCACTATGATCCTCAAGTCTTTCTTGCTATTTACTTTCATTATTTCTAAGTTACACATTCAACAGTCTGCCTTTTCACTGTTGAACATAAGAATAAAGGTAACTGCAGAAGGCCTATTGGCCCATACGAGGCAGCTCCTATTTATAACCACCCAATCCCACTCATATACATGTCCAACCTACGCTTGAAACAATCAAGGGATCCCCTTCCCCCTTGATTGATGCTAATATATTTTTAGGAGGCAATACTGGGGCCATATAATGGGATCGAACCAGTGTTCATAGACGCCCCCAAACACGCGGCCTCGATATTTCCTTATAAATCACATTCGTGTGATTCTATTGTGGAATATTTACCATTTTGAGTTTATCTACATTTAAATAATTGTCTCATTTTTAATCCAATTTATTACGTTGTAAGTCTGCCTTCAGTCCTTGATGCGTCGGTGGAGTTGTGACTGCTTGCTAGATTAATGTCACCTTTGAATCCTGATACTACACAGCAGAACCCGGGTATTAAAACCAGTCATACCAGTCAAGAACAGAGCGGTCATAAAGGTGACCCTTGTGGCACACCACTTGTTGACTCCAGCCATTTGTATGCGTCACCCCTTGAATACTCCGTTTACAACACTCTATGTCTTCACTGTTCTGTGTATCTTGTATGAACCATACAAGATACACAGTATCGGTATCTGCTGTAGCGTGGTCGGTGTCGTGTTCACCACCACCTGTGTACCTTGAGGCGGCGGTAAGCCAACCCAACACTGGCCCCAAGATAGACAAAAACTGGAGCAATTAATTTTTTTCAGGATGACTAGAACGTCTAATACGATACGAATTTTGTTTTTTGTCCAATATCCTGGCGAGAGGCCGGTCAGAACTAGTCATGGGTACTCATGGAGCCCAGACTGTGCAACACCATTCTAGATCACACTGAAACCTAGCCATGGGTACTCATGGAGCCCAGACTGTGCAACACCATTCTAGATCACACTGAAACCTAGTCATGGGTACTCATGGAGCCCAGACTGTGCAACACCATTCTAGATCACACTGAAACCTCTCCAGTACAAAAGTCGCAGTCTTCATCTTTCTGTACGTGAGTCTTGATTAGGATCTTCCAGTACACAACGAACTCACGATAACGTGAGATATCCACGAGAAAATCTTGGGAGCAAGAAGGCTCATCTTATAGTACATGTGTTAATGTTGATTAAGATGTTCCGGTGTACAGGAGCCGCAGACGTGATTTCCAGGGCACGTGTGGGCTTTCCTTAAGATCTTCCAGTACACGTGGCATGTAGTCCAGATCTTCCAGGATAAATGAGCCTCAGTAAACATCTTTCAATTAACATTAGCGTTGGTTCAGATATTCCAGCACTAAAGCTGTAATCCATATATTCCAGCATATGAAAAAGTCTGCATAATTAATACATATTTAAACATATTTCCCATATCAAATATGCTCCAGTTTAACTTAAGCTAAAACAAATTCCTCCAGCATATAAAAAAATACTAATAAGTTTCCACATAGTGCTATACGCTCAAATTTACGTTCAAGTTTCCCGCTGCTTCTGTATCAGCAGAACTAAAGTTCCTGGCACTGCCAGTCCTCGCTGCCAGACCTTCCAGTGAAATTACGCCATCATCTTAGATATGTTGATAATTCACTAAGAGCAACTCTAAGAGCAAGTGGACTTGCAAGCAACACACACTTGGTATCGAGGCGGCGGGAGTGCTTACTCAGGTAACCTCTGAAAACGAGTTTTTTTACCTTTTAACCTTCAAGGGTTTTTTCGCCCTGCAGCGAATAATGATTCTAATAAAAAAGTCGAAGGTTGGATATGTGAGCACTAGCCTGAGCACTGAGAGTTGAGTGTGCACGCCGACTCCTTCACCATACACTTGAAGGATATGACGAAAAAATCTTCACAGTTAAGTTGACCAGACCACACACTAGAAGTTGAAGGGACGACGACGTTTCGGTCCGTCCTAGACCATTCTCAAGTCGATTGTGACCATTCACAATCGACTTGAGAATGGTCCAGGACGGACCGAAACGTCGTCGTCCCTTCAACTTCTAGTGTGTGGTCTGGTCAGCAAACTTCAGCCACGTTATTGTGACTCATCGTCTTTACAGTTAAGTCTATGAGGACACCCAGACCTCGTGAGCCTCAGTCATCTCACTCCTCCAGGTTTTGGAAACACAAACCGAAACTGTCTCTATTTTCCGCTTGTTACAACTTGTAATAAAGTTGTTACATCTTGGCTTAACGTGTTTATGACGTATTAGAACGTTGTTACAACTTGCTATGTTGGTTGTTATAACTGGTTATGTGTTAAAACTTGTTCGAACGTTGTACCAACGTCGTATTTTCGGTGTGTGTTTGGCGGGCGCGCAGGCCTCTTTGCGAGGATATAAACATCAACACTTTAGGCGTGATAACAGTATTTGTCCCAAGCATAGAAAAAGCCCCCTTTAACATGTAAAGAGACTCGATGAACAACATAACCATATGTACTCTCTCCACACTAAGAGCAACGTGTAGCATCTTCTGGGGACTCTTGTAACTCTTGCACGCCTTCAGTTCACACACGACACACTGACGGCTGTTGCATATATATATATAAACGTCAGCAACATGCCAGAAAACGTTACGGGCTATTCATGCCCGTGCCACCTCTTCGGTTGTTTAATCTTCACGAATCAATCAATCGATGTCAAAGTAAAACCTTGTCTGTAGCGCACACAGTATCCAAGTTAGTCAACATCTTAACATAAAATACAAAGCCCCAAAAATTTGTGATGGAAATATAGGAATATTCTTCAAACACAAGTAAACCTGCAACACAAATCAAAAGTCACACACAATTTCGTAAAATATTACAATTCTCCTGAAGCCACATGAGGTCTATAACTCCTGAAGCCACATGAGGTCTATAACTTACGAAGTGGGAGAACATTCTGGAGAAGATGTTCTTGCAGGGGTCGGGGTAACAGTGGGTACCGAACTCGGTGAAGACTGGACGCTGAGCCATGCAAGCCTTCTTGTAGGCGTCTGACCGCAGGTACTTGGAACGGAACGACACCTGTGGATAGACCGGAGGTTAACACGCCGTCAGCTTGTGAACACTTATGGGCTACATTCTTATGAAGTGATGGCTGTGAACGGGCGTAGGAACTATGAACAAGAGGCGGGGCTCTATGGACAATAGCACTTCACGCGCCATCATATAACTCATTCAGTCACTTCTACCAGTTACCCTCAGTACCACGACACTCACCTTGCCACCATCAATATGGAATTTATGGAGGATGGCCATGCCGTCGAGCCAGTGGTTGAGAGTGAAGTCGCCGAGGTCATACTTGCCTGGTCCCACCCTGAGGAAGCTGCCTCGTAGCCAAGCTGGCCACTGACCTGCAACACACACAGACACAGTTAGTGGCAGAGTCAGGCAGAAACACCACAACACAATAATAAATTTAAATGTAAAGGTGTATGGACTCATGATAGGAGAGCTAGTTGATCTGTCCACGCCCACCTGTGTGTGCCCAACTTAGGCTTCACAAAATTCAGTAAAAAGTTTCTATTGTGATAGCAACATGTTTTTAAAAAGTGCAACTAGGCTATTTCTGGGCGAGTGTTAACCTGCATTGTTTGCTCAATGTTTTTAGTTTTGCTACGAGTTGTCTCGAGCTGATACTGTCAAGAGCTCTATATATTTACTCTTCTTTTAAGGCCTAATTTACGATATGAATCGCTGTTATTAGAGAAGGTTTGCGGCGCTCAGGTATAATTGTGAGTATCTATGTAGGAAAGATATCTGTGTGAATATTACGACTCGAGCGAAGGAGGAAGGGAAGGGACAGGGGTAGGAAGTGGAGGAACAGGGGCAGGAAGGGGAGGAACAGAGGCAGGAAGAGGAGGAACAGGGACAGGAAAAGGGAAGTAGGGGAAGAATGAGTAGCGGGAGCGTCTATGGTATAACAGACACTAAATATTGAAAACAAAACCCAGTCATCTGGCGAATTAACTGTTGCTGCTGCTTCTAGTCTCGTCAACAGCAAACTTCTACAACCATGATGTTTAAGCCTTGGCAATAACCACCTGCTCCAGCCCCTGCAAAAACCAGCATCGTTAACAACCAGTTTGCTCTAAGGGGCTAACGAGTCAACCACGGTACTAAACGAGTCAACCATGGGACTAACAGTCAACAATGAGAATCAACCACGAGCATCGAACGAGGAAATTACAAAAATACTAAAACTACCAGATGAACGCGGCGAAATAACAATACACAGGAATTTATATAATATAAATTACAAATATCTGCATGTATGCAGATATACATGTATGCCTAAGGAGCTCAATGATGTAAATTTGAGCCCAGTGAATGACCCCAATAGTTTCTCATACACGTATGTTAATTCCGGAACAAAGTGCAGATTTCCAAACGTATGCGTGTGAATTCCACCTGTAAATATTCTGGTCGAGAAGCCTGGCAGGCCATGTATACTGAGAATGACCCCCGGGTATACATGTTCACCTTGAACATGTATACCCGAGGCAGAGTGGGATGGAAAGTTATCAAGCGAATCCTAACGCACTTTACGCGGGTGTCTGGCACCGTTCGTCACTACAACTTATAATACATTAATAGCCAAGAACATCAATAACCAAGTAACATCAGTAACCAAGTACATCAATAACCCAGGAACATCAATAACAAAACGGCACGAGCATCAACAAGAGTGAATGTTGGTTATGGTGATGAGGAGAGTTCCACTTTACATGTCACAAGGTTACCACTGTCTTGCTCCACTTCTCACTTAGCAAATTAATCCGTACGTAATACAAGATCAACATTATTTAAATGTTTACGTTCGTAGGTAAGATCATTTAATGTTTATATCAGCTGAATAATCTTTTTTTGTTCACAGTAGCACAATGTATTTAATTATAAATATTATACAACTTGTTCGCTGGGAGAGTTCGGTCGCTGCACGACCAAACTGTCCCAGCGAACAACCCGCCATAGGGATCAAGTTTCACCAGCGATCAATGGCGTTATTTGCACCTTCAATGTTCTGGTTCTCGAAATACTTTCAGTTTTTAGGTTGTTAGGCAAGAATACTTGCTGAGGTCAGACGCCATTACGCGGCTGTTTCATAGTTTGAATTTGAATTACAAATTCAAAACTGGCGCGTGTGCAGCATATGTAGTGCGAAAACGCGACTACTGGCATCATTTGACAAGACGACATCGGGCGTGAGGAAGATATGAGGTAGAAATTAGCTTCAAGTAGAACACACACACAGCCTCAAGAAACTACATTTACAGACACAAGATATATTTACTGCTATGAGATAACTGGGATTTAGGAAATAATTGGTTCCTCAGCCATGACATTTCAAGAACTAGTGTTAAGTAGACCCTCAAGCGCTTTCAACATGAGGCTCTTTGCCAGTCATGCGTATTACTAAATTTAACATGATATCTCATTTCACACCAATGCGCCATGATGGAGCAAGCCGTTTCCCCACCTTCCTCACCCTCCCCCCTAACTTCCCTCACCCTTCCCCCCCTAACTTCCCTCACCCTTCCCCCCTAAATTCCCTCACCCACCTCCTCTTTCATCTTAGCCCCTCTCGTTCCCCGCCTATAAACCCCAGTTTCCCCTTTCGGTAAAACCATTTTTTCCCCCCCGAGGCCCTGCAGGAGCAACTGAAGGCCTCCTGTCAGTGTTGCTATGCCTGGGTCCTCCTTCCCACTCCTGCAAGCACCACCACCACCTCATTTTTGCTTTCTCGGCGCCTCACTCGCTCATAATTAATGACGAGTTGTATTTAATTCAATTTTGAATTGCATTTTTTCCCATTAGTTTCCAACAATGCTGGTAATTTGTTTACCACAATTTCAGGAAAGTTTTTTTTAAGCCTTTAAAGATAATAGCTCACGTAATATGTTGCCTCACAGAGAAGACTATAAGTCCTGTCTGGACTTTACCGTCCAGAACCAATACACTACCGGGAGTTTACAGTCCAGAATCAATGCTGTCCCACAAAAAATTACTTATAAAATACAATGTACACTTTTATAAGTATGTGTTCATTAACATTAGTAAGCATTGGACAGATCTTCTACAAATAGTTATAATGTAATATATGCCAATTGTATCTTATAGTTCGGTAGCAGTGAATATCATCTTAGTAGTTACTGACATTGTAATCCAGGGGAGATCTTTGTCTTCCTCTCAAGTGTGGCATTCCAAAGTTTTAGAATGTTAATTGGTAGTTTGGAGGTTGAAGTCCCAGCTGTGTCTGGGTACAAGTGACAGGATGAACAACCCAGCGGGTTTTCTTCTTATTGGGGAGTGTTGTACATGCTGCTATGGCGGTGTGTTCACTCACAGGACGAGTGACGCTGCCCAATAAACTCGCCCCTCGGGGCCAAATTAAAAACCAAATTTGGAGGTTTGAAGAGGCTAGTTGATTGGACTGTTTGGGAACCAGACATTTGTTAGAGGGGGATGGGTTGGTTTATTGACTGAGCGTTGGTGAATTAGGTAATTCGAGGGAGTTTAAGTGTAGAGTGGTTTGAGCGACTGTAACAGTCACGTGACGGCCCAGTCACTTCGGGCAACTAGTGACTGTAAAATCTTCTTCAACTTGGCGTTACTGGATGGGTGACACATCCTTCCTCCCTGCTGACGGGGAGGATACTGTGACCCCTCTCCACACACCACGCCCCCTGTGGCCGTTATTGTTACATTTACGGAAATGACGACACATTTATACGTTCCCGCAGGTGAGGACGGGTGTACACGTGCGCGCGCATCAAGGCCGTCAACCCTCGCCTCCACTCTTGTGGTACCGGCAACACCCGCTGCTCTTGCCATCCAGCCACGTCAACAAACACTTACTAATTGCTCACCTTGGACCAATGTAAACGCTGTTCTTCGTATGTAAAATATACTGTGCTTGTGTCGCCCCTAGTGGAGTGTTGTCTCAAGTGAAGTGTCGCCCATAGTGTAATGTGACGCCTCTTAGTACCAACCGTGTTAAAAAAAAAAATATTAAAGAGACCTATCTGGCAACATTTTGTTTACATAATAAAACACTTCAAAAATACAAGTATACAATACTCTGTTACGATAATACAACACTTCTCAGAGTATGTTGTCCTATAAGAGCAAGAGTCAGGTTGACTAGGCTTCTTGTGTGTACTCAACCTTGGGTTAACCCCACTTCTTAAATACAATTCTGAATTATCATCAACGTTTTTAGCGTGTTCACACAGGAAATACGCTAAGCCAAATCCAAGCAAGTTCAGCTGCCAAGAACTTACAAATCTCGTTATTAGACAGATAAGTCAATTTAGAATCACAATGCCTCTCAGGAGAACAGAAAAGCCTAAAGAATTTTGTCGTCTTTCTATAGAAACCCGCAGCGCTAACACTGTTAATATTTAAACACATATTAACCACTCTTCAAAAGAGTGAGAGTTACCATCACTTGAAGGCTGGAGGAAAAAGTGGTGCACTTTTTTGGTGACCTTTGCCAGGTTTCAAATAATCCCCAATAAATGTTTTGTGTTTTCTCAACAACAGCAAGTCACTGGGCGAGGTGAAGGTACGCAGCAGAAATATAAATGATATAACAATCGGTCGGTTATTAGAAAAGCACACACACATTCAGCACCGCTCCTGTGCCAGGTAAGTCCACTACGGGCTCACCATAGCCCGTGCTACTCGGAACGAGTAGCTGAATGTATAACAACAACAACAACAACAACGGTTATTCCTGGCGGTGAATCACCAACGTTGTCAATAACCTCAACACAGAGATTACATTTTATTAATGTTTTAACATCTGTGAAGTTCTGAGCCACACGGGCCTCTCAAGCCCTTGAGTGTGGTGAGGGAGCCTAGCCCTGCCTTCCTCTCAAGCCCTTGAGTGTGGTGGGGCAGCCTAGCCCTGGCCCTCCTCCCGGGCCCTCAACAGTGCCCGGGGCACACCACAGTGTGTACAAGGGTATGGATGAACAAGATACAGTGACTGTTTATCTATACAATAACCATCGTCGTGTTAAGGTGTTGGTAGTAATAACACAACAAATATAAAGGCTCCGTTATTTGGTTATCAACGTTAAACAATTGATGATGATGATGGGTAATAATATTAATACTGTAATACAAATCATTGAGTGACGGTTTGTGTCCCTTGAGTGTAGAGTGTGGGAGCTGCAGCTGTTGGCAGTGACAAAGTAGTGAGGCCACTCAAAAGCAATTCTTGTCCAGATCTTCCAGATGTGCTGGTCATGGCACCTGGGAACCTCAAGGTAAGGTAAGTGTTGACCTCTGATGTGTGACATCAGAGGTCAACACTGTCATAGGGTGCGGGGTGGATCACACTATTGACCATGAGGCTGGAGGAGCCGGCGTCCACGCTGGGAAGCCCTGCCTGTGCTAAGCCTTGTCTGGAAGAGGAAAAACTTGTCTTCCTGGTGTGAGGTGTCGGCTGCGCGCCGTGACGCCTCCCCCCACCCCCCACCACCACGGATAATACTACAACGAATGAAGAACCGGGATTACATTATAAATACATAACTATTGAATTAAGTTAATCACAGGTACCTACAAAATACAGCTAATCTATCATAATACTGTAGCTATTTGTTTTTGTACTTATATACCGTCTTTACTCCCAGAACACCCATTCCTGCCCCCCCCCCCCAGCCATGCCTTTTACGCACCCCTAACACCCCCCCCCCACTTCCTACAAGGTCAGCAAGGTCCCATTAATGGTAGTAACACCCCCCCCCCATTACCTCCAGGTTTCGTACGTCACCCGAAGTCCACTGAGCTCACGGGCACTAAGGTAGTGATCAGTACCAAGCTTTATTTGGTATTTACACTTGACATGTCGGTCAAACACAAACACGCCAGCGCACGCACACATAGGCAGGCAGGAGGAGCAAAAGGGAAGGTGCTCCAATGGATAAACCTACCTAAGCAACAGAAGACAATGAGTCACTGAGGGGTGACGTCTCAGAGTGGCGAGACGTCACCAGTGGAGTCCCACAGGGGTCAGTCCTTGGGCCTATCCTGTTTCTGATAGATGTAAACAATCTCCCAGAGGGAATAGATTCGTTCCTCTCATTGTTTGTTGATGATGCAAAAATTATGAGGAGGATTAAGACCGAGGAAGATAGCAAGAGGCTACAAGATGACCTAGACAAACTAGACAAGGAATGGTCCAACAAATAGCTACTAAAGTTCAATCCAAGTAAATGTAAGGTAATGAAACTAAGTGGAGAGAACAGGGGGGGCCAGACACAGGGTACCGAATGGGAGACAAAATCCACCACGAAACAGACAAGAGAGAATGATCTAGGAGTTGATAACACATCAACAAACTGGAAAAGGTGCAAAGACATGCTACTAAGTGGTTCCCAGAACTGAAGGGCAAGAGCTACGAGGAGAGGTTAGAGGCATTAAATATGCCAAAACTAGAAGACAGAAGAAAAAGAGGTGATATGATCACTACATACAAAATAGTAACAGGAATTGATAAAATCGATAGGGAAGATTTCCTGAGACCTGGAACTTTAAGAACAAGAGGTCATAGATTTAAACTAGCTAAACACAGATGCCGAAGAAATATAAGAAAATTTACTTTCGCAAACAGAGTGGTAGACGGTTGGAACAAGTTAGGTGAGAAGGTGGTGGAGGCCAAGACCTTCAATAGTTTCAAAGCGTTATATGACAAAGAGTGCTGGGAAGACGGGACACCACGAGCGTAGCTCTCATCCTGTAACTACACTTAGGTAATAACACACACACACACACACACACACACACACACACACACACACACACACACACACACACACACACACTGCCGACTGCAGACTGGACTTGTTCCTTTCACAGTCATTGCCAACAACACGTAAAAACCGAATTACGAGCCTGGTGTGACCTAAACAGGTTCATCACGACAGTATTGGCGCTGTGGCCGGTTCACCTTGTCTGTAAATACTGAAAGTTTCAAGAGTTACGTGAGACCGCGACTCGTGTAACTAGTGTATTACCATGCGGAGGAAACATTCAGTACGGATGTAATAAGGTGGCTGTATTAAGATGCAGATTATATCAGTGTTAAGGGACCTCCAGCGGAGCAAGGGATTACTTAATACCTCCCTTAGAACACGGTGTATGGGGTGGGGGTTAGGTTACTCACCTGGACCAGATTCACGAAGCAGTTACGCAAGCATTTACGAACCTGTACATCTTTTCTGAATCTTTAGCGGCTTTGTTTACAATTATTAAACAGGTAATGAGTTCCGAAGTATCAAGAGGCTGTTTATAACAATAACAACAGTTCATTGGGAAGTTTTCATGCTTGTAAACTGTTTAATAAATGTAACCAAAGCCGTTAAAGATTGAGGAAAGATGTGCACGTTCGTAAGGACTTGCGTAACTGCTTCGTGAATCTGGCCCTAGGTTATACTTGTGGGGACGTGCTATATCACCTGAGCCCAGCCTCTTACTCCTCAATAAACTGGTACACGTATTTCAATACCAATTAGGCTGTCGTATCTACATTTATAGCTGTGTGTGGAGTCGGCCTCCAACACATTCCTTATTACAACAGTGTTTTGTTCATTACCCTGATACAACACTGCTTATAAACGCTTTGCGTAATAGTGGCTTTAGGCATTGTATGTACTAGCTCTACCTATAAGTCAACCAATCTTCGTAAAAATTTCTTGTATGTATGTACCTTACCTAAATAAACATTTATTTATTTATTTATTTATTTATTTATTTATTTATTTATTTATTTATTTATAATACCTTTCTGGCTCATGCAGGTCTCTTAATTTCCATCTGTGTTCCCTTCGTGTACCATTCATTTTAAATGTGTCTGTCCTGAACACTTCCTAAAGCTGTTGTATGTGATGAACTTGTTCCCTCTGCTGTTCTCGCGTCCACTGACGTGGGGGTCTTATTGTAGTTTTCTAGTAATTCAGAGCTGTCGTCCCTGGTGACACACACACAGTGGAGCACAGAACCTCTCAAGCCACACCGGGGAGACCACTGTGAGACGTGTCTAAGTAGCCACTACACACACACGCAGATATGCAACGCAAACGACAAGAGGTGCGAGGCAGCCTACTAATCTTAAACTTGCAGGAAGTGTTGAAACTAGAGGCATCTCAGCACCGTCCGGAAGTAGCAGCCGGACACTCCTTGAATGACTGTGAGCTGTGTGGATGTAACAACAGAGGACTCTCCAGCCTTGCCTGGAGAGTCCTCTCCAGCCTTGCCTGGAGAGTCCTCTCCAGCAAGGCTGCACCACATGACAAAGCTTACCCATGGATACTTAAAAAAAAAGTTTATGAGGCCCTAAGCAAAGATTTTACGATTATTTCAAAGCCTAATTGGAGAAGGGAGTTACCAGAGCTGGAAAAAGAGCAGATATTAGACCTGAAATTCCCAAAGGTGATTTAAAAGCGCAGAATGTTTTAAAGATGACTTAGACAAGGTGATTTGACTGAGGATGATAATAGGGACGATGAAACTGAGAATGATTATTTAGGATGATGAGTTAGAATGATGATGATGAGACTGAGGAAGCCGCAAGCCAGTGAATAGGCGACAACCACTCTAGTGAGAAAAACAAAAGAAGCTAAGAGTATACTTAGCGCCGTTCCCTTTCATACCAGCGGATGTATAGATCATTAAGATAACTTGAGTGAGGCGCGAGGCGAGCCAACATTGGTGCATCCTTTCAGGATCAAGGAGAGGAAAGGTCTCGTAACGCCGAACACTGTATGCTTAGTACCGAGACACGTCTCCCGTGTGATGCCGTGTCGGGCACGGAGCTCCGGCCAGGGCAGCTCCGTATAGACCAGCCCGAGCTCTGAGGTACACACAGGGTAACCCACAGCCCACACCGCGGCCTCTAAGGTGCTCAACACGTAGATGGCAGCCCGTTCCGCGACAGGTGGAAGGCAGCCGACACCGTGACCTTCTGAAGAACACGAGTAACGCTTCTTCCGCGCAGCATTCATGCTTTCTTGTGTAATTATATTCTTTACGCGTCAGAGAGACGTCATGGAGGGCCAAATGTCATGCATTAGTCACATCCTTCTCGTAGACACTTGCTAATAATGGTAAGAAACAAGTCTGGCAGCGCTGGTGGTGGAGGAGGCAGACGCCATGACTGCCAGCCATCCCACACTGAGGTTATAACATGCGAGCCACCAACGTGTACACCTTTACCGACGCAGGCGACGAGTCACAATAACGTGGCTAAAGTAAGTTGACCAGACCACACACTAGAAGGTGAAGGGACGACGACGTTTCGGTCCGTCCTGGACCATTCTCAAGTCGAAAGAGACTTGAGAATGGTCCAGGACGGACCGAAACGTCGTCGTCCCTTCACCTTCTAGTGTGTGGTCTGGTCACCTTTACCGACGTTACTGCTCCCACTTCTCTGACGTAGTCCAGGCCATACAATACATGCAGATGTCGCCGGAGGAAACCCCCAGTGACGAGCACAGGAAGACCTGCCCAGGAGATGAGGTCGTAACGCAGTAGTTAGTCATGATATGATAATGTGTAATAATCTGAAGGTTGACTGTAGTTACAACATTACCAGTAACAACAATAAAGGTGACGGAGACGATGGTAGTTAGGAATGATAGTGACAATATCAAGTATATGGTGAAGCACAACACCAAGATGGTGCGGGGTAAATGGTGTTAATATTTCTGGCACCCGTGAATAGTGATGTGTGGCGCAGCACGTGGCACTGTTGTTATTGTTGCTGATGCCTTCCTGCCCGCTGGTCTGGCCCCAGGGGGTGTGCAGGGGGTGTCGTGCAGGTGGGCAGGGGGTGGGGAGGGCTGCGGGTGGTGCTGGTAGGGAAGGGGGTGGGTCAGGAAAGCGAGCAAGCAGGGAGGGTCGAGTGATGTCAGGCAGGAGGGCGGGAACCTTCCCCCAAGCACATAAACGAACAAATAACACTGGGGAGTGCACGAGTGCATCACTACTACCATTGCATTTACAAATGGCTCGCCCCTTGGGTGCTCAAGTGAATTGAGGTCGTCATGCTAACGTGAGGCGCAACTCAAGTCAGAGTTCATGGTGTCGCATGTGGGGCTCCGGGCGACCCCTTACCTCAGCCATGTGGGGCTCCGGGCGACCCCTTACCTCAGCCATGTGGGGCTCCGGGCGACCCCTTACCTCAGCCATGTGGGGCTCCGGGCGACCCCTTACCTCAGCCATGTGGGCTCCGGGCGACCCCTTACCTCAGCCATGTGGGGCTCCGGGCGACCCCGAATAGAGAGTACATGTGGAGAAGGGTAAGGGTGAAACGTGAAGACCGAGAAAGTGGTCAAGAGGAAGGAGGAAACAACAAGAGGAAGGTGGTGGGTATGTGGGCCTGCGGGCTGCTCCAAGCAACAGCCTGGTGGACCAAACTCTCACGAGTCGAGCCTGGCCTCGGGCCGGGCTTGGGGAGTAGAAGAACTCCCAGAACCCCATCAACCAGGTATCAACCAGGTGCTATAAAGAGGAAGGTACAGATCACAACAAAGATTTAGAGGACAATTAGAACACAGATAAACTACCAGTTCAAGAGGAACCAAATCAAAAGTATCAAAAGTAAATAGTATCAAATCAATATAGTATCAAAAGGTATACATTACAATAGAGTAAACTGGTCAAGAGGAAGGTAGAAATCAAGCTTAGAGAGCAAGAGTAAGGATGAGAGGTCAAGGTGATAGTAGGGTATATAGATATAAATAGAGTTAGAGACAGATCTAAGGGAAGGTATAGAGAATCAGATATCAAGAGCAAGGTAAAGATATCAAGAGGAATGCAGAAAGATTACGAGGTAAATGGAGATAAAGAGAGAGAGACCAAGTTAAGAGAAAATGTGGAAGGCAGAGACATCAAGAGGACCTTAGGCTGTGTAATTACCTAAGTGCAATTACCTAAGTGTAGTTACAGGATGAGAGCTACGCTCGTGGTGTCCCGTCTTCCCAGCACTCTTTGTCATATAACGCGTTGAAACTACTGACGGTCTTGGCCTCCACCACCTTCTCACCTAAATTGTGTGGTACACAATTGATGTGTGAGCAGGTTATCGCTTAGTGGTAGTGTCATAGGTTGGTGCTGGCCTGTAGCACAGTGGTCTACGTCCTCAGCTTAAAATAGGAGGACCCAACTCAAGCCGAGCAGGGGAGAAACGGTTGGCCACATTTTTTTTCACCTGATGCGTCTATTCACGTAAAAAGTAAAAAAGGTACTCCTTGAGTTGAGTAATTGTTGACAAAAGGGGGAACTTGATCACACTAATTTCTCACTTTAGTTTTGTTTACAACATTTTTTTCCGTAAACTATTCTTCCATATTTCCTGCTTACCCGCCGTGGCGTCACGCGTTCTGGCTCCACGACAGATCCTGCCTGCCCGCCGTGGCGTCACGCGTTCTGGCTCCACGACAGATCCTGCCTGCCCGCCGTGGCGTCACGCGTTCTGGCTCCACGACAGATCCTGCCTGCCCGCCGTGGCGTCACGCGTTCTGGCTCCACGACAGATCCTGCCTGCCCGCCGTGGCGTCACGCGTTCTGGCTCCACGACAGATCCTGCCTGCCCGCCGTGGCGTCACGCGTTCTGGCTCCACGACAGATCCTGCCTGCCCGCCGTGGCGTCACGCGTTCTGGCTCCACGACAGATCCTGCCTGCCCGCCGTGGCGTCACGCGTTCTGGCTCCACGACAGATCCTGCCTGCCCGCCGTGGCGTCACGCGTTCTGGCTCCACGACAGATCCTGCCTGCCCGCCGTGGCGTCACGCCTGCGTCACGGTCCGCAGCGTGCTAAGACCACAGTTTAGTGCCTGGCTCCACCTGGCGCCACCAAACTTAACCAACCGAGAATTTCTTCCTGAATTAATGCTCGCAATGCAGAGGAAAATATCGAATGTGTTATCATACACGGGGGGAATATTTTCTCTAAGTTACTATCGCCTCTTTAAGTTTTAATAATACTACCGTTCATATGCGTTAACATTCCATATAACAACAGGCTGCAAGTTCAACTCCGCTAGTAACAGTATGTGCTTTCTGAACCACTATGAACAATAATATGACGTATGAGATGGCGTATAGCAACTATGGGTATAATGTGTATGTATGTATGTATGTATGTATGTATGTATGTATGTATGTATGTATGTATGTATGTATGTATATATATATATATATATATATATATATATATATATATATATGTCGTACCTAGTAGCCAGAACGCAATTCTCAGCCTACTATGAAAGGCCCGATTTGCCTAATAAGCCAAGTTTCACTGAATTAATATATTTTCTCTAATTTTTTTCTTATGAAATGATAAAGCTACCCATTTCATTATGTATGAGGTCAATATTTTTTTATTGGAGTTAAAATTAACATAGATATATGACCGAACCTAACCAACCCTACCTAACCTAACCTAACCTATCTTTATAGGTTAGGTTAGGTTAGGTAGCCGAAAAAGTTAGGTTAGGTTAGGTTAGGTAGGTTAGGTAGTCGAAAAACAATTAATTCATAAAAACTTGGCTTATTAGGCAAATTGGGCCTTGCATAGTAGGCTGAGAAGTGCGTTCTGGCTACTAGGTACGACATATATATATATATATATATATATATATATATATATATATATATATATATATATATATATATATATATATGTATATCTATATATCCCATAGCCTCAGAGAAGAAAATAAAGAGTACTCGGAGAAGACCTTGTGGATGTGCTTTCTGAACCACTATGAACAATAATATGACGTATGAGATGGCGTATAGCAACTATGGGTATAATGTGTATGTATGTATGTATGTATGTATGTATGTATGTATGTATGTATGTATGTATGTATATATATATATATATATATATATATATATATATATATATATATATATATATGTATATCTATATATCCCATAGCCTCAGAGAAGAAAATAAAGAGTACTCGGAGAAGACCTTGTGGATCCATATATATATATATATATATATATATATATATATATATATATATATATATATACATATATATATATATATATATATATATATATATATATATATATATATATTTCATTGAATATGACCGCATATTCTGTATTTATTATTTTCTGGTTTAGGGCTTCTATCCCTCTAACTATTTTCTTAGCATCAGGGCTTAATTGAAATAGGAGTTTTCCAAAACTCATTTTCGTATATGTATATATATACTGTATATATATACATATACACATATATGTATGTGTGTGTGTGTGTGTAACGAGGGCTTACATAGAGTGCACATAGGAACTGGCACAACAAGGTCACTAAGGCAGCAACTCCCATAGATGAGGTCACGAGTTAGCTGCACAAACAACACCAACCTGGTGTGACCTTAGAGGTCAGTTAAACAAAGTTTATTCATCTTCCTAAAGATCCAAAACGTCATATTGTCAAATCAGGTCACTGGACCGCATGACTTCGTACCACAAAGGTCACCACCCTGACCTCACTACACGAGGTGCAGTTTTGTTATATTTAGACCCACACTCTACCCCTCACCTTGTGTAGTTCCAGCTAAATAGGTACAAATACCGTAGATGCTGCTTACGGGCTATTCATGCCCGTGCCACCTCTTGGGTGGCTTAATCTTCATCAATCGTAGATGCTGCGCGCTTGTGTCGATCAGTCAGGCTAAGGCCAGCGTTGGATGGGTGGTCGCTGGACAGCCTCGCCCTCGCTTTGATATATATATAGATCAAAACTCACACGAATTGATTGTGGTCCAAGACGGACTGAATCGTTGTCAATTCTTCATTTTCAGATTTGTGAGTTGGGTGTCTTATGGGTGAAACGTATGACAACTATGGGTGGAACGTATACCAATTATGAGTAAAACGTATGACAACTATGGGTGGAACGTATAACACATGAACTGTTGCGCCAGTAAACCACATTAATGTTTTACGTTAAGTCTAAGATTACCAGACTTAACCTGGCCTAGGACAGGTTAAGTCAGGTTGTATAGTTACTTTTTTCACATTTCCCCATACCTTCTGTGGTATTCCAATAATACTAAATGTGAACTTTATGGGGGTACAACATTCTACTTTTGTGAGCTAGTTGCTGTAAGTACCGTGTGTTTTGGAGGATGGGTTGGATATCGGTTATGGGTTTTAAGAACTGCCTATATTAATGAAGCAAATGGTAAGAAGCGAGACCCATGAGCTGAAGCTCAACCTCGCCACAAGCAGAGCCATGTGAGTACAAGTGGGTGAGAATACAGGTAGTGTACTTGGTGGAGGTCGGCCACGGTGATACAACACGGCCCTTGCCACAGGCGCTCGCTCTGGCCAGACAAGCTAAGCGACACAAAATGCTGACAACTGAATGGATTATATTCCCCTACGTCATAGGTTGGTACTTCAGCATCGTTGAAATCTCCAGAGGATTGTGTTTTGAGAGCGAGGGGGAGATGGAAGGGACGAGGGGACGTTATCTTGAGATGATTTCGGGGCTTTTTAGTGTCCCCGCGGCCCGGTCCTCGACCAGGCCTCCACCCCCAGGAAGCAGCCCTTGACAGCTGACTAACACCCATGTACCTATTTTACTGCTAGGTAACAGGGGCATAGGGTGAAAGAAACTGCCCATTGTTTCTCGGCGGCGCCTGGGATCGAACCCAGGACCACAGGATCACAAGTCCAGCGTGCTGTCCGCTCGGCCGACCGGCTCCCAACGTCAGGGGTTGAAAATATCAGACCATCTGTAAATATAACGGCCAAGCGTAACAACATTTCATCAGTTCCCCGGGCGTCAAGTGGCGGTAAAAACTACTGATACATTCACCCCTCTCCTTGTCTGTCTGTGGTCGAGGTCTGCACGGCCTCACTGCAGATCACCGCAGTGAGTAACCTCACTGCGGCCATTATTCTCCCTCACTACACCCAGCCACATTCACCATCTCCTTGTCTGTGGTCGAGGTCTGGCCATCACTCTCCCTCACTCCACCCAGCCAGAACCCGGAGCGATAATGTTCTCACGGGTCTGGACCTCACAACAGGGGTCACTTGCGGCACAACCTCGACCTATACTACACATTCCCAGCCTTTCTCCAGTCTGACGTAATGTTGTGACTGCCACTGATCACCAACCTCTACCTGGAGGATGTTGTGGCAGTGTTGTGACTGCCATTACCACCCTCTACCTGGAGGATGTTGTGGCAGTGTTGTGACTGCCATTACCACCCTCTACCTGGAGGATGGATTACTGCGACACTTCGCTTCATTTATTGTGTGGATCAAAGTGATGACATAACTTGCGTTACTATGAGGTCAAGTTGCGCAAGCTGCCTGTGTATAAATTTAGTAACACTGTCTGAGTAGGTAAACTTGGGTCTCTAAAAATACCTACTTTCCATCCCCCATGGCCAGTGGTGTCACACCACTCTTCCTCTCGATGGCCGGTGGTGTCACACACCACTCCCCACAACGGCCAGTGGTGTGACACCCCCCCCCCCCCCCCGTGTTCCCGCACAAACATCGACTAAAAACGACAGAAAAACAACAAACGTCACACAAGTAAAAGTAGGCCAAGTGTGGTGCCTCCACATGGCGCCCGCGACCTCTTAGTTGGACCATATAAGCGGTGGGTATATATGTGGCACACACACAACCGGCTAGTTGGACCACATAAAAAAGGCTCCAGCTAGCAGCACAACTTCCACATTCAACAGTGACGTCTACATATGAGTATGTGGGAACTGTTCTAACTAGGGGGTGTATAGTCGTTAAAGAACGAAGGGTATTAATCTAGAGTTTACTAGTGTATGTGTGTGTATTGGGAGTGTACACTAGGCGTGGTCCCTTCTTGGTATTACACTGTGAGGTGTTCAGTGTAACTTTGCACACGCGCGTGTGTGTGTGTGTGTGTGTGTGTGTGTATATGTGTGTGTGTGTGTGTGTGTGTGTGTGTGTGTGTGTGTGTGTGTGTGTGTGTGTGTGTGTGTGTGTGTGTGTGTGTGTCCTATACGAGCCATTAACAGTATTCTTGTTTGAGTGTTGGACACGTGACCTATACCCCCTAAAGAATGTGGTTCTACAAGCTGCTTGTCTCGTAACGCGTGCGGGTAAGGGCAGGTTCTCGGCCTGTGAATGAAGTCAGTATACGCAGCGAACACGAGCAACGTGTATGAATGAGCGAGTGACGCACGATGCAAAGTCGTGTTTACGAATGACCAGCTGATTCGCCTTCTATTTGAGCAGCTCACAGTAAAGAGGGAACTGCAGAGAACTGAGGCAGGGTACTCCTAAACACCTGCAGGGTACTCCTAGACACCAGCTGGGTACTCCCAGGCCCTCACAGTGCACTCCGGCTCCCACAGAGTATTTTCGAGACCCTTAACGGGTACGAAATGCCGTGTAAACATGTGGGGATGTGACGTGTGACGAGCTGGGTCTCCCCCTGTATAGTGCTGGTGAGATGACTTACCGCCCTCCTTAACCTGAAGCGTCACAGTATCTGCAGGAGCTGCGGGCGCTAGAAGGTCGAAGGCTACATATTAGTGCTCCTCTGGTGTGATGACTCCAGCACGGATGGATCACGGTCCGTTCTCACCAGCGCTCCCAACGTCAAGAAACTGACGTACTAAAGTGTCCTATCCTAACCCTACCAGAGGACCCACGAACAGAAAACGGGACAGAATGGCAATTTGGCGACAGGCTACCATTTTCTAGTACGACAGTTTTTGGCCTTAAAGTATACGTCAAAATGCGACGTTCTATAAGGAGGACGGGTTGACCCATATAAACAAATCCACAAGGGCCGTGACGAGGATTCGAACCTGCGTCCGGGAGCATCCCAGACACTGCCTTAATCATTTGATGCATCACGTTAGTGTGATCTCTGTGTGTGTTGACCCATATAGCTCTTGTGACCAGCAAAATGTTTACGCATACACAACTACAATAACAAAACTATTACTCCCAGGAAAACACGGCGAGAGTGGAGAGTAGAGCGACGGTCTCGCTTCATACAGGTCGGCGTTCAATCCCCAACCATCTAAATGGTTGAGCACCATTCCTTTCCCCCCCCCCCCGTCCCATCCTAAATCCTTATCCTGACATTTTCCAAGTGTTATGTAGTATACGAAAATGTCATATGGCATTTTCCCCTGATGTTTCCCTCCCTCCACCGTGGTCATAAGACTCGGTCAACCCCGCCTCCACCCCCCCCCCCCTTGACGCACCAGCAGGCCAAAGGTAACACATTCACTTCCAGCAGTCACACGCCCCAGTCACGGCTCACTGTTTCCAACACCTGTGTCACCTCTAGGGGCTCCAACACCTGTCTCACCTCTAGGGGCTCCAACACCTGCCTCACCTCTAGGTTAGATATAAGTCACAAGCCTAGCCATAAGTTATAGGCTAGACATGAGTCACTAAGGCAAGCAAAACTCGCTAAGAAATGCACCTCATTACGCAAGTTATGTTGCTTCTTGCAATCATAAAGAAACATGGGTCATGAAACCTAGCACCGAGCCATTGTTCATGCACAAAATTATGGCGCCAACACTGATATTTTTGAATATTAATGATACGAATTATACTCAATATTAAATACATAAATAATTTTGTATAAATGCCAATTTATCTGCTTCATTTGATAAACTTCATTCCAGTTCATAAAAATCGTGGGTAAAAGGGATTTATAGGAGCCTGTATATGAGATAATGCCTTGTACCAAGCTGAAAATCAAATTCCAATGTAGCCTTCTCAATATATGCGAACCTGACAGCCTTTCATAAATGTCACTTACATGACATTTATGAAAATGTCTCAAACTTGCAACACACAAAATATACTCTATTGCTTTAAGGAACGCATTTTAAGTAAATAAAATATTTAAAATTCCTTTGGGTCATTGAAGTGAGGGAGTGGGAGGAGAAAGCAGTTTTGTTAGCCTAGACGCAAATGTCAACAACAGCAGTCTTGCTTACTGAGTCGCAATGTCAGCGTCAGTAAGTACTCTTGCTGGCCTAGCCGCGTCAACAACAGTACTCTTGCTAGCCTAGCCGCGTCAACAACAGTACTCTTGCTAGCCTAGCCGCGTCAACAACAGTACTCTTGCTAGCCTAGCCGCGTCAACAACAGTACTCTTGCTAGCCTAGCCGCGTCAACAACAGTACTCTTGCTAGCCTAGCCGCGTCAACAACAGTACTCTTGCTAGCCTAGCCACATACTGTTACTAGCCCAGCAACAGTAAGGGGTTCTCACCCTCTCCCTGCACTGGTCGCTTTCAGGACTTAGGGGAAAATTCGACATGCTCACAGATGCATCCTAATATACAATATTCTACCTCTTCACAATGTTAAGGGTTATTCATCCCCGTGCCACCTCTTGGGTAGCTTAATTTTCATCAATCTTGTCACAATGTCAAAATTTTAGTATAGTTTTCATGTAAGTAAATTTAACTTAATGATTATAAATATGTCGGATTGGGGGGCCATTAAGGCCATACGAAACTTGTATATAGGCCGATGGGTTAGTCTTGATGCTAATGGGTAAAACACATGCATTTTTTACCCATGTTTGTGTTGCGTCTCGTAGAGAATTACAAGATATAAAAACATTTTCTAGTCAACACACACTAATAGTAAAAGGTATAACGTTATCAACCATGCGTAATATACGTAGACAAAACAAAGATGTGCAACTAGAGGTTCTGGAAATTT
Organism: Procambarus clarkii; assembly: GCF_040958095.1. Lineage (NCBI taxonomy): Eukaryota > Metazoa > Arthropoda > Malacostraca > Decapoda > Cambaridae > Procambarus > Procambarus clarkii. The sequence continues at coordinate 6,651,044 of NC_091175.1, read as the reverse complement.
TGTAGTAAAGTCAGATAGGGAAGGGGGGGTAGGTTGAGCTTTGTGGGGAGGGGGAGGTGAGGTAGGAGTGGGTGAGAGTAAGGAAGTTAGTATCAAAAGAAGGCACCAAGTCTGGGACACTTGTAGAAGTAAGGAAGAGGAGGGGGAAGATGCGGAAATTATCAAGGGAAAGCACCAAGCCATTACGACTATATACCACTGGGAAGGGGGTTAGGATCGGGATTTGGGATGGGACGGGGGGGGGAGGAATGGTGCGTAACCACTTGGGACGGTCGGGGATTGAACGCCGACCTGCATGAATTGAGACCGTCGCTCTACCGTCCAGCCCAAGTGGTTGGGAGAAGGTGAAGGTGAGCAGAGGTAGTAGGATGAGTTAGGGAGGGAAAAGAATGAGTTAAGAAGGCAGTAATGGTGAGAAAGGAATGCTGGAAAGAGGGCGTGTTAAGCAGGGAAAGACAAAGGAAGAATAGGTATTAAGAAGAGGGTATAACTAGGGCAGCTGACTTACCCTTAAGTTTGGTTGGTAGGGGCTCCACCCGCTCCTCTATGGTATTGAACAGCTCGCCGAACAGCTCCATCTCTTCCCTGAAGTCTCTCTGGGACTTGACCTTGTCACTCCTGGAGAGGTAAGTTGACTCGCACTGGGAGATAGATCTGTAGTTTCGCTGAATGAGGCTGACGACAGACAAGGGATGCTACACCTCGTTTATCGTACAGTGCAAATCTGTCGAAAGATGGTTAATCTTCCTTACAGGATGCAAATAACAGCAAAAGACGTCTTCCACAGGAAAACGAAAAATCTCGGCTATTTTAAGCTTCAATCGGTGCGCAGAAGCAGAACAACGCGGGTGCTGAAGTCTAGGGGAGGAGGAGCGAGAGGTGAGGAGCTGACCACGGGAGCGGGGCCCAGCACGTGTGGTTGTGCTGACGGCTGGCGGCGAACTGACCACACTTGTGGTTGCTGGTGGGAGCTCGAGCCCTCTACACGGCTCAAGGCCGCTTCCGCTGGCTCCTCCTCCCTCCTCTTCCTCCTCCTGCTGGACTTTGCCCCATATACACATTGGCCTTGACTGTCGAAGAAAGCCTGAGGCTTGTAGAGACTCGCCACGTTTTTTGCATAATGAGCTTTGTCGGGTGTTTTAAAGTTAAGCATTGTTCTTGCCTCTGGCACAATTATTGGGTAACTGAAATGCTAATAAGCTCAATCACCTCCACCGTCCTCCACCACTCTCACTTCCCCTCAATCACCGACATTGTCATTTCACCACATCCGTCATCAACCACTATTATCCCTGTGTACCATAATTATACTCTTCTCCTCCCTATTACCCACTTTTTCCAGCATCTTCCTCCAACATGACCATTCTCCCTTTTGACCACCACCTCCCCACTTCCAACCCAGCCTCCTCCACCAACACTCTCCCTCACTACTACGATTCTCCCTCACCACCACGACTACCACCACAACTAACCACTAATAATACAGCCTTCGCGGAGACATAAGTATGCAGTCCCGGCTTGGAATCTTTGCCTTTAACTCTTAAACGGCGCAAAACAGGGGGGCCGGGAAGTGAAAAATAATCGAATTATATAAAAATTACTTAAAAATGTTAAATAAATCTCCAACTTATTGGATTCAGCGTCGTGAAACTTTCATCAAAATATTTTTTGAAATTGATTTTAGACGATTTTTTTAAAAAAGAGGAACGTTTTGTTGATAAGAACAGCTCCTATTAACTAGAACTGATGGATAATGCAGTAATAAAGAGATGCAAGCACCTGTCCGACGCACAAAGAAGAAGAATAGTAGTAAGAAGTGTCCACAAAGTGGATATACAGCTGGTGCCTTTATAGCACTGCTGAGTAATACATAATAACACGAGTAATAATGAGTAAATATGTTATTATGCTCTATATTGTTATATATCATATAAATACATTGTCCAGTGTGAATATCTATTACTTTCATCAATATACAAAAAGAATTTTTTTAAGGGAAATTATTTTTTTTTAAGTTTTGTTTCTTTTTTGTTTATTATGTGATTTTGTTGTAACGTTTACATCCTGGAGGGTGCATACCTGTACCTAAATATGTCAAGATAGAATTAAATTGGTCAGCAAATAAATCAGTCACAACTGGCAGAACTTGGGACTTTGATTTTTTTTTGGCTGATTTTTTCACAGATTTCAAACTCTATTTTCTTTGTCTCTTTAGATTGTTTTGATGATTAGGGACCAGATTCGGGCTTTTTCACTTATATAAAGTATACCCTAAATATATCCCCTAAATCATTATAATTATCCACATTCCACATTAATTATCCAATTCCCTTCTCTGAGGCTGTGGGTCCCTATAATTGCACCAGTGGTGGTACCCCCCTTTATAATTATCCACATATATATATATATATATATATAACTGAAAACTCACACCCCAGAAGTGACTCGAACCCATACTGCCAGGAGCAACGCAACTGGTATGTACAGGGACGCCTTAATCCGCTTGACCATCACGACCGGACATAAGGAAGTGATAGCCGAAGCTATTTGAACCACTTCCCCGCCGGCACACGGATGGTAATCTTGGGCATAGCAATTTATCAAATCACCTCATTCTTTGGGGCACACGTGAGGAACACAAATGCAATTTGTGTTCCTCACGTGAGGAACGTGTTCCTCACGTGTTCCTCACGTGAGGCACACGTGAGGAACACAAATGCAATTTGTGTTCCTCACGTGTGCCCCAAAGAATGAGGTGATTTGATAAAATGCTATGCCCAAGATTACCATCCGTGTGCCGGCGGGGAAGTGGTTCAAATAGCTTCGGCTATCACTTCCTTATGTCCGGTCGTGATGGTCAAGCGGATTAAGGCGTCCCTGTACATACCAGTTGCGTTGCTCCTGGCAGTATGGGTTCGAGTCACTTCTGGGGTGTGAGTTTTCAGTTGTATATAGTCCTGGGGACCATTCAGGCTTGTTTGCATATATATATATATATATATATATATATATATATATATATATATATATATATATATATATATATATATATATATATATATATATATTGTCTTGATTTACTTTCAACACATATTGAGCTGCAACTTTCATATATTCGAGTACGAATGCCAAACAATGTTTATTAAAACCTACAAAAAAATTAATGAATTAGCACTACCTTATTCATTGTCGATAACTTCAACTGCAATTATATCTATAACTAGAATTTCAACTTTGAGTCAGATAAAATAAATCCAGTTTCTGACTAATTCTAACCATTTTTACATACAGTGTGCACAGCTGTCTGTTCTACAGTCCCTATCAAAATGATTTTTCATAAACCCTAAACGCTTGGAGTTATGTGTTAATTTGGAGTTAATTTGTTATGTGTCTTGGAGTTAATTTGTTTGTCTAAATTTGGCGCATATTTCAAATGACATATTGACGATTTTTTTTTTACAGTAAACTATACTGAAAATCTATAGTCTAAATATATGAAAATGAAGATCATATGCTATTCTGTGAGCATAATAACACCAAATGAACAATTGGTGATATTTTATATTTTTTAATCTGATTTGAAAATCTGAAGTTTTCAATATTTAATTTAAAAAATATTTTTGATTTTCTTGTTTTTCAAGTTACGTTGGTGATCATCTAGACAAAGTTGGAGCATTTGCTAGTTGATTATACACAACAAATTGGAAAGTGTTTGTGCTAGTTTGAGAAACTGATGTTATGTCTAGTCATATGTGTATGTTTTGCGCCGTTCAAGGGTTACTGGCAAAAATACAACTATTAAATATCCAAAGTCATTCATCAAGACTTTCTTGAGCTGAAGGGACTGAGTTACGAGGAAAGACTCTAAGTATAAACTGAACACCATCACACTGGGAGAGGAGAAGAGAAAGGGGGAACATGACGACGATAGACAAGATTCTTGGGGGGAATTTATAAAATAAAGTAGCACTGTTTAAAGCGAGGAACACCTGGATGAAAGAACCCAGATAGAAACTGGTGACAAATAAGTCACACTGCTACATAGTCTTCCCAGCTTGGTAAATCCATTGGACTTACCATTATTCATCATCAACAACAAAAAATATTCACAGAACCCACCCACCAACAACACTCGATATCCTCCACCAGCAATATTACTTCAGTCATGCATCAACAACACCTCTACTATTATCTCGCTATCATTGTTACCAACACCAACAGCACCTCCACTACGCTTCACCAACACACCCGCCTATATTCCCCGCCCCCCACCAGTACTCTCAGTGTTCTCCAACACCACCTTCCTCCACCACCACAAGTAGGCCACACATCTAATATTCTCCACCACAAACAGCAGTTACAATGCCATCAATTTTATATTAATACCAGCAATACGGAAACCATAAATTCATCAGTTATCAACGACAAGAACACCCAACAACCGGCCAGTCCATCTTACAGAACTACAACACATAGAGCGATTGAGGCATATACATAAGTTCTGTACAATTTTATCTATCGTGTGCCTAATATAGGAATTCCTTGGCCTACTCTAGTACATATACCCATACTTTCCAATTCCAATAAACTCACTCTCGCTATACTCGTAATGGTTTGATGCTTCTCCTGATAGTTCCCTTCCCTTCCCTTCCCTACTCTTCACATCCACCTCCCATCCCATACTGACCTGTCCCGTCCACATTCCATCCCAGCATCTGCCCAATATCCTCTCACCCGTTAAATTATCAAGCAACTCAAATCCAAACAATATTAATCCTCACCCCATAATTTACACTCCATCGACGACTATCGCCATGATAACGCCCCCAAACAGCAATTCCAAACACAGTTGTAATGGAAAGTGGCAGCGACGCACTAACCAACAATAACTTATACTTGAGCGAGAATGACTGGAGGTGGCTGATTATATGTAGTGCTCCGTCAAGCCTCAGGTGGTAACCTTGGTTACATAATCCACCTCCATTTCTGCTAACCATTCTCCTAACTTGCAACTGAAATATCCACCCCATATTTCTTGTTTTTTTCTAAACATTGTGTTTTACATATATTTATATATTATATATAATACGCATATATATATATATATATATATATATATATATATATATATATATATATATATATATAATATCTATATGTATTATATATATATATATATATATATATATATATATATATATATATATATATATATATATATATATATATATATATATTGGTGTATACTGGCAGCAGGTTTTCTTTCAAACAATAGCTTTATTGTCTTATCACCTGACCCAGTGCGGGTATAAAATCAACCAGCATTGTAAGATCTCTTCACTTGAGAATGAACCATGGAGGTTCGAAACGTTGTGCAAATTGTATAAATAAGTGTAATACATTCTATAGTAAATCACTTCTTTTCTTCACCTTAAAAGTACGAAAATGAGTTATGGAGAACTCCTATTTCAATTAAGCCCTGATGCTAAGAAAATAGAGGGATAGAAGCCCTAAACCAGAAAATAATAAATACAGAATATGCGGTCATATTCAATGAAATATATATATATATATATATATATATATATATATATATATATATAATATATATATATATATATATATATATATATATATATATATATATATATATAATGTTTTACATATATATCATTATATATATTATAATAATACATATATCATACAATTATATATATATATATATATATATATATATATATATATATATATATATATATATATATATATATATGACTTCAGACAAACATTATGTAAATTTAATATGACATACCAATTGCTGAGGATCGATCAGTGTGAAAATCCGTGAGTATTAACATAAAGTTGTGTAAACCACTTGAGTATACACCACCCTTGAACACAGGGTATCGCACTGGTGACTCAAACCCGAGATATCGTATTGGTTACTCAGAGCTGAGGTATCGAACCAACAGCTCAGAGCGGAGGAACCGAACCGGTGGAGCAGAGCCCAGATGTTGTACTGAGAGTTGAAGGGATTGGAGTGCCGTTATAAATGGACCAAGAGAGGAGGGGAGGTGTGAGGCCGTTGGTTGTGCAGGAGGGGCGGAGGGCAGAGGACTGGCGGAGGGCGCGGACGGGGAATTCCAGTCGATTTTTAAGGCAAGTCTTGACACCGGAGTAGGTCGACCTGCTCCTTGCATAACAAGAAGGTAGTTACGTATTAGCCTGTCTTTTTTTTGCCCGGTTTGTTTTGCTTCTTGCAATGTTTCAATGTTTGCTTATGCTTGTCTTTGTAGCCTAGTGCTTGTTGTGTGTATTTGCGGTGTTGTGTTGTGTTTGTTTGTTGTGTTCGATGTGCGTTTCTTGTGTTGTGTTTACCGCCACCTTGGTGAGTTTGACCTGTTGTTTGCATCTTGTTTTACTACCATGATGTTAGACATGGTTTTGTCCATCTGATTTTCCTGTTTCCTGTGTGTTGAATAAATTTACAGAAGAACGTCTTAGGAGAGTGTTAAAGAATATTTTGTGTCGATTCACGTTTCTTGTTAATTGCTTTGTACGTCAAGGATTGTCAATTATTTTATTGTTACATGTTTGGTGAGAGGAGGACACTGTTTGCTGTTGATATTTGCGATTTTGAAATTGAAATTTATTAAGACATATATTAGTCGCTTCATATATTTCGGGAATGCATTGTGTGTTGCTACTCTAAGTACATGTTGAGGTACACACATGAAGTAGTTTATTGAGGCTATTACGTCGTGTACTGAGGCTTTTAAACCGTTTAATTCGTTTACTGAGGGTATTACACCGTTTAGTTCGTGTACTGAGGCTATTACACCGTTTAGTTCGTTTACTGAGGCTTTTAAACTGTTTAAGTCGTGTACTGAGGCTATTACACCGAGTCATGTTTGGTACACAGTATTTGTTGAGTATATTGTGTATTTGTTATGATTATTTAGTGGTTGCTCTGTGATTTATGTTTTCACTGTTTGGGGTTTCTTGAAAGTAGTTATTGAGCAGTGTTTGTTGTGCTGTGAAGTGATTGTTGTGTTGTGGGGTGATTGTTGTGTTGTGGGGTGATTGTTGTGTTGTGGGGTGATTGTTGTGTTGTGGGGTGATTGTTGTGTTGTGGGGTGATTGTTGTGTTGTGGGGTGATTGTTGTGTTGTGGGGTGATTGTTGTGTTGTGGGGTGATTGTTGTGTTGTGGGGTGGTTGTGTTGTGGGGTGATTGTGTTGTGGGGTGATTGTTGTGTTGTGGGGTGGTTGTTGTGTTGTGGGGTGATTGTTGTGTTGTGGGGTGATTGTTGTGTTGTGGGGTGATTGTTGTGTTGTGGGGTGATTGTTGTGTTGTGGGGTGATTGTTGTGCTGTGAAGCGATTGTTGTGTTGTGGGGTGATTGTTGTGTTGTCGAGAGCTTGTTGTGTAGTAACCAAGCTGTGATTCATATGTTAGACAGCGAGCAACAGCGTCCAATAGCCTGGTTGACCACAAAATAGTCAACCAGGAGGCTTGGTCAGAGACCGAGACCGGATCGTTGATCCCCTTAACAAGAGACAGTCTACGGGCTCACCATAGCCCGTGCTGCTTGGAACTTTTTGTTCCAAGTAGCGAATCTTAAACAACAACAACCCAGGAACTAACAACAAATTAAAAAAAAAGGTAGTGGAGTGTTTGTTGTTCAGTGACATACACTGGTACCTACCTGTCAGTGAATACGTGAGGTCTAGCTGTCACTCTCCGTCTAGTATGCTTCTTGTACCTGTTGCGTATTAACTGTATCTCTTGTGTCATAATTGTACCTGTTGCGTCATAATTGTACCTGTTGTGTCATAATTGTATCTGTTGTATTATAACTATACCTGTTGCGTTGTAACTGTACCTGTTGCGTATTAACTGTACCTGTTGCGTATTAACTGTACCTGTTGCGTCATAATTGTACCTGTTGCGTCATAATTGTATCTGTTGTATTATAACTGTACCTGTTGCGTTATAACTGTACCTGTTGTGTATTATCTGTACCTGTTGTGTATTATCTGTACCTGTTGCGTTATTATTGTACCTGTTGCGTATTAACTGTACCTGTTGCGTATTAACCGTACCTGTTGCGTTCAGATTCTGTGTGTAATCTGTCCTTAAAGTTGATAACGGTGGCCAGGGGGCGAGAGACAAGACTGTGGCGGCGTGTCACGGAACCTCTCTATATACCAGTCGCTCCATTTCTCAGCACCAATGACGTAACACCTGCAGGAGGACTCTCGCCACGTCACGACTGTTTAGAGGTCAGCCAAAGTCATCGTCAGCTCCCCCGAGGCTGACGAGGATGAAACATCTGGCCTGAGTGCTGACTCCTGGCTGGGTGGGCATGCACTCCCTGGCCTCCCAATGCTATATTATTTTTTCATCATTTTGCATTTATTACGTTTTTCCTTTTTGTTTTCATGATTAGAATGTGAATTGTCAGTTTAGGTCTAGTGTTTTTTTTTATCTCTATAGTTATATTTTGCATATATCCAGTTGAGGGTGATGACGTTTGAGTGAGAGCTTGCTGAGCGCCTCTGCACTCTGCGCTTGACCGGAGTTGGTTGAGGGGCTCAAGTGCGTCTGCTGGAGTACAGGGAGCAGAGGTATACTCTTGAAGACGGCGGAGAGGTAGTGCCGGGTGCCAGGAGCTGTGGCCAGGCACTCCTTATTGACCTGCTGTTTGTTTGTTGCCGGAGGTGGCTAATGTATTGTGCACCCCATTCTCATCCTGTGAGCGGTAGCGCAAAAAGGATTACAGAGGGCACAAAAGGTCTTTATCAGACCTCATCTTAGATTATTACATAAACAATTTCATCTATCTTTCACACCTTACAGTTACATGTCAACTAGTTACAGAGAATATTCTATTTCAAGAGCTATATATTTACAGTAAGTCATTATACATTAATGGTAGGTCTTATCGCTAATACATAATTGTTTGACCAATGGAGATATTACAGAATCATTGAGGAGCTGCTGTTTATTATTAGTCTTCACAATACACTACTTGTTTCTTAATCTCATATGTCGTTTATCTACTGGACGTGAAATATGGATACAGTGCAAGGATTTCAGGTATTTTATCCTTGGTAATAAGATAGGTTGCTATATCATACAGCGTGAGTTTAGATTTATCTCTAAATGGCTCAATTTTACTACTCCAAGATATAGTGTTCCAGTGCGTGTCCCTGTCTTTGCAACCCTTCCTCCGAATAGACTACGTTTTAATACTAAATGTAATAAGTACATTCCTGACTGTCTGCATAGTACATAATTACACTTATTGTGCTGTTACATTTACCTCCCCATATATTCTCATTTTCTGTTAATACACTCAAAATTTTTAGGTTGACGTTTTCGTGTTAAATTCTGTATACACAAGTTTTAAATATAAAGAATTTCTTTTTCAGTTTTATTAAAAATAGAGATTTTATAAAACAAAAGAAAAATATCCTGAGTTACTTTATATACTTTATATATCGATACTTTTCCCAATTTGCAGGACTAAAACTGGTGCATGATAGTCTATCAGAGACCTTATATATGCTAAGTACATCATTTTTGCTATTCTAATATTAACACCGTATTTAGGGCTGTACCCCACTACAGTTCTGAGAGCCTTGAGTCTGTCTCTACATTGTTGATGTAACTTATTGACTGCAGTTGAGGACCTGCTGTGCAAATGTCCCTCCTGGCGCGAGGGTGTTTCTGGGGAGGTCTGGTAGGATGGGAGTACCGGGAGAGCAGGGGAGGGAGAACCCCGGTACGGCTAATTCAGTGAGCGTACCGGAGAACAGTCCCTGGTGTACTGGGTGTACTGGGTAATGCCTGGTGTACTGGGGGTACTGGTAAATACTTAGTGTAGTAGGTGTATTGGAGATTAGCTGGTGTAGTGGGTGTATCGGGAAGTGCCTGGTGTAGTGGGTGTACTGGTGAATACCTGGTATAGTGAATGCATGTATCGTAGACGCATACAGACACACAGACACACACACACACACACACACACACACACACACACACACACACACACACACACACACACACACACACGTGTGTATGATACAGGCAGGAGTGAAAGGGAAGGTTCTCCGCTGGATATGGGAGTACCTAAGACAGCGAGACAGTAACAGAAGACAGCGAGTCACTGTGAGTTGAGAGGTCTCGGAGTGGCGAGGCATCAGCAGTGGAGTCCCTCTGGGATCAGTCCTTAGACCTATACTGTTCCTGATATACGTAAATGATCTCCCAGAAGGAATAGACTCATTCCTCTCATTGTTTGCTGATGATGATAAAATTATGAGGAGGAATAAGACAGAAGAAGATAGTATGAGGCTATAAGATGACCTGAGCAAACTGAAGGAATGGTCCAACAAATGGCTACTAAAGTTCAACCCAAGTAAATGTAAGGTAATGAAACTAGGTGGAGGAAATAGGTCAGACACACGATACCGAATGGGAGATGAAGTCCTTCACGAAACGGACAGAGAGACAGACCAAGAAGTTGATATTACGCCAAACCTGTCTTTTGAAACTCACATCAAAAGAATAACATTGGCAGCGTATGCGAGGCTGCTTAACACCAGAACTGCCTTCAGAAACCTGTGTAAGGAATCTTTCAGAACCTTGTATACCACGTATGTAAGACCAATCCTGGAGTATGCGGCCCCAGCATGGAGCCCGTACCTTGTCAAGCACAAGACGAAGCTGGAAAAAGTTCAGAGGAATGCCACTAGGCTAGTCCCAGAACTAAGAGGCATGAGTTACGAGGAAAGGCTGCGGGAAATACACCTTACGTCGCTGGAAGACAAAAGAGTAAGGGGAAGACAGGACCACCACATGCAAAATTCTCAGGGGATTGACAGGGTGGACAAAGATGGATTATTTAACACGGGTGGTACACGCACAAGGGGACACAGGTGGACGGTGAATACCCAAATGAACCACAGAGACAGTAGAAAAAACTTTTTCAGTGTCAGTAGTTAGTAAATGGAATGCATTAGGCAGTGATGTGGTGGAGGCTGACTCCATACACGGTTTCTAGTGTAGATGTGATAGAGCCCAGTAGGCTCAGGAACCTGTACACCAGTTGATTGACAGTTGAGAGGCGGGACCAAAGAGCCAGAGCTCAACCCCGGCAAGCACAACTCGATGAGTCCCACTAGGTGAGCACACACCAACTAACACTTGTAAACATAGCGCCTCACGCAATGACTAGTCCCGTGACCACTAGTCTTGCATCATATCCGCATCGGGTTTTTTGCAACGTCTCTTGTGGGTGCTGGAGCACTGAACCATTGTTATCCCTGCTATTCTTTAGGCATCAAGTGCTTTGGGCACCGCATCAAGTGCCATCAAGACCGGGATTAGTGTCAAAATAATCCTTAAATGCAAATACAGAACGTTGACACCAGGGGGGGACCTTGGCGAGGATGATATCATGCACTCCTCGTCTTAGCCAGCACGGGGAAAACTGAGATATCTACACACGTTTGGCGCACTGACTAAGGAATTCTTACGTGCGTAGGGTGATAACTGCGTGCCGAGGGAAGACTTTGTGTCAGGGTCGTCTCCGGGGAACTCCCTGCAACAACACCTGTAGTTCGTGTACAACTTCCTCGTGGTAGTCTTACCGAGACCTGCCAGCTGAGGAGCTTCCTGTTTATGCAGTCCTGGTGAAGTATGGAGCTCATGATGATTGGGGTTTCTTTGGGTGTGTTGTGATGTGCAGGGAACTCAGAATGTGTACTCAAGGGAGGTTTCTTTGGGTGTGTTGTGATGTACAGGGAACTCAGAATGTGTGTACTAAGGGAGGTTTCTTTGGGTGTGTTGTGATGTACAGGGAACTCAGAATGTGTGTACTCAAGGGAGGTTTCTTTGGGTGTGTTGTGATGTGCAGGGAACTCAGAATGTGTGTACTCAAGGGAGTCTTGTTGGTGTGTCATTCACAAAATTTTGTGATTATTATTTATCTTGTATGGCAGATGTTGAACATACGGCGAACACGTGCTGGTAATACACTGCCACTCACGGTGAACATCTTCCTAATGTTCATCATCCAATCTTCTGAAATCTTGTAAATTTAGTAAGAAGATTGTTGTAATGAAAATGGAGAGAATGTTTGAACAAACAGCTAAGTGATGAACAGGATATAATGAGATGTTTTAGATTCAGCTACTCGGAACAAAAAGTTGCAAGTAGCACGGGCTATGGTGAGCCCGTTGTGGACTTACCTAGCACAGGAGCGGGGCTGTAACTTGATATAATGAGATCATTTGTTACAAACACGTCGGCGTTACGAACTTGCGAGTGTGTGAATAAGTCACATATTACAAACAAAACATCTGTAACTGAACATGCAAACGAATTTAGGTACAGGAAGTGGCTATCTAACACCATGTTGTCCCCAAGAACACCACGATCCGCCAGTCGTGTTCCGTCCAGATCGCCAGGTTGGTCTGGTTACACGGTGTGGCGTAAAGCTCAGTAACAAGGCCAAGTGTCATGAAGAAATTATATCTTAATAAACAAACCCACACACATAAAAATAAAGGAAATAATGAGTTTTTGGTTAGTTGTGGACCCTCATGAGGTGTTGACGTGGCAGGACTGGGTGAGAGGGAAGGTGAGGTAAGGTGAGGGAAGGTGAGGGAAGGTGAGGGAAGGTGAGGGAAGGTGAGGAAAGTATGGAAATCAGGGGAGGGAAGTGGAGAAGTAAAGCGCGGATCTTGAGTTAACATAAGACCTGAAGAATAAAGAAAACGGGTCCCTGTCATAACATATATGTGTTTGGTTACTTGGTTTTTTAGCCTCAGTATTGTGACATTCTCTGGAAATTATGTCTTCTTGCTTTATACATTAGAGCTTTCATACAAACATTGATGACGGTAGGAGCGCTCTTCCCAGAACTCTCAGCCAAGTCTCCACAGTTGATTTACAGGACTGCATAGCTGACGCCCAGAGGTCAGATTCACGAAGCAGTTACGTACGTACTTACGAATGTTTTTTTTTTAGTATCTTCGTAACGGCTACGTCGGTATTCAGGTAGGCATTTAAGACGGAAAATCTTCGTAAGTACACCGCCTCAAACTAAGGACGCTCTGGACCACTCGCAGCTTTACGTAAACTGGATATAACTCAATTTTTCTCTACTACACAACACGGAGGATCGATTTTATTATAAACAAACAGTTTAGCTGGCGAGAACCGCCAAGAGTCCTTCGTGTTAACTATATAGGCATTCTCTGCTTGAAACTTGTAGTAAATATGTCTTTTATGATATTAGAATTAGTTTTATAATAGCAAGATATTATACAGTAGTTATTAAGTAAATAAATACTGGTAAACATGAAATATGAGAGATGATCCCAGGCTAATGGGAACATTTCTATCACCAAATGCCCCTGTTCACCTAGTAATAAGTATAGCTAGGGAGTGTACCTTAGCTATACATACCCATTTTTTATTTATTTTGTTTGGTTTTATTTTTAAATTAAATCTGGGTGAGATCTAAAAGAAAAAGATCCTGCACAAATGATGTTAGGTAAGGGTAAGGGTAAAAACTTCAAAAACTTGTTTCAATGAATACTTAAAGCTATAATTATGACTATATGAACTATTATGGCCTGTTAAAAAAGAGAGGGGGAAGTAGGGGTCCAAGACCTCTTCCTGTTACACAATTTGGCTGTTTAACAATAAGTAATTATCAAAAGAAGGCACCAAGCCAGGAAGGCTATGTAGCATTAAGGCAGTGAGGTGAGGCAGCTACTTATTTGAGGAATGCTTATTATATTTTACTTACCTTATAAGCTGAGGCAACTTATTTTATTCTAGGAATGCTCAGCTGATTCCTCTACATTTAGCATGGAACAAATTTGTGTCAAAGACCTCTTCCTGTTACACAATTTGGCTTTGTAACAGTAAGTAATTATCAAAAGAAGGCACCAAGCCGGGAAGGCTGTGTAGCACCATTGTGTGTAACAATAAACCAATTTTTTTAACAGATAATGCACCTGTGAGTAAAACAAATCCTGTCAGCTGTAAAAATATTGATCCAGTTATTTAAATCAAAAAATATAATGCAACAAATATTTATGGGTTGTTTAAACTATCATTTGTACTGTGTATCCAAAGAAGTGAAAAATTGAAACATCATGAACAATTTAATGAAAGATACAAAAGAAATATGACTATTACATATCAACAAGAGATCTTAATGATCCATGGTTAACATGATTTAATAAGGATAATACTGATAATACAAACTATAATTTAAAACCTTTATTACTGATTTGTTTTATTAAGAAGCATGGGTATACACAGCAATGTGCTGCTACCCTATTCTGTATGAAGGAGCACACAGTGTAGATCAACAACCAGCTACAAGCTCATCTAACATCCTCACCTCACAGGACGGCCAGTCATACATGGAATCAGGAGAGAACATAGAATGAAAGGCTGATCTATTAGCCTCCACTGGCAAAATCTGGGTACAGCACAAGAATATCTTCCAATATTCCTGAGTGTATGAAGTAATTACAGAGCTCAAAGTAGGGGTATGGGGTTCACCACCGCCCACAGGATGGGTATGGGGGCCACCACCGCCCACAGGATGGGTATGGAGGCCCACCATCGCCCACAGGATGGGTATGGGGGCCCACCACCGCCCACAGGATGGGTATGGGGGCCCACCACCGCCCACAGGATGGGTATGGGGTCCACCATCGCCCACAGCATGGGTATGGGGTCCCACCACCGCCCACAGGATGGGTATGGGGGCCCACCACCGCCCACAGGATGGGTATGGGGGCCCACCATCGCCCACAGGATGGGTATGGGGGCCCACCACCGCCCACAGGATGGGTATGGGGGCCCACCATCGCCCACAGGATGGGTATGGAATTGCATAATAAATACCTAAAAAAAATCATGGTATTCGTACGCTCAAAATGTTTAACAGTGACAATGGCGTCACTACATCCAGGAAATTCAACATGATATCCGAATTTTGTATCGTATCTGATATAAGTGTTTATGAAGGTGCAGCATTTTAACCGGCGCTGTTAACTGAACTACAAAGACCTCCCGCCATTGTCACCACGGCCGAGCAGGAGGCGGTGAGTCACAGGCTGCTTGGTCACGTGGAGGCTCCCAGAGGAAGGAAGGGGGGAGGGGGAGTTGCTTGTCATGGTGAGTGGGCAAGCGGGCTCCATGCCCTTCACATGCCTCCTGACAGTCATGCAGGTACCCCCAGTACCCAGTCATGCAGGTAGCCCCAGTACCCAGTCATGCAGGTACCCCCAGTACCCAGTCATCCAGGTACCCCCAGTACCCAGTCATGCAGGTAGCCAGTATCCTCTTGGACATGTACTCTTGTGCCCAAAGGAAGTCACCATTTTAGTACTGTACTATGTACTTAACCTGATTTGTTCTAGGCCTGAATGAGCAATCATTGGCCTTGTGTACGCGGTACTAGGCCAGATATAGTACATATGTGTACTATACTAAGCTTAGGGAAGGTTAGACTTGCTTGACGTTCTCTCTCTCTCTCTCTCTCTCTCTCTCTCTCTCTCTCTCTCTCTGGCCTCTCACCAAGCTTAATACTGTAGTTGAGATATCCTAGACGCTTTTGTGTAGCAGGCCGTGTTTTGTACGTACAGTCCATAGTCGCCATAGGATGTGTCATGTGTCTACATGACACATCTGGACCACCAGTACAGTCAGTTATCAATTATTATGAAACAATGCGTCATCATTTAATGTATCGAGTTCATAATAATATGTCATACGTTTCAGAACATGATAAATTATTATCAATTATTACAAAAAAATAAATTATAAACCAGGTTGAAGTTTCTGAATGACTAAACGCAAGCAATAATAGTTACGTTGTTCCTGTTGCTTGTTATAACTGTATATAGCAAGCATTAGACATTCTAATGTCTTTCCTCAATCTTTCACGGCTTTGATTACACTTATTAAACAATTGACAAGCATAAAAACTTCTCAACCAACTGTTGTTGTTGGTGTTATAAACAGCCTCCTGGTGCTTCGGAGCTCATTAACTATTTAATAATTGTAAACAAACCCGCCAAAGATTGAGAAAAGATGTACAGGTTCGTAAGTGCTCGCGTAATTGCTTCGTGAATCTGGCTCCTTGGCGTCTACAAATTACCAAACTGAGACACCCACATGAATACTCTCAGCTACTCAGATATCACTAGTAAGGTGTAAATACAAAATTGAAAATACAACAATAAAGAATAACTACAGGGGTTTAATCATGACTCTAAGTTGTTACAATGTGCGCATCAGTGCTGGCAAAATATATCCTTATATGGGGCAACCCTCTCCCCCCCCCCCCTAGGAGACGCCAAACGACTCCATTCACATGAATAAACCCACATATTCATCAAAGATATATGTAACATGCTGGCACACGACAGCATGTTACAGTTAACAATACAAAACACACGGGTAAACAACATAGTGTGTAATGTTAAACCTCCAAATAACTGAGGAATGAGATAAGTCATATTACTGCTTATCATGATCAATGTCAGAATTATGTATTGTCGATTCGTAACAATAGTGTCTCTTCGTACACAGTCTCTCAGTATACTGCCTCTGAGTACAGTGCTTCTGAGTACAGTGCCTCTGAGTACAGTGCCTCTGAGTACAGTGCCGCTGAGTACAGTGCCTCTGAGTACAGTGCCTCTGAGTACAGTGCCTCTGAGTACAGTGCCGCTGAGTACAGTGCCTCTGAGTACAGTGCCGCTGAGTACAGTGCCTCTGAGTACAGTGCCTCTGAGTACAATGCCTCTGAGTACAGTGCCTCTGAGTACAGTGCCTCTGAGTACAGTGCCTCTCATTACGGTGCAGCGATCCTGTCCTTCGTTCAGTTCATCTTAAGACTGACTGATGAGTTTACTGATACTCGAGGAATGTCTTCCTGGGAACCTCAGACCGGAAGCCGTCCTGGCAGTGATGGCACACAATATTCCCAAATATATAGACAGTTATGGTGATAATAAAGATGGTGTCGTGACGAGGAGGACCAAGATGATGATGCTGGCGAAGCAGAGAAGGTGTCGAGGAGCAGCAAGAGGAATAATGAGTAAGATGAGAGGAGCGTCACAGTGATCAGAGGAGGAAGAGGAAGCGGCGCGGATGGTGTCCCCGCGGGCCGCCGCCCTGAACCTTGTGTAATGAAAGTGACTTCCTGATCCCTGAGGTGGGCCGGCCTGTCTGGCTCGGTGGGTGAGGGTGGGCCGCCTGTCTAGCTCGGTGGGTGAGGGTGGGCCGCCTGTCTGGTTCGGTGGGTGAGGGTGGGCCGCCTGTCTGGTTCGGTGGGTGAGGGTGGGCCGCCTGTCTGGTTCGGTGGGTCATGGTGGACCGCTGGGGGGGTGAGTAGCTACACACGTCGCCGGACTTGATCGAGTGAGTAGGTGGGTCACGGTGAGTGGGCCAGGGCGGGTGGGCCAGGGCGGGTGGATCAGGGCGGGTGGATCAGGGGTGGCCACGCCGACCACAGAATACAACGCTCCCGAAACGAGGTTGACCTTCTTCTAACTATGGCGGGTTGTGATAAGATGGAGAACGAGGGACAACGATGGCAGAGTAGAGGGAGTAGAAGACACGCGAATGTGACAGAGCGAGAGGCAGAGAAATGGAGAAGAGATAAGGAGAGGTAAGAAATGCGTGGAGGCAGAATTAGCTGCCTCATTAGGCTCCAGGAACTAAAGGGGGTAGAAGCGGTGAGGCAGTGAGGCACTCACCCCATGAGGGGTGGAAGGGAAAGGGAGGTGCAGTGGTGAGGCACTTTGGTGAGTGGAGACCAGTGGGTGAGTCACTAGTGAGTCGCCTATGTGAGTACACTCATTACTTATAAAAGGGCTCAAGTTACATAAAAATCCTGACTCACTTTTTCCTCATTCAAGGAAGACTCACTTTTTCTCATTCAAGGAAGACTCACTTTTTCTCATTCAAGGAAGACTCACTTTTTCTCATTCAAGGAAGACTCACTTTTTCTCATTTCCCCGCCTCATGGAAGAGAAGCTATTTACACTTCTCATTGTAATCTTCCGGACGTCAGTATAGTGTGAAAGAATCTGTCTCATATTCTCCTTCTTATCACATCAGTCTCTCAGTTTCACCATCTCACTCGCCAGTATTTTATAAATCTAACATAACTGTATGTAATGAACCTGTCCTTTAGGTTTCGCAAACTAAACAACAATCAAATCCGGATGAACCGACGGTATGTAAACTGCGCGTCCCATAACCGACCGGTGTATTATGGGAGCCCCACCGTGGAAAAGACCGGCAAGTGAGTGACGTGTTCCGGGAAGAGAGCACCAGAAGTGAGCCCCAGACGGCGACAGCTTCACCTTGACACAGCTGGTGATACAGCTTCCTGTCCAGGCCACTATAGTCCCCGGAACACCCCCCAACATACTCTTGTCTTCCCCAGTTCCAGGTATAACATGTTGACTTTCACTCTCTCAAGTGAGCTCTTGCTGTCGTTGTTCAAGATTCAGCTACTGGGTATAAAATGTTGCAAGTAGCACGGGATATGGTGAGCTCGTAGTGGCCTTACCTGGCGCAGGAGCGGGGCAAGTAGCACGGGATATGGTGAGCCCGTAGTGGCCTTACCTGGCATAGGAGTGGTGCTGTAACTTCTAAGTGAACGTCGTGTGTCACATATAGACTACAGACACAAGACGAAGCGTCGGACCTACACCTGACTTTCCAACACTGAAGTTTATGAAGGTCGAAGATTGCTCCAAACTGACCTTCCTGAGCGTCTCGGTCTAAAAATACCTGGAGGGCCCTGTGGAGGATCAGGATGGGTGGATCAGGATGAGATCAACACAGGATCCTGCTATACACGCCAAAACATATAATGTGAATGACAGTGGTAAATGACACGACTGTTTGATAGCCCACAATAATCCTTGGAACAGTTCAGGGTCAGTACCCACCAAGCATTTACGTAACCATTTACGAAACGTGTTCATCTTTTATTAATCATGGCGACTTTGTTTACTTTCGTTACTTTGCGAGCTTCAATATTAATGAACTTATTTACTATTAACAATACAATATTTAATAAGATTTATGTTTGAAAGATCTTTAGAAGATCTAGAAGATAGTGTGTCTCACCGACTGGTCTGGTGCCCATGTCTCTGAGGAGTGACGTGACCAGAGCCACGTGGTGCCTGAGGGGTGACAGGTCGCCTGTGCCATGGCTCTTCTGAGACCAACACGTGTAATTGTCTTCTGTGAGGTCACTTTTGGCGTCTTCAAGACGTTTCAAACATGTCCTGGTGCTTGTAATTACACAATGGTAACCATTAGTGAGTAGTAGGCATGTTATTATTATTACTATTAGTAGTAGTAGTAGCAGCAACAGTAGTGGTAGTATAGTAGTAGAAGTAATAAAGGTTTTTGGTATAGCATTAGTACACAGGATAAACGTACCCCCTTTCTTGGTATATATATACCTAGAGTTTACTCGTGTCCTGGACAGTGTTCAGGATTAAAGTACTCGCTGGCCGGTCAGTAAGCAACTGTGTTGGTCAAAATAACCCTTGTTGATATCCATCAACCCCCCCCCCCCCGCATAAACCAACCAACCCAATAACGCCAGACGTACGACAGTTGTCACCAGAATAGCGTCCAGGACCTGGTCGAGACCATTTGAGAAACACCAGGTACACCAGACATGAGTACCGTGCTCATGACACCGCCGCCTCATGCACGGAGATCGTGCCATTCGCCTCATGAATTTCGACACCGCCCAGCTCATCTCCGAGGAGGACGACCTAGCCAGCAGGAAATGCCAGGAGGTCGCTGCTAGAGAGCAGAGGACCGGTGAACATAACCAGGACGGCTCCTGTGGGCGCCCTAACACAGTGCAACACCAATTACTGACACTATACAAGGTAATGTAGCTGTATCATCTTACTCATGGACTAAGAACTTCTCGCGTCCTACCTGATGAACTAGGAAATTGGTGTCCAAGTTCATGAAGTAGGAAACTGATGTCCTAACTGACGTACTAGGAAACTGACGTACTAGGAAACTTATGTCCTAGCAACCCTTGGTGTGAGTAGGAGTGGGTGATATGAGATAGGGGACGGGGGGGGGGCGCTTACAAGATGGGACACCCTGACCTTCACTGTCTGTACCTTTCCCCGATGGCCACGGTCAACCCCCTTCACCCCCCCCCCCAAACACACACACCTGCCACCACCACCCCCCCCTCCCCCCCACTCACCTCACAACCCTCTACACTCGCGTTTAACCTGACCCCACACCCCCCTCCACCCCCGCACACCTCTCTACTCATCCCAAGTAAACATTATAGTGATAGTGTAGAAGTGGGGGGGAGGATAGTGTAGAAGAAGAGGGAGCAGAAGCATGTGTTGACACGGGTCCAGACTTGCCTTGACAGCTGCACTACATGTGTCAAACACAAACCGTTGACTTCTCCTTCCCAGGAGCTGGGGCATCTCCACCCACGAGAGAGACACGTGGTGGTGGTGGTCGCAGACTCCTTGACTACCAGGCAGGCAGGTGTTTGTGGTCACTTAACACCCGTACAAGCGGGCGGGGGCTAGCGGGAGGCTTACTATATCGGATATATCAGAGCAAGAACCAGTCAACTGTTGGCTGGGTTAAGGTGTTTCGCTAGGTACCTCCCTGCTCAAGGTTTTATACCAGCACAATAGTAACATACCAACACAACAGTAACATTCCAGTACAACAGTATCATACCAGCACAACAATAGGACCAAACAGAACACAAACACCCATAACCCCACAAACACACACACACGCACACACACACACACACACACACACACACACACACACACACACACACACACACACACACACACACACACACACACACACACACACACACACACAACATTTACATAACAAACACCTGTTGAGGGTCACTACGCTGTAATGTGCGCTGGGAAATACCGGAGGAAGCAGCAAGTGTGTGCAGTAAGACGCTGCTTTCGTCAGCCTCTGCACTCTGGGACACTGGGTCAAGGCTGTAGAGTCAGGCTGCGTCAGGAGTCAGCTTCCGGCCCTTCACCTCCATTCACTGACCTTCTCCCCCGTAGGTGACCGTGGACCAGCACCAGAACAACAGGCTACACCTGCCTGCAGGTCCTTCACTTGTTTACACTATCAACACTTCCGTCAACACTGCTCACTGTCCCCCGCGCTGTCCACTCAACTACCAGACCCCTGGTAGTGTGTGTGTGTGTGTGTGTTCATTATTAATGTTGAGCCTCGTTACTGTGAGTTATTCTATGTAATGCCAGTTAACATTATCAGTTGGTCTGGCAAACTATATTCCAAACAACACTGTTGTATTACCTCATAAAACGTTACGCATAATAATTGGATGTTAAATATATACATATTTGTAATCAGAGAGTAAGATAGTGTTATAGTTGCTTTGTGGCCTCAGGTAGTTATAGCCTCTCAACACCTGTTCCTTCAAGTGTCTAGTCGGCCAACACCTGTTCCTTCAAGTGTCTGGTCGGCCAACACCTGTTCCTGCAGGTGTCTGTGGTCCAGCGTTTCATCAACCTTCCTGTGTCAGTCCAAGGACACTTGTGTAACACGTTTCTCTAAAAAACAAATGCGGTTCAGCACGCAGCTGCGCTTTTTGTTATGGGTGGGTGATAAAAAAAAAAAATAAAACTGGATATTATCAGGTATTGTGAGCCGGTCGGCCGAGCGGACAGCACACTGGACTTTTGATCCTGTGGTCCTTGGTTCGATCCCAGGCGCCGGCGAGAAACAATGGGCAGAGTTTCTTTCACCCTATGCTCCTGTTACCTAGCAGTAAAATAGGTACCTGGGTGTTAGTCAGCTGTCACAGGCTGCTTCCTGGGGGGTGGAGGCCTGGTCGAGGACCGGGCCGCGGGAACACTAAAAAGCCCCGAAATTATCTCAAGATAACTTCAAGATAAATACGCTCCAGGGTATCAGGGAAGACAATTTCATAAGGAAAAGGTATCTACAAGTGAATAATTATTCGTAATTAATAATTATTCTACCCTATACAGTGTAGAAACATTCCGGTATACAGTGTCTAGGATGGTAAATTTAACATTGGCACAGTACCACACGTGTCGGACTTCTCGTAGCAAGATCTCTCTCTAATACCCAACACTCTCCTTCCATGCACCCCTTCGTCATGTCAGAGGTGATTGGGCACCTGGGTGTTAAATAATTGGCGGGTTGTATTCCAGGGGAAACTTGTGGGTATGGCTTACTATGAGTTATGGGAAGGAAAAGCTCTTAGCCTGCTAACAGGAGTCAACAGTCGTCTGTTCCTGTACCCACCTCTGAGAAAAGTCACAGACAGGGAGCAAGAGAGAGACATACAGGGAAGGGATGTGTTGACATTCGTTTGGGTACCCAGGTCGACCCAATCACCGGGTCTATTCGGGCACCTATATATATCTATAAAATAGAATGTCTGTGCAAAGTAGGATTATGGGCTCACTACAGCCCGTGCTACATGGAAATTTTGTTCAGAGTAGCTGAAAATAAAACAAAAACAATAGCAAAGTAAGTCAGACTCTTCGGGCTAGCCTCACTCAACGTTCCAACATGAAACATGGACGATATGGGAATATTATAAGCCAGTCGGGGATCGGCCTAAATAACACTGTATTAAATCTGCCTCTGTTGCGACCTGCGATGTTCATGAAGTCTGAAATTAAATCGGACATGTTTTTTCTACAATGTTTTATGTTTCCTCCCGCCGTTTACCCGCACATGTTCAAGGTTTATTAGAAAAATATCATCGTGAATTCATTTGGGTTAAAGTATTACATTTTCTGAGACAGACAAAGAAGGGGGAAGAAGAGGGGGGATGGGGGAAGAAAATAGAAGAGGGAGAGATAGGAGATTGGTGAGAAAGAGTTAGGGGAGATAGGATGAGATTGTGGTAGAGAAGAGAAACATTTAATGGGTTAAAGCTTAAGGTCTTGACGTTTTCTTTTGAAAATTGCTTAAAGAAAATCTTAACGATGATGATGATAATGACGATGAATATGACAATCATTGTGACACAGCTAGCCAGATCCCGCGCCAAGGGCCACCTCCCGTTCACCATAAAAACTTGTCCTAATTTAATTTTACAAAAAAACTGAAATCAGTAAAAACATGCAACTGTAAGACTTCAAGGTTCACACAAAACTGATGAACAGGACTCGAAGTCCACACAATACTAATGAATAAGTGCTAAAGTTCACACAATATTGAGCACATATAAAAACTAGATAAAATAAATAAAAAAAAAGTAATGCAAGTTTTTATTGGAGCCGGTACCACCTCACCTCCCTTCCCCACAGACCCTCTCCTAACCGTCCCCCCTCCCCCGAAAAAAAAATCCCCCTGCCCTGTCGTGGGGCAGACCTTCTACCCCCCTAAAAACCCCTCTCCTCCGTCTCCCTATTGCAGTACCCGAACACACGTGTCTGTGGCTCAGCTTGAGCCACAGACACGTCGCTGACAAGGGGGAACTACAAGAAAAAGTACGATAGAAGTTTGGGGAATAATTGATGCAGTTTCTACGGCCCCATCGGGACCTCAGCAGCAGAATGAGTACACATAGCGTGTTCCCTCCCATGTCCGAGGAGAATGTTATAACCCCTATGCATATGGGTAAGGTTCATATGTCTTACGGTCGTAATAATTAATTAGTAAATGTGGCTTTGTCAATATCAACTGTCTATGGTCAAAGTACTGGGTATCTCCAGAAATATTCAACAGGCAAATGTGGTGAGATAACACCTTATAAGCACTGATCATATGCCTAATCTTTACATGAATAGTTGGGTATGCAAATAATGGTCTAACCAGATAATTTGCTATGTTAATTGAGCAATAACAGGCTATATTGACTTATCTCATGATAACAGGTCCGCCCTAGTCAGCTCCACCCACGCTACCGGCTATTATAATAACTTTATAAGTTACAAACAAATAACAGAAGCAGACAATAGATGACGTGTACCCTGGGATTGCAGGTGACAGACATAGAGATGTGCGAAACATATATATTATAAAAAAAACGTTCAAAATCATATAAAGTGAGTCATGACAGCGACACAAAGTATCAGTTAAATAATTCCTTTATATAGTAGTAGGCATCCTTCAGTCTCGGAAGACTGTGGAGTTGCGCCCGGACAGGAATTCCTGAATTCCCTGAGTTCCTTTATATAGCTAATTTATAACGTGGTACAAATATCACTGGCAGAACTGAAGCTGCTTTCTGTTGAGGGCTGTCGACGGACTCCCCCTCGCAGCCACCACCACCCAACAGAGGCATCTTCAGGGACCACAACAAATAAGACAAACGGATACATTCAGTAGTCAAGAAGTTTGACATCCAGTGTGAATGTTAACAATTGTAAACAGGAAAACTAGGCTGAGAACACTCCCAAATTGAATGTCAAGAATATAATTCCAGCAAAATTATGTAATTATTTAATGACTTTGAAAGGAAAGCTAAAAATTGGGCCGGTGTCTATGTTGATATGGTCAGTGTGTTTGTTGATATGATCAGTGTCTTTATTGATATGGTCAATATCTTTGTAGACATGATCAGTGTCTTTGTTGATATGGTCAGTGTCTATGTTGATATGGTCAATATCTTTGTAGACATGATCAGTGTCTTTGTTGATATGGTCAGTGTCTATGTTGATGTGGTCAATATCTTTGTAGACATGATCAGTCTCTTTGTTGATATGGTCAGTGTCTGTTAATATGGTCAGGACTTTGTTAATATAGTTATAGTATGTCTTCATATTGTCATGTCTGTTAACATGGTGGGGAATGAGATCTAAATACAAAAAAAATAATAAAAAAATTCCTCATAGAATCACAGAAAACCGTATATCAAAGAATTGTCAATAGAAACAGGAAATTCAAGTGATTCACATTAAGTTAAAATAATCATTTAAAGGTTAAGAAAGAGAGAGAGAGAGAAATGTCATCAGTCAGGGTCCAGTAGAACCTTGGCTGGTCACCGCGAGAAAGAAAGTGTCCACAAGGAAGGCCAGCACCTACCGGAGGGGCAAAAGAAACTAGGATACTAAAAGGACTTTCCCGGGCAGGAATTTCTGAGGGACGAGGCTCCGGACCGAACCGGCGGCCGCCATCAACTTGGACGAGGTTGAGGCTTGGCTTGTGAGGCTTCGCCTTCGTTCCTCTGATGAGTATTTTGTGTATTTTTTTTTTAAGATGCGTTTTAATTGCATTTATTTATAAGGAATGAGAAACGAACAAAAAAATCCTAGTGTATTCAAACTTTATCAAGGAATATATATATATAGAGACAAATGCAAGGGTGAGGATATATTATTTTACTCTGTAATGGAGTACAAATGTACATATGAAGGAACGTTAGTTGTTTTTCTATATATATATATATATATATATATATATATATATATATATATATATATATATATATATATATATATATACATATATATATATATATATATATATATATATATATATATATATATATATATATATATATGTTTTAATTGTTCTCATATTTCTAAATTAACACATCTAATAAATGATAAATTATTTTGCTCAGTTTCCATTGTAAACTCAGTAGAAGAGGCAAGATTGTGTCCAAATTCTTATTTGTTTACTATAAATAGATCACATCATCAATATTTTACCCGCGGGCCACAAAATAGAACACTAACCGCCACCAAATGTGTAGAAGACAAACTAAAGATGCCTTAAGCAATTGACCTACCCTCGCCCGTCTGTTGAGGCTCAGGCGAGCACCAGCCCGCATAAACATCACTTCTACAATGTTGTTTCAGATTCAGCTACTCGGAACAGAAAGTTCAAAGTAGCACGGGCTATGGTGAGCCTGTAGTGGACTTACTTGGCACAGCAGCGAGGCTGTAACTGTGCACTTCCAGCAGGTCACCATCAGACTAAGGCTAAAATACACTAGGTCTAACAAATAGGATAAATGCGCTGAAAATACAAATGAGTTAAAATAAAAGATTTAATTTTGCAGCACAAGGCACTAAATGACAGAAGAATATACCAATTTAGGATAAAAACCCAAACTTGTGTATTTGTGAGTAAGCACTGTTGAAAGCCTGACACGTCTGTTAAGACTTTCAGAACGAGGCATCAACAACGACCCAACTGGATAAAGCCAACACTATTGATTTATTTTGTTACAACACCGGCAACCTTCAACACCAGCAGCCTACTTTGTCACAACACCGACAACCTTCAACACCAGCAGCCTACTTTGTCACAACACCGGCAACCTTCAACACCAGCAGCCTACTTTGTCACAACACCGGCAACCTTCAACACCAGCAGCCTACTTTGTCACAACACCGGAAAACCTTCAACACCAGCAGCCTACTTTGTCACAACACCGGAAAACCTTCAACACCAGCAGCCTACTTTGTCACAACACCGGAAAACCTTCAACACCAGCAGCCTACTTTGTCACAACACCGGAAAACCTTCAACACCAGCAGCCTACTTTGTCACAACATCGGCAGCTTCCCGCGTCAAAGGGCCACTGTACTAACCAACTAACCCAACACCAAGTTCACACAACAATAAAGCCAAAACCAGCCAACGCACGAACCCGTAAACTTGGCCACCTTCCCCGTTCCCATTATCCACAAGCACACCCCCCTCCTTCAGCCTACTTTACGTGTTATATTGACTAATAAACCAACCAACATTAAGCAGCAGGTAGGATTATCCAGCCCTAGTATCAGCCGTCAATGCAACAACACATCGCCACACTAGAGCCTCCGCTCGTCCGTCATGTGGACAGGTTCGCCTCTAGTGTGGAGGCCGCCCGCTGCTGCCGCTTGACGTCTGCGTCAGCGGCCTCGTACTAGTAAATAATTATTTAGGTTGTCAATAACTGCGTCCGCAAATGGATGAATCAAGTTCGTTGGCTGACGCGTGTTTCCGGTGACACTGTGACGGGCAGAATCACTTTTCCAAACAACTACAAACATTCTTGCACTGACGTCACACTGCGGGTCAAACGACGCTGCGTTCAAATTTTGTGTACGAGAATTAGATGCGGAAAATGTGCTCTACCTGTGCTTCTGGCGTTGAGGTGAAGAGAGATGTGTATCACCACCATACACAGTAAGGTGAGGTCAGGTACTAAGGGTTCCGGTAGTATAGTCGGGTTCGTTCTCTACGCGCAGTCGAGAATT
Organism: Procambarus clarkii; assembly: GCF_040958095.1. Classification (NCBI taxonomy): domain Eukaryota; kingdom Metazoa; phylum Arthropoda; class Malacostraca; order Decapoda; family Cambaridae; genus Procambarus; species Procambarus clarkii. The sequence continues at coordinate 6,623,735 of NC_091175.1, read as the reverse complement.
TCGGGTTCGAATCCCGGGCGGGACCGAAATGGTTGGGCACATTTCCTTTACCCTAATGACTGTTGCATCCTGGGCGGGGTCAGTAATTTGACCTTGGGGAGGGGGGGGGGGGATATCTCGGTATAAGCCTACATGTATGAATACATTCTGGCTTCCTGTCCCCCGACAAAATGATTATTATAATTATTATTATTATTATTATGTACAACACCAAAGAGGGCGATGAAGGCAGGTGTGTACACCACACAGTGAGGTGAAGGCATATGTGTACACCACACACAGTGAAGTGAAGGCAAATGTGTACAACACACACAGTGAAGTGAAGGCAAATGTGTACAACACACACAGTGAAGTGAAGGCAAATGTGTGCAACACACACAGTGAGGTGAAGGCAAATGTGTGCAACACACACAGTGAGGTGAAGGCAAATGTGTACACCACTATACCCTGATCACTCTATGTTGGTAAGACCTACAGGGTTGTCATAACAGAATGTAAACCATCAACCTGTCAAGGATACAAAACACCGTTATCCTCCCCGAGGCTTCACCCACTAGTAATACCTGTGTCATTCAGTGCCTCGCCACCCACAAGCCAGGGGTGTGATCTTACCCAGAGACGAGAGGAGGAGCCACCTACTCCTAATACCTACGCAGGACTTAGCAACACCGTTATTTAAACAACTGTATCGCCATAAATTGGTCAAATCGTACACAAGACGGTTCGACAAAGGTGTTTTTTTTCAGATTGTCAAAACCGTATTTATCATTGAATTAGGATATATTAGTTTAGGCTAGGTTACGTCATAGACAATATATAATTACGCTTATAGTAATATAATTATAGTAATATAATTACTAGGTTACGCCATAGACAACATATAATTATTTTATATAATCAACAATTTCCATGAAAAACTACTAAACTGGACATACATACTTCAGGTGTAACTAGTAGGCCTACGAGTCCAGGAGGCTGGATCAGCCAGGGAGATGATAACCAGTCGAGATAACATACCGGTACCTGACCTCAGCTGAGAGTACGACCAGACCTCATACCACACCTGACCTCACCTGGGCACGTACCCGCCTCACCCGTGGGCTGATACCTGACCTCACCTGGGCACGTACCCGCCTCACCCGTGGGCTGATACCTGACCTCACCTGGGCACGTACCCGCCTCACCCGTGGGCTGATACCTGACCTCACCTGGACACGTACCCGCCTCACCCGTGGGCTGATACCTGACCTCACCTGGGCACGTACCCGCCTCACCCGTGGGCTGATACCTGACCTCACCTGGGCACGTACCCGTCTCACGCGTGGGCTGATACCTGACCTCACCTGGACACGTACCCGCCTCACCCGTGGGCTGATACCTGACCTCACCTGGGCACGTACGCGCCTCACCCGTGGGCTGATACCTGACCTCATCTATACACACCCGCCTCACCCGCGGGCTGATGTGTCAGCGAGGGCTTAAAAGTGTACCTGTGTCCCTTCCCTCGTATTTGCTCAGTCGCCGAGAGAGGAACTACGGATGTAGTAAGCTTCTAGAGACGTAAAGAGCCAGAAGTGAGGCAGCTCACGCTAGCCTTCCCCAGCTCAAGATAATTAGTACATATTTTCTGAAGAATCACAATTATCAATTTTCAACCGTTTACACTCTGGGATAAAAATATTTACATGTATTTATCCTAATTCACCAGAGAACCACCATCTCTCTAGTGGCCTCGACGGAGACAGGAAGTTGGCATCTTGTCAAAGGTACACCCAGGTACACACAGATATAAGCATATAACAATTTATTTAAATGGACTTATAATCGATTATATTCTTGATACAAAATTTGTATTTTCAAGAATATCATTATATTTTTATTATGACACGCTATTAGTTAAGGAAGAGTGAAAATCCTAATGTGTTTACATACGTGAATCAATATACAATTTCACCTACATCATCATCCGTGCCATACTCCCAGTAATGTTTGACTCTCGATGCTCAGGTACCGCCACCTGAAACATTTTGTTTCTGACTCAGTAAGTGAAATAAGTTTATGGCATACATGCTTGTGGAACGTCACCTAACAAATGACTATCACATGCAGACGCAGCTGAAACTACGTTTTAAGGATTGGTTCACCACAATAGCTCTCTTGCCAATCAAATAAACGATTCAAGAAATTAATAAGATTTATAAAACAAAAAAGTTGCTGTACTTTTATCGCGCGGACAAAAAAAAACCATGCTTCTTGTCCAGCAGGCCCTGGCTGGCTCTGGCTGGCCCTGGCAGGCCCTGGCTGGCCCCGGCTGGCCCTGGCTGGCCCCGGCCACCCTGCCAGCTAGTGGTGGCCACCACCACCATACTTAGCAACTAGTGGTGATCACTGGCCGCCCGCTTCAAGCACCATTGTCATCAGAGTCGAGTTATGCTGTCTATTTTCCCTGATTAAACTATCGTACTAAAGTGCCGTCTCCTAACCATTCGGCTGGCGAAAGTGACGTACTGTCCCGTTTTATGTTTTGGGTCCTCTGGTAGGCTAGGAGAGGACACTTTAAATTGAAGGTTTTCTTGACGTTGGGAAACAATAGGAGGACGGGCTGCCTAACCTTCCAAAGGAACCAAAACAGAAAACGGGATAGTGTGTCAAATTTCGCGAGCATTTGCTAGTACGACGATTTTTGGCCTTAGGTCGAGTATACGTCAATATGCGACGCTCAATTAGGAGGACAACAATGCGGAAACAATTGATTCCGCATTATTGGTAGTAAATACGAGAAGGGTGACTGAGGGAGGAGGAGGAGGAGGCCACATGTGTTGGTAGGACGTAACAAAATATATATATATTAACGATGCATATCGGTTTGGCAGAACATCTTTTTCTTTATGCACAGATGGGTACAGGAACAGACAACTTTACACTCATATTAGCAGGCTTAGAGCTTTCATTTTCCATAGCTCATGGTAAGTTTTGCTCACTACTTTTTCAGTAGAACATGATCCCTCAATAATAGCTACTGGCGTCATGCCATATATATATATATATATATATATATATATATATATATATATATATATATATATATATATATATATATATATATATATATATATCAATGTTCCCCCCTCTTCTCGGTGTATATACACTGAAAATATACTTTAGTCCTGGACTATGTTCAGGCCTAAAGTATAGTTGCTAGGCAGTCAGTTAGATATTGTGATGGCTTTAATAACCCTCCACAGGTTGATAGGCCTTACGAACAACTCTCATAAAAGAAATTATCGATTGCCGGAGTTACAGACTGAAGAGAGGTAATGTGACTGAACTGTGTAGTTTAACAAAATCCACTAAATGTGTCTCCTTTTAGGGGGGTAGAAATAGCCTAAGCTACTCTATCCCTTTGAGATGTATTTCTTGCTTATCTCAGTAAACATACTTGAACTTAAACTTGTATCTCCTTCGCTAGTCAACCAAGGAAAATGTGCCACCACCGGACAGCTGCTTCCTTTACATGAACACAGCAATTTCGACGCTCGGATAACCCGAAATGATCAATCTTGGTTTGTCAAGAAAATTGGTAACCGAAATACAATTTCTTCAACATGTCAGTAATAAAAGTGATAATAATGGCCTCAGCAATTGCAGCAACTTCATCATGATAGAACTTGACTTCCCACGACAACTTCAACAGGAGAGAACGGAACTGCTCACATACTTGGTCTTCCCAGCCACACAGTGAACATTGTCTCTCTCTTGGCCAGTGTAACGGTGCTTGCTAAGCCGCTATTGGAGAAATAACACGAGTGATAACAATCATTTTTTTTCCACATTTTAATGACCTTTGCAAATCCTTGAGTTTGTCTTTCGACGTCATATTAAAAGAGGGGGAGGAATGAGTTGCATTTCTAGTTTTGGTTCACTAAAACTGGATTTCTGGATCTATTTGCGGATGCTGCTTACATTGAACACGTACTGTATTGCTTACAACGAACATGTTTAAAACGAACACGTGTTGTGTCGCTTACAGCGAACAAGTGCTGTGTCGCTTACAGCGAACAAGTGCTGTGTTGCTTACAGCGAACACGTGATGTGTCGCTTACAATGAACAACAGAACAATTGTTGTACACGAAATTGCCTAAAATAATTTTTGAATGATTGGCCTCGAAACTGATTGCTCATGTTAACATAGATTCATAGGATAAAAAGTAGCAAAATTTTCAAACGAGAGGGAGAGAGAGAGAGAGAGAGAGAGAGAGAGAGAGAGAGAGAGAGAGAGAGAGAGAGAGAGAGAGAGAGAGAGAGAGAGAGAGAGAGAGAGAGACCGAACGAGGGAGTAGGTAATGGTGGGGGGAGGACGAGGGGACGGGGAGTTGGAGATGGTGGGGATGAGGGGACAGTGGAGTGGGGGATCGTTGGGAGGACGAGGGGACGGGGGAGTGGGAATGGTGGGGAGGACTGGGGGACAGGGGAAGGTTACTGTGGCCGGGTACAGCTAGTAATGAATAAATCTACAAGGGCCGTGATGAGGGTTCGAACCTACGTCCGAGGGTATCCCAGACGCGCCTTAATCGACTGTGCCACGACCTGGTAAAAGAACCGTGTCGTGGCACAGTCGATTAAGGCGCGTCTAGGATCATCCTGGGCGTAAGTTCGAACCCTCATCACGGCTCTTATGGATTTATTCATTTGATATATCACGCTATTGTGATTTCTGTGTGTATTAGCCACTCTCGTTCACTTAATCTGCTCCATCCTCTCACGGGACCAGGAGCGCTGTCAGACCCCTTCACGGGACCAGGAGCGTGTTTATACTTCCACTCTCGCCAGGAGGAAGTGTAAACACGCTATATCACTCTCCAGGAGGAAGTGTAAACACACTATATCACTCTCGCCAGGTGGAAGTGTAAACACGCTATATCACTCTCCAGGAGGAAGTGTAAACACACTATATCACTCTCGCCAGGTGGAAGTGTAAACACGCTATATCACTCTCCAGGAGGAAGTGTAAACACACTATATCACTCTCGCCAGGTGGAAGTGTAAACACGCTATATCACTCTCCAGGAGGAAGTGTAAACACACTATATCACTCTCGCCAGGTGGAAGTGTAAACACGCTATATCACTCGCAAGGAGGAAGTGTAAACACGCTATATCACTCGCTAGGAGGAAGTGTAAACACGCTATATCACTCGCCACTAGGAAGTGTAAACACGCTACATCACTCGCCAGGAGGAAGTGTAAACACGCTATATCACGTAGTGTATTTGCACACTACGATATGTGTGCAAATACACTACGGCCTTTATGATACATCTTAGCGGCCGCTGTTGTTGTTGTTATAGATTAAGCTACTCGGAACAAGTTTCAAGTAGCATGGGCTATGGTGAGCCCGTAACTTACCTGGCACAGGAGCGGGGCAAGTAGCACGGGCTATGGTGAGCCCGTAGTGGACTTACCTGGCACAGGAGCGGTAGCAGCCACTGTTTTCTTCTTCTCTTTAATTAACAAGCTCTTTGTTGTCATTTTTTGTGTTACGATGAAACTATATAAACAAGCCTCAAACGTAACCTGCAGAAAGTTCAGTTCGTTATAATATCAACTGAGATTTCCTCACTAACAGACGCGGACCTGCATTCCTCCAGAAGATCGACGGAAAAATCCCTCTTATTCGTTGCTATTAAAACTGCATGTTCAAGCAGAACACTCTGATTCGAAGGTGCGTGCAGGCGAGGCCCAACGGAAGCATTTGGCCAAACAAGACGAAGGTAACAAAAATTTAGCTCTCCATAGTCGTACACGTATCAATAATTTCTCAAGTAGTGTGTGTGGTTCTTGCTTGCACTTGGCCCACACGCAACCTTCCGCGTTCAAGTCCTTCGCTTCAGTCCTCGTAAACAGTGACACATAAGGTGTCTATGTAGCGGCCAGCAACACCAAAGAAAACGATACCTGAGAACGCGTTTATGATTAACTTTATTAGCTGCATCCGTGTCATTCTTTTTTTTTTTTTTTTTTTTTTTTTTTTTTGAGATATATACAAGAGTTGTTACATTCTTGTACAGCCACTAGTACGCGTAGCGTTTCGGGCAAGTCCTTAATCCTATGGTCCCTGGAATACGATCCCCTGCCGCGAAGAAGCGTTATAATATCAGATTTACCTGAGGGCCACTAACCCTTGTGGCCTCGACGGGGATAGGAAGCCGGTGGCTTGTCGAAGGTCCCACCCCATTTGTTTTGATGATCTCTTCTATGTATATTATAAAACTCATCACAGTTTTGGCAGTTTCAAGTCGGCGGGTAGACGGTTCCATGGGTTAATAACCCTGTGGGTGGAAAAGCATATACTGTTTTTGTATGTATGCTTGTATGAGCTTGAAACCGTTGCTCCTTGTTTGTGTTACATCTGACCTAAAGAAAATATCCGCATCAACATCCTCTAACTTGTTCAGTATTTTAAAAGTTTCAATGGGATCCGTCCTGTCATGTTTGCAATGTTGTTAGCCCTGTGGCCCTCAACCGTTCCTGATACGGGAGATGACTTAGCTCTAGAATTACTTTTGTTACCCGGTGTTGCACCTTCTCCAAGGCAGCTATGTCCTTCTGAATATGAGATCTCAAATGAGATGAATCACTGTAATGTCTTCCTAGCTATGTGTTGCTAAAATTGTCAACCTTACAACCGTCTTTCTACAAGAATTACTCATGTACTTTGCTTGTCCTTCCCATAGATCAAATTGAGTGATTATTAAATATTTATGTAACAACTGTTTAATCACTGAACCGTGTTCTCTGTATATTTTTAATAAAATTATATTACTATTATTCAATTAATATATGTCCCAATATTAATCAAATGATTTGTAGTCAATACGTTACCTAAAGCACATAATACGTCCAGGAACTGAATCCCCAAATTATCTTGGTATCTTGACTTTATTGAATGACCCAGAAATATATGGCTCTTCCTGCACAATTATAATTATAGACAAAAATAGCTGCTGTGAATTTCACTGTCTTAGGTCTGCTTATACAAAATGTTTTATTTCTGTCGCTAGAGATTTTTTAGTAGTTTCAATTGAAAAGTTTAGATGCCCGAAACGCTGCGCGTACTAGTGGCTTTACAAGAATGTAATTACTATGCTATGTATCCTCACAATCCCAATGTATCTTCTTGTATATATATAAATAAATAAATAAATAAATAAATGCCCCAGTTAGCCATTACAGTTTAGTTTTCTGTTAAAAGAGACAGGGTGTAGAAGAAAACGTGGTAGGCTAGAGAGAGGAAGGCCAGCAAGACGTACCCCGGGTGGCGCAGACGGCGAGGAGCACCCTGACGTATGTCTCGCTGTCAGCGGGGTAGTCCATCTGCGGCGTTAGTGACGTCACAATGCTTCTGCTGGACTTGATGGTCCCTGGTCTTTGCTTTTGAACAATAAATATAGCGTCAGGCAGCGGTTCTCGTTCACAACTTGTCGTATATATGTTGGGTTATGTCCTCCTTTTGCTGTAAGCTTAATTTTCGAAATCAGAAATAGCGGCGATATTAATAAATGCTCGCAAATTTCACTGCATGACATGTGATATACATACGCAGGAATTTCCAGTATATATTATCTAAAAAAATATGTATTTCATCATAATAATCACTCATATAATTATACTTACGTAAATCTTGAAGCCTTATTTCTTTTTAATTTGACCTATTTAATGTAAAATAATGCCAGAGGTGCAAAGCGTCTTCCAAGATTTAAAAAATCAATGGCGGAGCAAGCAAAATGAGGCAGGTGTTGTCACTATGTTATTTTTTCAAATACTCAAACCATCTCACAATTTATATTGACAGGCTGTTGCACTAATTATTAACACAGCAATAAAACGACGACTAATTCTGACCTGTCTAAAGCTATTTTCGGAGGATAAATGGATAAATTCCCGGTCTGAGTCTGCAATTCATCTAAAGGCAGTCTCGAAGTCGCTTTCCTGCATTGGTGGTTAACAGAATTTCATAATTTCGGGTGTTGCGAGGGATAAAACTGCTAAGATTCGCGAGAATTTGCACGGACTCTGAACGGTGTTGCCACCTGCAGCCGACACCGCCCGGTCGGTTTTACAACGGACACCATTACTTACGACACGGACAATTTATCCTAAGGCCTACCAGGGGGAACAGTAGTCCCACTGGCACACCGTCGTTTTCAGTGGCGTGGCCTCGAAGGGATATCTAAAGCAGATAAGATACGGGACGCATTGGCTTCATCCGCCTGGGTACGAAAGTGGGCGGTATCCCGTGTGATGCTCCTCCCATCTGGCCTGGAGTGGAGAGCGGTGAGTGTAGTGCTTGATGGTGTCCAGCCCGGCCTCTCTCACCTGCATTGTATCCCACTCTTCTGAAGGCAACCTTAAACACAAATTGTGACTCATCGAAGCAAAATACTGAATTGTGATTGTAGTCTACACCTTTGATTGTAGTTAAGAAATGTCTCAAAGGTTATTGGAAATACAATAGGCTGCTGGGTACGGACGGATACATTAACATGCATCGTTTTAAAAATATAGTTCAGGAATTGTCATTAATATATTGTTTTCTATACGCCAAATGACTCGCCTTCCCCACGATGCCAATCACAACAGTTACCTAGCTCCCGGGTAGCTTTCTACTATTAGGTGAACAGAGGCAGCAGGTGTAATGAGATCAGCCCAAACGTCTCTGTTTTGGTCAGAAATCGAACTCTGGACCTTTCGGTTGTGACCCGACTGCGCTGACCACAACAATTTTACATGCAATGATGCACAAATAATAATATAAATAATTCAATAAGATATTAAAAATTGGCGCGAGATTCCACTTGTCTCAGGTGGAGAGCAGTGAAAACAGGAACGCCAAGTGAATAACTCCTAAGATGGAACCGTCCCCACCCACACACACACACATTTATATATATAGTACATAGATATATGTATGTCCGAAACGCTGTGCTTATTAGTGACTTTAGACATAGTGTATACTAGCACCGAATAGAAATACAACATTCTATTTGTAACTCAATACGCATGTTTGTACTTTTACCTAAATAAACTATTTATTTATTGTTATTTATATATGCTTTGTCTTATTAATGACCAGATATTAGGAGTAAATTACTAATAAATTACCTTACGGGTTTGCTGGAATACAAACAGATAATCTAGCCATCTGTGATGGAGTTAGGCCTACCCACTGAGCACTGTGGTTCGTCAGCGGTTCCACCAGAAGCAAGTGATAAAGCCTATCTCTCTCTGGTAGAACGTGTGTTCTACGTTCAGAACAAACGTATACTTGTTGGTTGGTCAGTAAACTATTGTGGTGGCCTTAATAACCCTCTCGAGTCTAAAGGTTAATAATAGCAGCAATTATTATTATTATATGTCCCATTAGGGGGCATGATGAGTCACAGTAATGACCGCGAGACACAAGCTCCAGGTAGACACATCTGCTCTCTGTATCACTACAGTGTCCTCTCTGTGTGATAATGTTGTGTTTGTCCTATCATTTTTCTGTATGGTCATATTGTACAGTATACTGTATGTAGAGCTGGGAGAGATTAAATACACAAATAGAACACTGAGGAACTCGGTCAGATCATTTTGGAGTGGGTTCGCTTGGCCGTGGTCGAAACGACGACGACGTCCCTCAGATTGGTTTCCGTCTGTTTCCAGTAACGAAATGGGACTGCGCGGATGCGGAGGGAGAGAGCTGTATATACTAGCATTATCCTCACTTTAATAGGACTTAATTGAAATCCTCAGATTAGGCAAAATTGTAATTAATTTTGTTAATAAATATGTTAATAATAATAATGTATATACTAGTTCTATCTAAAAATCTATCAATTTTTGTATAACCTCTTGTATGTATGTACTTTACCTGAATAAACATTTGAATTTGAATTTTGAATAGATTACACTTAACTCAAAATGTATTTCTCTTTGTGGTGTTCTTAATTTGAATGAAAATTAGTAGCATTAGAAAAATAATAAAAGCAAGAATAGTAGTTATAGTATATGTTGGATTATTTGAAGCCTAGGTTAGACATACAGTGGGTGGGTTTTGATCGAATCATCCTGACAAGGATCAAAAGGCCTTAATATATGCTGTTATGTAATAATAATAATAGAATCACCTAGAGTAGCAATGGCAACAACAATAATAATATAAGCAGTAGTATTATTACTGGTAAGAGAAATAGCAGCAGCAGTAGTAGTAGTAGTAAAAAAAAATAGGTGTAGACGTAGTAATGAGAAAATGCCCTTCTTGTGAGAACTATTTACACATGTATAGGTATAAAGTAACATAACGTCTTACTAACATAACTACGACAGCACTTATCTAGTTTTTTAATTTTCCAGACTTTGTAATATATATTTTTTACTGGGCTCCTTTATAATGGAGTGAGGTTTGTAATAGAGTGAATGTGACAACCTAAAACTGTATCAGAGTTGCCACTCTACAAACTCTCGAACTGTGAATTCATTTGAACTTGCAGTTGTCATTGCACCTTTAAATTATCTATTGTTATGCAGGATATGTTCACATATTTCTGACTAGATGTGTTCCCGGCGATGCCTGGGTCTGTGCCTGTCTCTCTCCCCCCTTCTCCTCCTACTCTGCTCTCCCAGCCTTTTCCCCCATTTACCCCCCTTTTCACTTCTTTCCCCTGTCCCTCCCTCCCAAATCTTCACCCCTCTTCTCCCTCTACCTCCATTTTATGCCTCTCTCCCTCTTCATCCCTCCAGTTCTCTCACCTTTCCCCGTCCCCAATCTCCCCTCATCTTTCATCTTCACTAGATATTTCCTTCACTGTATATACTGTCTTCATCCCCATAACCATCTTAACTATTCACTGCCTTCATTAATTTAACCATTTTCCCTACTTCCTATTTTCATATCAGAAACCCGACTTCATATCTGTTCCAGCAATAGTCTATATGTAAACTGGCAAGTGAACCTTTGTCCTAGACAGGTTATTCTGAAGTTATAAGTTTACTACGGTATATTATACAGCGTTGATTTAAAATATAAAAGTATATGCTAAAAATATTTTCTTTAAAGATATTGGTTTTCTATAAAGAAATTCTTGGGTAAACTAAAGTACAGAGACAATTCTATAACAAATGTTCCAGAGATGCGTAAATATTTAATTCAAAATTATCTGCTACCAAAAATGTTAGCCAAATATCCCCATTTTGTTAACTGTAGGTAGTAACTAAGCGATTGTAACCTATCCACCGCTGCCCACTGGATGGGGGGCGGTGTGCAGGACAAACATATTGTAGAGGTGACCCACGTGTTACAACAATAGTACAGTAATTCACCTGGAACTGTCGTCGTAGGGAGAGGAAGGGCTGGTAGGGTAGGTGGAGCAAGTCTAGGCTCCTCAGGAAGGGTAGGACAGAGGGAATCAATGCCTCTTAGGGGTCCTATGGGCACATATCCTAAGTGCCAGTGGTGCCGGGCAGGCGTCGTCCGCGTTGGGTCACATGCAGTTCAAATCTGGCCCACTCGGCCTGCGCGGGCTGCCGCGCGGGTAGGCCGTGCGCCGTCGTCGTCCACCAATCAGGGCACAGCCCTGCCTATACTGTAAAATGTCTCCTTGGCGGGCACTTTGAATGTGGTTCCCTCTACACTCCTCCCGTCCCTATAGAACAACGGGTATGTTGGAGGGAAAACGTTTCGCTATATACAACATGTCTTTTTTGTAAAAAAGTCTATTTTCATGAATGGGTCCTATTACAATTATTACCCGTATTGTCTTTGCACTATACACGAACTGTTTCAACATTGCATACACTACACTATTCCTTTTCCTTTTTTCTTTTTTTTTTTTCTTTTTTTTTTTTCTTTTCCTGCTCTTATGGCTCACACCGAGGACATGCATACTCTGGTTTTGATCGTACACTCGCCAGAGTCACTCCCACGCAGACCCCATGGAACCATTCCGCGCACATATCGCATTGCACCATAAACTTTCCATCGTATGGTTGCCGACACACACAGTAAAGGTCCTTATATGGCCCTCCCACTGGGTCCTGAACCTGTGACATATGATGTTTAAACTTCTCAATCCAGCCCGGGCATGTACGGTCCTTGCACTTCTTTAGTTTATCATGATTTGCTGTGATGTTGTCATTCTGGAGCTTGACCCTAAATAAACAAGATGAGAACTTGTGGATGATGACGCCTGGGCCCTTCCACTGCGGTGATAGCTTCCGGCACTGCCCCTTCACCTGTGCCGTGTCTAGCAGGTAAACCAGGTCCCCTTTCTCATAGACCTGTAGCCGTGCCCGTAGGTCATAATCTCTCTTCATTCGTTCCTGGTTCGTGGATAGAGACTTCCGTGCCAGTCCATGCGCCTTCTCAATTTCCTTCTGCAAATTTGCTAGGTAAGGTACTGCATCTGATTGAAGTTGCACCTCCCGGGGGTACATTAAATCTATTGGCTGGTTGGTTTCCCAACCGAGCATTAACTTGTTGGGCGTGAACCCCGTCTGTCGGTTCACACTAGACCTGATGGCCCCTGCTATGTGTTGGATATAGGTGTCCCAGCTGTCATGTTGGGAACTGGCATAACACCGCAATGCATCCATGATGGTTCTGTTATACCTTTCCACCTGCCCATTCGCCGACGGCCTGTAGGCGGTAGTACGGGCCTTGTGGATGTGCATCAATTCGCAGAGCTTCGTAAACAAGTCACTTTCAAAATTCCTGCCCTGATCGGTGAAGATTTCAAACGGATACCCGAACCTGGTGAAGAACCCATCGAGTGCTGCTCGGGCGGTGTTCTCTGCCGTCTGGGACGGTAGTGGCACACACTCAATCCATTTAGTGAACTGATCTACCATTACCAGGAGATATTCGTTGCCTTTCGGAGTCTTAGGCAATGGTCCCAGAATGTCCAAGTGTACCCTTTCCATTGGTGCACCCGCCTGGTACTTAAGCAGCTCATGCCTGCTGGTCTTGGATGCTTTTTTGTTCATACTACAGTGGTGGCATGATGCCACGTAATTTGCGACGTCCGTTGATAGTCCGTACCAGAAGTACCTTGCTTTGACCCGCTCCATTGTGCGATTCCGGCCCTGGTGGCCCATATCAGGTATATCATGGCACAGATTCAGTACCTCCTGCCTCAGGCTGCTGGGTACATACAAGAGCTTCTGGGCGGCTCCCCCCTGATCTACTTTGTGCCACCACCAAAGCCCATTTTCCATGAGGAGTGCTTCTTTGTTTAACCAGTAGTATTTTGTTGCAGGGCTGGCCCCGAACAGGTCCCCTTCTGTTGGCTGACGGCCTCCCACCCATTCTCTTACCATTCTCATGTCCGGGTCTCTCTCCGTCCGCTCCTGTAACTCGAGTAAATGCAACCCTAGCCTGTCCGCCGTTGTTCTGGTGATGATCCTAATGTCTACTACTTCTGGGGCCACTGCGTCTTTTTCCTTATAAAGCGTCTCGGCAGGCTTTCTTCGGCCATCTTCGCCAGGGTCCCATGGGAAGACAGCCAAGTTGGAATCCTCCGACCACCAGTCTTGAATAGGGGCTATAGTGCTCACGCGTCTAATCGTCCCCCGGATCTGAACGTTACATGCACATCTGAACGACCCCGTAGCCAGTGGGACGACGTCATCTACCGTCTCCTGGAAGGTCGCCCAGTTCTGATGTGCCCTGCGACAGTATGAGCATCCTCCACACGGCAGGTCCTGCACTGGCACGTCCTGGCGAAAGTGGGTACATGCCTGTTGAGTGCCTCCCTCCCTGGATAAAGAGTCTGCATTGTTGTGTTTTTTACCTGCTCTATGCTGGATTTTTAGATCAAATTGGCTCAGCTCCTCCAGCCAACGTGCTAGTTGGCCCTGGGGGTTCTTAAACCTAACCAGCCAGACCAGGCTGCCATGGTCCGTGCGTATGGTAAAAGGCCGCCCCAAGAGATAGTGCCGGAACAGCCTGGTAAACCTGACTACTGCCAATAGCTCTTTCCTCGTGGTGCAATACCTTCTCTGTTCTGGGGTCAATGCGAAACTGGCATAAGCAATTACCCTTTCTTTCTTCTCTTGAACCTGTAGCAGCTCCGCTCCTATCGCCCAGTCGGAGGCATCGGTGTCCAGGATGAAGGGGTCATGTCCATTAGGTAATCCCAGCACCGGAGCTGTAGTTAAGGCCATTTTGATAGCTGCAAAAGCCTCTTGATGCTTGTCTCCCCATTCGAATCTGTTTCCGCCGGTCAGTGCGTATAGGGGTGCGGCTAACTCTGCAAATCCCTTTATGAAGGTCCGATGGTAGTTGGCCAGTCCCAGAAATCTTTCCACGTCTTTGGATGATCCCGGCTTCTGCCATTTCACCACTGTGTCTATCGCCTCTTTTCCCAGTTCTAGTCCTGCCCTGCTGACCATCCTGCCTAAGAACTCAACCCGTTTCTTAAAGAGGGCGCATTTTTGTGGTTTCAGGCGTAAACCATAGGTTCTGAATCTCGCAAATACCTGTGCTAGGTTGGAGAGGTGGCTTTGGAATGAATCGCCCAGCACCAGGATGTCATCCAAGAATGCTAGCACAGTTTCCCAATTTAGCTCCCGCAACACCAAGTTCATAACCCTGGCGTAGGTAGCCGGGGCATTACAAAGACCAAAGGCCATTTTCTTAAATTCAAACAGTCCGTATTTCGTTATGAATGCCGTCTTCTTCCGATCTTCTTCTGCTATGTTGATCTGATAATATGCCGAGTTGGCATCTAGCTTGCTAAACCATTCGTTTCCCGCCAAGGTGTCCAGGCACTCATCGACTAGAGGGAGTGGGTACACGTCCTTTATGGTGCGAGAGTTCAACCCTCGATAGTCTACACACCACCGAACTGACGCGTCCCTTTTCCTTACCAGAACTGGTGCCGATGCCCACTCAGATACTGACGGTTGGATGATGCCCGCATCGAGCATGCGCTGAAGGTGTCCTTTCTCCTCCTGTGCGAAGCATGCGGGTGTTCGTCGTATTTTTTGCTTCACAGGTCTTGCATTACCCGTGTCGATGTGGTGAGATACCTCCTTGAATGATCCCAGGTCAAATTCACTTGCGGCAAAGATGTCCTGGAAGTTCCATAACAGGTGGGTCAGTTGGCTTGCCTGCTCTGCTGACAGCGTTTCCTCGACGTCCCGTACCATGGTCATCATATGGGGAGGTAATTTGACTTGAGTTTCACTTCGTACCCTCCCCGCTGCCCTTGCTGCTACCGCTGGGCCCGGCCCCGGTAAAATTTCCCATACTGCCTCTGCATTGGCCACATGCATCCGCCTCTTTAATGTGATATTCTGCCCTGTTGCGTTGAGTACACATACCTTCAGGAATTCTCCCTCCTGATGGAGTGTGCGAACCACTGGCACCCGCCCATCCTCCAGGGGCTCCACTATACACTGGGGCATACTTTTGTCCATTTCACATTTGACCCTGGCCACTGAATGTGGTGGGATAACAGTGTATTGGGACACTGCTACCTTAGCGATGCACGGAGCTAGGTTAGGGTCAGGCTCCTCTTTCGTCTCTAGCTTCATAGGAATCACCTGTCCCTGTAATATCATTTGAGACTTGTCTAGGGCTATACTAACACCGTGTCTTTTCATGAAATCGAGCCCTAGCAACATGTCGTCTGCAATAGGCGCCACATACACTCCCACAGTGTATTCCCGTCCCGCAACCAGCAAGGAGATGGGGCCCACCAGTGTTCCCGTAAGGTGCATTTGTTTCCCCGCCGTGCTTAAAGTTATGTGTTGTATCACCTGGGGTGGTGGGTTCAACCGTTGATGGATCTCCTGGGAGATAATGGTGACCTCGGCCGCTGTATCCACAATCGCCTTGACCTCCACGTCCCCGATCTGGACTGGGATCCAGAACATAGAGCCGGATCTGAGCTGTCTGATGGTTATGTGATCTCTTCCCCCGTCCTGCTCTTCCGTGCCCGACGTCCCTTGGCCCGCCCCTATCGTGCTCTCCCTTTCTAGGCCTGTTGTACATTGGGTCGGAGTTAGGCCGACTGGACCGACCCATCCGTGTTTAAAGACTCTTTCTCGTCCTCAAATGAAACGCGCAGCTTGTTGCCCAGGGGGTCCCTGAGCCGGCGGCTTCCCTCCCCATCACTTCCCGGTTCCAGACATTCCCGAGCCACGTGACCCTCTTTCCTACATCTGAAACACTGCAGCGATCGCCTGGGAGATGGGGAACGACGAATATTCGGCGATATGATGGCCATTGTGAGACGCCTCAAACTCTCACACACCTGATCCAATTTCCCGCTGAGTTCTGAGACACCTGCTACCAAGACGTCCAATTTCGCCTCCGTGTCCATGGAAGATGAAGGACCCGAGCCTGCACTCGACGGGTGGTGAGTACCGGTTCCACGGCCTGCGGGACTGGTAGCCGGCGAGGCACCTGGTGTCGAGCGCCGAGAAGCGTCCTTACTCCTGGGTGGTTGCTCATACCGGGAGTACCTGCCCACTGCATTCACTCTTACTGCTGGCCCCTGGGACCCGCGGCGGTGGGAGTCGTGCCTGCTTGAACTTGCGGAGCCGTGGATTGCTACGGCATTGTGCTGGAAGGTTTGGGCCCGGTCGATGGCCTCTTCCATTGACGAATTTCTTGCATTGGCAATGTATTCTGCCAGAGTCTTGTCCTGTAATCCCTGGCCGAATCTCATTACTGCGATTTGTTCCACTTCCCATCGTGGCACATGTTTGTAGGCCCGATGAGCCAAGTGGTGGGCCCTATCTGCCCAATCAGCAATATCTTCTTCTGGTTCCTGCTGGGCCTGGTTAAACTTCATCATAGCTACATCCAGAACTTCCCTATCGCCAAATCGCTTGATCATCTTATGCATCATGCGAATATAATCGATCGACGGTTCTCTGTCCAGTAAGCGATTGTAAAAATCACTTGCCTTACCCTTGAGGCACCATCCTAACTGTGTCAATGACGTAGGCCCACTCCAGTCCTTTTCCGAGGCATAAGACGTGAAGCGGCGGTAGAAGGTGGCCCAATCTGACTTCCCATCATAGTCCAACGCCCGAGGTGGTGTGCGGAAGGTCTCTTTCTGTTGGCGATAACCTGTCCGCCTGCTGCGGGATAGAGAGGCATCCGAATCGGAAGTCAGAGAGCTGTGTGACGAGTGTCGAGCTGTCCGTCTCCTTGATCGAGCCGATCGATGGTGGGAGGGGCTCCCCTGCCGAGTACCTTGCTGGCCACTAGCCCTGGAGTAAGCTGGTGACTGAGGTCGACGTCCACGTTGGCTGCTGCTGGTGGCACCCCTAGAGGAGTGGCGGGTTCCCGTTTCGCTGGACGAGGACGATGAACGACTTCCTGCCCCCTGACCTAAGGGCCCGGGGCCCTGTTGGGACGGGTCCACCTCAAACGATATAGCAGCCATCAACTCGGGTTTGACCCGAAGGCGGTTGATATCATAAATGTTGTCCTCCGTGATCACATGGCGACGCCGAAACTTGATAATGCGAGCGGCCAAGGTATCTCCTACACCCGGTAGCAGCAGCAGCTCAGCAGCCGAAGCAGAGTTTATCTTGATTGGGGCCATTGTGCTAGTGTCGAAAGTTAAAGCTCCAATATCTCGTGCCACAAACAAAAAAAACAAAAAAACACAGACACCAATGGCCACACTTAAGGTTCCAATGTTCAGAGATAGAGATAAATGTTCCACCAGGAAAAATAAGCACTGCACAGTCAATAATGTAAATGATGGGGCCAGGTGGGGTTCAAGCAACATAAAACACTGCACACTTAATTGGTACCTAAATCCCTTGAGGCTTAGACAAAAACTGGGCACTTACTGCACTTGCAAAACTGGAAAATCTGACATGGCAGGCACTTTGAGGAACTTTAACAAGCAATGTGCCTGATTTTCATAAGCACTGGGCTGAGGGTTCTCAAAAACACTTTTTGCAGGTGAACGTGTGGAACTGTGTGCAGGGCGGATCACCATCCACCTTAAATCTGGTATGAATACAAACTCACAGGCTCACTTAATGTATCTCTTCCCCTTGAGCCGTTACTTCTGTAGAAAGCCTAGAACAGGTTACGTCTAGCTAACAGTAGAAATGAGAAAATAACAGACCTGTAGCAAGCACCCTGCAGAGCTGGGACCAGCGTCGCTGTAGTAAACACACTGGAGACGGATGCGCTCGGGAACGACAGCCTGAAATCCTCCGCGAGCGGATTCGTAAACAATACAGGTCGGGTATGCTCATGAACGGTGGCCCGTATTCCGTGTGAATGGTGGTACTCGTCTCCCCTTCTTCAAAGAACTTGGGGACCGCGGGAATCGGTGCTTGGGGGACAAGACAATAAAATGCAACAAATCCGGAGAAATAATCCGTATAAAACACTGATAACTGGAACTTATGGAGAATCTTGGGGGATTGCACGAGATGTGGAATAAAACATATGCACAAAAAAAACAGGGGTTGAAATATCTTGGGCACCGCTATTGAACAACGAACCGAAGAACATCTATGGTGCAACCAAAGCCAGTAATTCGAGACTGGAACCGTTGAACACTATCCAAGACGTCTTGACTGAAGTCGTCAGAACGATGATGCAGATATCTTGGCGAGGTCCTCTTGATCACCGCGTGGGAACGTTTACTCACTGCGCCAATGTAGAGGTGACCCACGTGTTACAACAATAGTACAGTAATTCACCTGGAACTGTCGTCGTAGGGAGAGGAAGGGCTGGTAGGGTAGGTGGAGCAAGTCTAGGCTCCTCAGGAAGGGTAGGACAGAGGGAATCAATGCCTCTTAGGGGTCCTATGGGCACATATCCTAAGTGCCAGTGGTGCCGGGCAGGCGTCGTCCGCGTTGGGTCACATGCAGTTCAAATCTGGCCCACTCGGCCTGCGCGGGCTGCCGCGCGGGTAGGCCGTGCGCCGTCGTCGTCCACCAATCAGGGCACAGCCCTGCCTATACTGTAAAATGTCTCCTTGGCGGGCACTTTGAATGTGGTTCCCTCTACAATATCAATTGTGACACTAGCTCTCCACATATGTCAGTTGCTTAATTTAGAAACTGTACTTGTGGTCGATCTCGAGCTCATTGTTTATATGAGGATGTGCATTTAGTTTTGTAACTAGCTCATCAAGATTGTAACTTGCTTAGCTAAATGAATTGTGGGGTTCAGTCCCTGAGCCCATTATGTGCATCTGTAACCCTTTCCACTATCGCACACAAGATGGGTATGGGGTGCATAATAAATTAACTAAAATAACTACACTAGAATAGTTTTTGAATTTCACATTTCACATTATAATAATAATATATTATATTTTATTTACAAGAAGGTACAATAGGTTGGCGAGATTACATTAGAGTGATATTTTTACATTCTTGCAAAGCCACTAACATGCATAGCGTTTTGGGCAAGTGTATAATCTAACATATTAAGTTAGGGGGAAAAAGTATATTCTAGCAAGGCTTTATATCAACAATATAAATTGACAGAGGTGATTACACTGGTAGAGATGAAGTACTTAATTAGTCTTAAGTACTAATATTTGGGAAGTGGGAAGTACAGACACTATATTAACGTAACCAAACGTAATAAAACCAAACCTTAACCTAACTTAGCCATGGATCGAGAATAGATAATAGCGCTATTTATATAGTCGTTCTTAATCTATTCCCGTGAGAGTATTTCCTTCCTGGGGACAGGTGAATTGAAAGTGAAATAAGTTTATTGAGGTAAAATGCACACAAAGGGATGAGGTAGCTCAAGTTATTCTCACCCCGTTCAGTACATCGTGTTAATGCATACATAGACACACATCACAAACAATAAACATATTACCAAACATTCTGAGAGATAAACATATACATTTCCTCCTTTACACAAGTAATATGGTATAGGGACAAGTTGTGTCGCCACAAGTGCGCAGGTTCCATTCCTCTGGGCTTATGTATCAGCATGCAGACTATGAGACACAATACCGTGGCTGATGACCAAACCACACATCAGAAGATGGAGAAACGACGACGTTTCGGTCCGTCGTGGACCATTATCACATACGACTTGATGATGGTCCATGACGGACCGAAACGTCGTCGTTTTTACATCTTCTGATGTGTGGTGTGGTCTTCGTATGTATCGACTTTCTGAATACTATGCAACATAAACATGTAGATTTACCACTTACGGGCTATTCATGCCCGTGCCACCTCTTGGGTGGTTTAATCTTCATCAATCAATCAAATACAGAACATTGGGTCCAACCGTGTGACTAACTGCGACACAGGATGGGTATATGGTTCATTATAAACTGAATAAACTATAACTGGAAGATTGTGAGGTTCAGGATAACTAATAATGGTTATGAACACAAACAAAAATCGCGATAACATGATGTTGGTGATATCATGTAAACAAAAATCGGACATTTGAAACACGCACCGCTCATCATACTAGCTGCATTGGCTATTACAATTTAACGCTATGTAATTAGATTATGAATTCTACAACTTATTAAATTAAGAAATATAGAATTTTTAATAAACACATAAAAAAAAAGATACGCGACAAAGGAGCAGTTATCGTGGCAGCGAAGGGAGACACAGACGGCGCCACCCACAAAGGGACGATGCAGCAGCCGAAATCGTCTGGTCCTCACCTGGCAAACTTGCGCAAATTCGCTCAGTCAGGCAAACTCGTGCTAATCTCAGCGGCCGAGTTTATGGGATACTATTGAGCACCAATGCAGGAAAGCGACTTAGGGGAAGAACAGCAGAAGATGACGCTTACACCAAGAGACAAAGAGTCGTAGCGCTGCTTGGTATTGATTGATTGACTTTTCGAGAACCTCCAAACTTTTTTGGTGTCTTGTAACCCGTGGTGGAATAAAATATTAATGGTGCTGTATGTTTTTATCGAGTCTACAAACAAATTTACCTTTGTTATCGCTGTCTTGCAGTCAATTAATTCAATTATCTCTTCTGTTGGCAAAGACATAAGAAAGTCCAGAGGAAAAAGAAACTAATTTCTTCGATGATTTTGATTTTTCCAAAATGAAAATTCACTTTGTATTTTCCAGTGTCTATTCCATGGCTATTTGAAAATCAAATCAAGCAATTTAGCCCTAAAATATACAAAATAATAAATATATTACATACGAGTACGAATAGTTATCAACACTATTTGAACGGAAATCAATCTTTTGGTAATAACTGCAAATGAGTTAGTGAAGAGTGCGCTTCATAAATAAATCCAATTCATTAAATTGGAAGCTTTGAAGCTAAAATAGATTAGGATGTGTGTAGGTGGGATGGGGGGAAGGAAATCCCGCGTCAATCATCCCAACCTGACGTCATCAGGGGTGCAGATGGACTACCCGCTCAACAGCCGACCATAAGCCGCGAGGCTGGCAAGCCTCTGCTCTTCCATTTTCTCAAGCTTTAATAATAGAGAGTGTAACGTGTTGGGGAAGTTTGCACGGGTAACTTATCTATTATTACATTGTAATGGTCCGTACCAGATCATAGTTTCCCAGTATAGGGTCATGTTGGAGAATTAAAAAAAAAAAGCAGTGGCTCTAAGAGATAAGCTTAAGAAGTTTTTTGTTTAGTTCATTTATTTATTTATTTACTTATATGCAAGAAGGTACATTGGGTTTATGAGAGTACATAGCATGTTTATACAATCTTGTAAAGCCACTAGCACGCATAGCGTTTCGGGCAGATTCATTTGTTATGCATGTAATTTATATATATATATATATATATATATATATATATATATATATATATATATATATATATATATATATATATATATATATATATATATATATATTTGTATTTATTTATATATACAAGAGTTCTTACATTCTTGTGCAGCCACTAGCACGCATAGCGTTTCGGGCAAATCCTTAATCCTAATTTTCTCACACACATCCCCCAGGAAGCAGCCCGTAGCTGCTGTCTAACTACCAGGTACCTATTTACTGCTAGGTGAACAGGAGCATCAGGGTGAAAGAAACTCTGCCCATTTATTTCCGCCCCCGCCGTGGATCGAACCCGGATCTTTAGGACTACGAACCCCGAGCGCTGTTCACTTAGCCGACAGATTACTACGTAATCACAACAATTTATTTAAACCTGAAACTGAACTAAACCTGAAACTGAACTAAACCTGAAGCTGAACTATCCCAATCTCTTTGGCACAACCACAGTGCTGCTTCAGGATAATAGGATTGGCAGAAGAACAGCCCGAGGGGGTATGGGGTGCATAATAAAGAAAAAAATTCCAATACATGATCACCACAAAAAAATTCTCAGGAGGAATTCATAGGCTAAATAAAGATAAACTAGCTAGCAATGGCAGCATCCGCTCAATGGGACACAGCTGGAAACCGAGCAACGAAATGAGCCACAGAGACATTAGAAAATATTTTTTTCAGTGAACATAGTGAAGACGTGGATGCAGACATCCTATATAGTTTCAGATATGAACGAGCCCATTAAGCTCATGTACACTAGTTGATTGGCAGTTTAGAGGAGACCAAAGAGCCGAAGCTCATACCCCGCAAGCACAACTTGGTGAGTGTAATGTGACTGTAATTGCCAGAATTAATCAAGAGCTACAGACAGTAAGTCACAATATTGCTCTAACAATTAGACACCCAAATGGGAGCTAGGATACTCTCTTCTACATTGTAATTAGGGAATTCCCAGTTATTTTTTTTAATTCCCAGTTTTAGACTAAATGGCATGTGAGAGCTTTGTAACTATTGTATTTACTCGGGATATAAGAACAAATATATCCTCATACTCTTGCCAAAGTTTACTAGTGAACCAGGCAAACGTGAAGACTAGACTCATCCCTTGTAGGACTAACCATCCTACAAGACGATAATTGAAATTATAACTAGTTCTTGACCTGTATATTCTGTGGTCCCTCATACAAGGTAGAATCACATTTGATATGTACCTTAAGTCTGTTAATGAATATATAAAATATAAAAAGTAGGTCATCCTAACTCACCACTATACTGTATAGGTTATTATAAATTAATTAGTTACAATTCACCGTTATAATTTGAATGTAATTAATTTATGTGCTATATTCTTCTTGTAAATAAGAATTACATAAATAATAATTAAATTGTTAATAATAAGCACGAATCGTACTACAGTATATGTGAAATATATGTGATCATTAGAATTTTCAGTGCTGCTCAAGTGACTAATACGTCTATGTCAAATACAGTACAATTTCTTAAAGATTACTGCATGTATGAGTAGCCATCCTGTGAGATGGGGATATTAGATAAACTTATAGCTAGTTTTCTTTATCTACAATGTGTAATCTTTCATATAGAATAGGGAAATAGGGCAATAGCACATTCCTGTGTATACCTAAGCCTATTAATGATAATTAAAAAAAAAGTCATAATTTTATAACTGACAAAAGCTTATATTCTTGACAAACTCGTCTCTTAGAGCATTGAATTCCTTATACAAATACAAAAATTAAGTTTTGATGCATAAATGTATTTTGATAATTATTTTCTCTACTGATAAATATACATAAAATATATTGTTGTTGAGAAGTAACAGCTATTTTATTACGAGAGTCGTCACGAGTAAAAAAATATATATATATATATCTCTTGCGCGATGCTCTTATTACAATCCTGTCTTCCTGAGCGGCTCCTGAATGACAACATTACAGTGTCTATTATCTCGGCTAATCGAGTTTGACTGTTGCAGAGAGTGGGTGTTGAACTTGTACGTGACGAAAATAGCTGACTGGAGCTTCATCTTCCCTCACCGGATTTGTTCATACCAAGGTAAGGGAAAGTTAGAGTGTGAGAGACATGTCGCCTGGTGCGTGAAGCGGGTCCTCCTCCCCGGGAACACTGGGTGAGGGCAGCTCCGTCAAACGCCCACTTGGCACCAGACCAACATACGAAATATGACGCTGTATACACACAGACATACAGTTGGATGTCGCCAATATTGATGACGAACTAGAAGCTCACATATATATATTTCTCCTTTGATAAGATCACGCAATGACATAATAGATCTAAATAATGAAGACTGTAATTGCTGGACATTTTTTTTTTCTCTTGGGCAACACATGGCAGAGGTGGGCACACCCATGTCTTATGTCCGGTGTTTGATTGGCTGATTTGTCTAATTAGTTATGTCGTTATAATGTCAAAGGTCATTGGCATTGGCCAGTACTGTGTGGCATGATTTTGTCTATACAGTACTTTAATTAAGCTATTTACCATCCAAATTGGATAATAATTTCTCCTAGAGTTCAGCATAATATTTTTCCAATCTAAAGTAAACAGACATAACCTAAAATGAACTAGTTATTGTGTAGAAAACTAGTACAAAATGTGGCTTACTGGGGCTCCAGTGCTACATATTGGTACCAATGGTCGCATAGCTGCAAAAAATAATATAATTTCTAGAGTAAGGGTTGATACTTTCTTTCCAATTAGTACCAGTGGGGTAAAGTTGCTGGTATTTGGCCACTTAATGTAAGCAAATAGTGTTCAAACAGGATTTAAAACAATCAAAATCTTAACAGAAAACCTCATTGGAATGAATTGCCAGATGAGACATCTAATAAATGACACCACTCATGTCTATAGAAGTAATGCTGATGTAGCTGGATATAAAATGAGATAAGGTGAGACATCAGCCATTTGTATAGGAATTTATCCAGTTCAGTATACCTGTACTTGTGTATATTATGATTTATCCATATTATTTCCCCCCAGCTTCATTTCAGTAACATTAAGCAATACTTATATAATAGCATATTTGATTCCTAGATGTTCAGCCCCTGGGAAGTCTAAACCAGTATCCCAAGATACTACACTACAGCATTCCATTAGGCTACCTTACCTTGAGGTTACCTTGATGAATTTTCGGGGCTAAGCGTCCCCTGGTCTGGACTAAGCGTCCCCTGGTCCTCTAAGCTGGACTGGTCGACCAGGCTGTTGGACATGGCTGCTTGCAGCCTAATGAATGAGTCACAGCCTGGTTGATCAGGTATCCTTTGGAGGTGCTTGTCAAGTTCTCTTAAACACTGTGATGGGTCGGACAGTTATGCCCCTTATGTGTAGGGTTGGACATATAAGCTGGATGGCAGTGTGTCCAGCTCCAGGGCTTTACACATTGCCAACCCAAGAGGCACATTAGCACTCCAGCAGGTCCAGACACTGGCATCCTAGGAGACTGGATACCAACATTAGGTACCAAATGTTTGATGGCTTATTTCATGGGAACCACAGAGCCTTGGGCTCTGGTGTTACTGGTCATGGTGTTTTCATATTGTTTGGTGGCTTTATGTACTGTACTTGTTTTTGCTCCTTCCCTGCTCTTCTGTTCTCACTACTGTGTAGCACTTAAGGCTACACAATGCTAACAATTATCCCAGAAAAATAGTCTGTAAAATGCTTACTCACTACCAGATGGCAGCCTAAGTGAACTGGAAATTTGGCCAGTGAGGTACCCATTCACGAGCTGACCAGGAGACATTGTACCAGCTCTCATAGAGGAGGAGGAAACAGGCCAGGGGTGTGAGGAGCTATTGAATGGTACACCAGAAAGAGGAATGTCATAAAATATAATGCTGTATTTTTGTGTCCCTCATTAGTTTCCCGATACTACAGTATCTCGCCACGAAGTCTTAGAAGAGGAAGCCAGCTTTTCAGAAAACCATCCTGAAAAGAAAACAGAAAAGGATGGCCAGGGCTGACCTGGGGATCTCCAGTGCTACAATATCATGTTGACATTTCATGGATTATCGTGTATTAATTCTTTTGCAATTAAGTGTTTTTTTCTATCATGCCTCCAAACTAAATAGTTTTTAAAATAGAACCTCATTTATAATTCTGTACTCCAGTTTGTTTGCATCAGTACAGCAATACACTCCATCTATATTAATATTTTAATGTATACAAAATGTTCATAAACTTTTTTTCCTCCTTTTAACACCCTTTAAACCTCTACTGATTTCATTTTGTTGTTATAAAGTTCCGTTTCACCAGCTTGATAAACCCTATCACTTTGAACAACTTTGAGGTTACCTTGAGGTGGTTTCGGGGCTTAGTGTCCCCGCGGCCCAATCTGTTTCATCCCATTTGAAGTCACTATTAGGGAGCAATTTTCTCCATTCTTATGCCCTTCAATTTTTCTGTAATCAGATAAAAATAAATTGTTGTACAGTATTATTGTATGAAAAGTACTTAAGTCAATCATTAAAGGAATATAATCATGCTAATGCATGTTTTTTTTCCAAACAGGGAAAAACAAAAGTGAAGTGAATTGCTACATAATAGGACTTTGAAACCAAGACTATTGATCAAATAGAAAATGAATATAATTTAACACGGTACTGTACTATGAAATAATCAAAAGTGGCTCAATAATAAACAAAATTATTTGAAATAGACAGTACAGGTACTTAGATACATTAATTCACTGACAAATGTTGATAGCAACATTATAAACCTTGAAATAGCCGAGTGAATTAAAAGGCTGAAAGACTTGGCTGAAAACGCTGTACGAGAGGTTTATAGACTGGCAGGAGTATATATGCAACACACTACACGGCTCAGGTAAGTACTACTGTACTGTATATTGTATCTTACAACCTGTTGTAAGACTCACCTGTGTTTGTCATGTCATGTTCTGTGGTCAATGAGATATTTTAATCTTGGATTATAGTAAAGTTGATTATTAGAACACAGGCCATGAAAAATGATAATCCTAAAAAGTATCTATATAATTCATCAGTCAGTTGAAATGTGTGTGGGCAGAGAGCTGCAATATAGTACCAAACAGTACAGTATTGTGAATTAGATATTTTAGGCCTATGAAATATGAAACATTCTAGTCACCAGCTGTTTATCAGCCACTCTCATCTCCATCTGCAGTAGGCTTGTTTCTAATGGCTATAATGTATGGAGGAAAGTGTGTGTGTGTGTGTGTGTTTGGGTGTGGTTGTCTCTCGAGTTCGAGAGAAAATCGAGTTCTCTCTCGAACACTGTGAGGGGTCGGACAGTTATGTATTTTATGTGCAAACCAAATTGTTGCCTTTCTCCTTAATGTGCAAATTTAGTGTTCATCTGCAAGTACTTTTATGAAACTAGGTACAGTGTACATGTATGTGAAGAATTAGTAGTAATTGGGTGCATGTAGGTACAGAATACATCTCCATACACTACATAGAATTTGTATAATAACCTAATGTAGCAAGATATGTATCTCATTCATCATAATGAACTTGATAAATATGACAATACTCATGACCCTCTCCCCCAGCCAAAACTTGAATCCTCCCTGGATTGGTGGTTATTCATACATTGGCTGAACACCATCAATGGCTTTCCCATGTTTGGTGGGTCATTCTTTGGGATCTGTTGACCATTAAGCTCTGATTTTAATAAGGTAGCATATTACTGAATATTTGGAATGTGTATTTATGGTGGCAGTATGTGGCCACAGTTTATTACTCATAATTCACCTTTCTAGGTGACTACTCCTTGTGTTATCATATAGCTTAAGGACTGTACATAAGCTTCAAACCAAAACAGAATAAATAAAATAAAACATGTGCCCTAATATTTGATAATCAAAAGAATTCTTTGTTTTTTAATGAACATCATGCACAAATCTGTGGAAAACTAAATGTTTAATATTTATTCTAGCAGTTTTGTATCAGATGCTTTAATGTTTTAACATGCTCTTACAGTATATTCATAGGAGTTTCTTGCACTTTTCCTGATTTTATTCTATCCACTGGTGCTGGTTCTACAGTATGGTATAGTACTTCTTACTGGCCAGTGGATGGGTAATGGCAACTGACTGGACAACAGACAGCTATAGTTTACTGCTCCAGGGTATCAATCTAGGGCTCAGTAACACACTATTTCCCCAGATTGAGACATTTTCTCCTAGGCTAATGCTGTGGTGCTCTTGTGGCGAAGGCATGGCCCGTTTGGTTATGTCTTCTTCAGACTTTTTGCAAGTGGCGGTTGTTTGTCAATACGATATATATAGACCCTTAGGAGTGCCTTTATTTTGCATTTCATTAACTCTAGATCCCTTCTTCCATTGTATGTTCTTTTATTGCAAATAAATATCCCAATTGTCATCTGTGAGCTTACCCCCAGGAATGTGCATTTGGAAAGTGCATACAGTATGCAGCTTTAATCCACTTTTCTCTGACATGAGTATGACTGATCTTGGGGCCTTATAATTTTAAGGTGCAAATGGGTGATGGCCTAATGTTTTCTTAGCCACATCCCGAGGCCTCATCTCGGATGCATATCCATAAGGCAACTTTTCTTTGTTTGGCCTCATTTCATTATCGAAGATTATGGAATATACTGTACCTGATCTCCTTGATCATTATTACCCTAATAATCATTACCTGTTTATTAGATACAAAAAAGAGCACTAAACTTGACCAACCAGAAAGTCAGATCAGCCAAAAGAAACTATGAATGAAAACTTGGCCAAAACAAAGAAAGATCCAAGATCATTCTATGCCTATATAAGAGGTAAAACCAAAACAATGGACTCGGTAGGACCCTTAGTAGATGATACTAACCAAGCAATAATGGATGATAAATAGGCACTAAATTAATATTTTACATCGGTGTTCAAACTAGAAAGGTTAGATGACATCCCAGCACCCACACAAATGTTTGAAGGAGGGGAGGAGAATGAATTTAGGGATATACCCATAACATGCACAATAATTAGAAAGAAAATTGACAAATTAAAAGACTCAAAAGCCCCAGGTGAGGATGGAATCCAATCCAAAGTCTTAAAGGCACTAGCAGAAGAACTATGTCTACCGCTGAAACTACTTTTCACAAAATCTCTGGACCAAGGGGTAGTCCTCCCTAGATTGGAAATATGTAAATGTCACCCATATTTTAAAGAAAGGTAGAAAGAGCTCAGCAGAAAACTGCTGTACTGGCAAATCAGCTTGACATCACACATCTGCAGGCTCATGGAGAGAATTCTCAGGGAGGAAATCATTCACCATCTTTCAGTGAACTGTTTTGTACACTCGACACAAAATGGGTTAAAAACAAATCCTGCCTTACAAACTTGCTCACATTTTTGGAAATGGTAATCCAGTTGTCAGATAAAGGCCATCCGGTGGATGTAGTATACAGTGTAGTTGGATTTTGCTAAAGCCTTGGATAGGGTACCATTTGAAAGATTGGCAAGGAAATTACAGGCCCATGGAATAAATTGTAAAATATTAGAATGGATAAAACAATAGTTGAAGGAAAGAAAACAAAGCATCATACTAATGGAAATGAATCGGAATGGAGACATGTGATAAGTGGGGTATCATGGGGGGTCCATTTTTGGGGTGTACCTTTTTTGTCATTTACATCAATGACATAGATGAGAATATTACAAAGCACATTGTCAAATTTGCAGATGACACAAAGATTTATGGTAAAATGGGAAATGATAATGATATTAAAGCCTTACAGAGAGATCTACATGAAATCTTCAAATGGTCAGAAGACTGGCAAATGCTTTTTAATATCGACAAATGCAAGACCATGCATGTGGGGCGTAACAACCCACGCCACGACTGCTATATTAATAGCATTACACTACAACAGGACCTTAGACTCAAAATTCACCACTCGCCAAAAGTTGCACAACAGGTGGGAGCAGCAATCAGAAAAGCTAACCAAACCTTTGGAATAATCAATCGTGCTTTTGACTTTAAGGAAAAGAAGGTAATGATTCTACTTTATAGATTTATGGTGCACCCCCTATTTGAATTACTGTATCCAAGCATGGAGACCTAATTTTCAAAAGGACATAGCTGCTCTGGAGAAAATGCAACATTGGCAACAAAAATAATTCCAGAGCTAAATCATCTCTCGTATCAGGAACGGTTGAGGGCCTCAGGGCTAACAACACTGCAAACCAGGCATGACAGGGTGGATCTCATTAAGCTTTTAACCCCTGCACTGCACACCTGTTTTTTGGCAAAAATTTCATGGTGCAGTTGTTAAGGACATTTTTGTTTTTATATATGTTCATCTAATGTTAATGTCAAAATGTTTCCAAACACAATCATTTTCAATTCAAATCACAAAGAGTGATGAAAATTGAAATCATTAAACAAGTGATGAAAACATTAAAAAACTTAAAATATGGCCTAATTTAAAAAAAAAATCATGCAACCCTCAGAGCGCCTCAACCCTTTGTGCAGTGCAGTTGCTAAATCCTGGACAAGTTAGAGGATGTTGCTCTGGACAATTTCTTCGAAAGGTCAGATGTACACAAATAAGAAGCAATGCTTTCAAGCTCAACAAGCCACAATGTAGGACTAAGAACAGGAGATGCTTTTTCACTCAAAGGGTTATAAACCCATGGAACTGCCTATCCACCAATGCTGTAAATGCCAAAACTGTATTAGTTTTAAAATCTACTTGGAAAAAAATAAAGGCGAATGGGGTGACATTCGACAAGCCGCCAACTTCCTGTCCTCGTCGAGGCCACTAGGGTTAGTGGCCCTCTGGTAAATCAGGTATTATCACCTCGGGTTTCATTTCCTCCATATATTGTTACTCTATGGTTAAAACCCAAATTATTATTCTATGTATGGTGGCATCTTTGCAAGGATGTGATTTATAAGGAAACTTTGGTTAGAAATAGAGCAATAAGTGAAATTAAACAACCCTTTTTAAAGTGCCTTTAAAGCTCCATTTTCCCCACCCATTAATCCTGGTCTGATAATAGGATAGGCTGGGCATAAGGTGTAGTTGTCAGGTTTCCTGACCTGGTGATCCAGTAGGACTGCTACCTGGTGGCAGCCAGGGTAATTGTTGGAGTGTTAATTGTTCATCACACATTTGGTGATCCTTGATTTGTCCAGAGTAGTTTGCAGGGAATGTTGAAAGATTTGAAAGAATTCTGTGTGTAGTACCAAGATATGAGATTTCTCTTCCCCATTAATTACTTTATCTATTTCTAAGAACACATGAAAGCTTGCAATTACTGTATTTGTGTGTGTGGGGCTAAGGTCATAGCCTACCTTGTGACCTTGCGATGATTTTGGGGCTTAAGGTCCCTGTGGCCTGGTCCTCGACCAGGCCTCCTTTTTGTTACACACTCCTAGGAAGCAGCTGTCAAACTCCCAGGTACCTATTTACTGCTTGGTAACAGGGGCATCAGGGTGAAAGAAATGATGCCCATTTGTTTCCGCCTCCACAGGGAATCGAACCCGGAACCTCAGGACTACGAATCAGAATCGCTGTCCACTCGGCGGTCACTTAATCAGCTCAGCTGAAATCAGGACATAGATGAAAAATTTTCTGACAGACAGATGAAGGCAATAATCGAAGACAGTATATCTGACTGGAGGAGTGTTACTAGTAGAGTACCACAGGGCTCAGTTCTTGTACCAATAATGTTCATCTTCTACGTAAACGATCTACATACCAGAAGAAATACAAAATTATATGAACATGCTTGCAGATAAGATACTGGGGAAGATTGGAGATGCAGACGATTGTAATGCCCTTCAAATTGATCTAGATAAAATAAGAACTAGGAGCGACAAGTGGCAAATGGAATTCAGTGTGAATAAATGCCATATTATGGAATGTGGAATCGGAGAAAATACACCACACACAACTTACAATTTATGTGAAAAGGCATTGCAGAACTCATAAAGAACGAGACCTATGGGGGGTTTTGGATAGTAAGCTGTCGCCAGAGGAACACACACAGAACCTTGTGAGAGGTGCGTATGCGTCACTTTCCAACTTCAAACTTGCTTTTATTTATATGGATGTGAAACACTAAAGAAACTGTGACTTTCGTGAGACCAAAATTGGAATATGCAACAGTTGTATGGTGACCAAATCTCAAGAAGCACATAAACTGGAAAAGGTGCAGTGGCTTTCTACAAAATGGCTTCCGGAACTGAAAAACAAGTTACGAGGAGAGACTAGAGGTGTTAAACGTGCCAAAGCTAGAAGATAGAAGAAAAAGTGGAGATATGTTCACCACTTACAAATACCAACAGGAATCGACCAAATTGTCATAGAGGAATTCATGAAATCAGGAACATAACAAACAAGAGGACACAGATTAAAGCTAAAGAGACAAAGGTACCAAAACAAAATCTTAGAAAATTTTACTTTGCAAACAGTGGTAGATGGTTGGAACAAGCTACGTGAGAAGGGGGTGGAGGCCAGAACCGTCAGGACCGTTGTTTAAAAGCGCCATACGACAAAGAGTACTGGGAAGATGGGACACCACCACACCACCTCTCATCACAGCGTTTCGGGCAAGGAAATCTTCCACCAATATGTACCCCGGGCAAATATATGCCCTGGAGTACATATTGCCAGAAATATGTCCTTGCAAGGACAAGGGTATTGTCCTTGCCGAGTCTTTGGGTCTCTTCCTCCTTCCCCCTCCCTCCTCTCTCTCACGCTTCCTCCTTCCCCTCTTCCTCCTTCCCCTCTTCCTCCTATCCCCGGTCTGCTTGCCCTTTCTTTACTTGTTATATGTAGGGATGGAGTTGTAACAAGTGAGGTAGCGTAGGCTCCAGTGTAAACAGGAGGTAAGATGGGGCCCTGACTCCACTCATCTCCATCTCTTTCTCTCCTCTATCCTCCTATTCTCTCTTTCCTCCTATTCTCTTTCCTAAACCCTTTCCTTATTGTTCTCTGTCCCATTGCCTACTCGTTGTCTTTCCATTTCTTTCCCCATTATCTCATTTTCAGTTATCCTAAGGCTGTAGGCTAAGGCTATGTCTTCTTCCTTGCCCTTGTCTTTAGTGACTAGAGACAATACTGCTCTCATTACTTGGCCTTATGTTCGTTTTAAATGCCCTTTCCTCTCATGTCTACATTTTCATCACCGATTTGTCCTCCCACTCTCCTTTCCATCCCTGACTTTCTCCTACTTCCCTTTCCATCCCTGACTTTATCCTACTCCCCTTTCCATCCCTGACTTTCTCTCACTCCCCCTTTCCATGCCTGACTTTCACTCCCCTCTCTCTCGTCTGGCGTGTTCCCCTCAGTGTGTGATCAGTAGGGGTTGCAGGCTTGCCACCGCCCAGCAACAAGTTGAATGTGGAGTGGTTGAGGGAGGGGCTTACTGGACTGGCCGGCCTTGCCAATGGCTCCAACAAATACCTTTCCCGTGTGTGAAGAAGTTTACTACTCATACTGTTGCTGAACAAAAGTGTTTTATATATATATATATATATATATATATATATATATATATATATATATATATATATATATATATATATATATATATGTATATATGTATATATATTATGGACGAGATGTATTGTCCTTGTAGGGCTATTGTCTCAAGATGAGTGACATTGTTCCATAAATTCGCACCTGGAGAAGTAAACAATTTAACTGAAAACCGGTTTATCTTAAGTCATCGTGAATTGTTATTGTTTACGTTCGTGTATTTTCGCCGTGTAATTTATGGCGTGCGGCCTCGGCCCATTGTTGTGGAACGGTACTTGAAGGTACAGTACTTTATTGCAAAGATACGTAATTTATAGTTTGGTACTTGTACACCTGCGTCGTCAGTTTGTGACTTGAGTTTATAACTGCAAATTGTCAACAGTTTGAGGATTAATTTTGTACGTTGAATTGGGAACCTGAGCGTTGATGGGGGAAATGTGAGGGGGAGGATTGAGGGGGAATACTGTAGTCGCCCAACAGGGG
Organism: Procambarus clarkii; assembly: GCF_040958095.1. Classification (NCBI taxonomy): domain Eukaryota; kingdom Metazoa; phylum Arthropoda; class Malacostraca; order Decapoda; family Cambaridae; genus Procambarus; species Procambarus clarkii. The sequence continues at coordinate 6,589,941 of NC_091175.1, read as the reverse complement.
AAGGATTTCCTTCCCTCTCTCTAAGTTTAGACCCTCGTTGTGTGAGTATTGATTTTCTGCAACACTGCGCTGAGGCTCCGCGTGCTCAGCAGCACTTGCAACACACGAGGGGGAGTGACTGCAATTGATATTTTTTTCAAAATTTTTGACGTTGCCGTTATACGTCGAGTGTATGAGGCAGGGACATTTTGGACGCAGACGCCAGTGTTCGCTCGTCTATCTTAGAGATAATGTTGATTTATATTGTATTTGCTTTACAGCGGTTTGAATGTTTCCTTTGTAAACTGTGCGAGAAATTTGTAAAAAAAAAGTGCATTGCGAGAAATTTCATTTGAATTTCGTAAATGACAAAAAGTTGTGAAACAAAGTAACGGGTAGTTTTTCCAAGTTATTTAGTTTATTTTCTTTGAAATTTTGCAGTGTGGCTTAGAATATTTTCTAGGAATCTACATTTCGTAAGTTCACAACTTTTTTAATACTTCTTCAGTGTCCTATTTTTTGCATTCAGAGGACTTGGAACATGTTTCTGATAGTCAATACATAGATCGTTACATTTTATCAGGAATTTATTTTAATCATACGCAAGTCAACATTAGAATGAAGGCAACTGCAGAAAGCCTACTCGTGAACGCCATTGTGTATTGGCTTGAACATTAGTGTACCAGCTTTAAATGTTCAGGCTGGTTTGATACAGGTCTAGATAAGGAGTCGACACCCTTCAGGACAACCTCCCCAAGCTGTCTTAAGCGAAGGTCGAAGCGAAGTTCGAGGGAAATAATAGCCATTTTTTATACTTAGGAGACATTGGCAACAAATTAAGCTTGCCATCAAGGGACCATATTTCTTACACCGTGTTATCTGTTTATCTTTGGATGGGCAGGCTTGTAGCATATAGTTAAGTGATGTGAGGCTGAGGTTCTTGTGAAGGGAAGAACATGAAGGTATGACCACCAAACCACACATTAGAAAAGGGAGAAACGACAACGTTTGGGTTTGTTTATCATCATACCCATCCTGGACACGTCCGTAATGGTCCTCAGGACGGACCGAAACGTCGTCCTTTCTCCATTTTCTGATGTGTGGTTTAATAGTCATATCTTCAGCCACGTTATTGTGACTGGGGGGGGGGGGATCCAAAGGGGAGCCGGTGGGCCGAGCGGACAGCACGCTGGACTTGTGATCCTGTGGTCCTGGGTTCGATCCCAGGCGCCGGCGAGAAACAATGGGCAGAGTTTCTTTCACCCTATGCCCCTGTTACCTAGCAGTAAAATAGGTACCTGGGTGTTAGTCAGCTGTCACGGGCTGCTTCCTGCGGGTGGAGGCCTGGTCGAGGACCGGGCCGCGGAGACACTAAAAAGCCCCAAAATCATCTCAAGATAACCGCCTCTCAACTGTTAATCAACTGGTGTATAGATTCCTGAGCCTATTGGGCTCTTAGTCATATCTACATTTGAAACTGTGTATGGAGTCAGCCTCCACCACATCACTTCCTAAACAGTGATCCGGTACATCATTATAAATGATGTACATTATTTGTTTACATTATTTTGTACATCATTATAAATGATGTACACAAATAATGTACATCATTTATAATGTAAACAAATAATGTACATCATTTATAATGATGTACCGGATTATCGTGTACATCATTATAAATGATGTACACCAGTCATGGGGGTCTGTGTGATAAAGCTCAGTTTTTGTTTTATACTTTTTTAGGGAGTAAACAGTGGTGGTTTTTGCTTAAATATATTAAGTAAGTACCTTAACATACAAACTTCATTGTGACTGTCAAAAGTTCTTAACAAAAATTGGGCAAGTCGTTTCCTGCTTATTAGTTTTCGTTTTATTAACTGAACCCGGATTTTATTAGCATTTAAATAGAGCAGTGCATGATGTAAGAACTGGCTAAAGGGGTAAATAGCTCCTATAAGTTAACCCATGTGACCGTTTGTGGATGCTTAGATGATGACATTTGGCGAGTAATCCTCTCCTGGGTGCGTGTCGGTGGGGTTGGCCGGCCTGGCTCTGAGGGTGGGCGGAGGTGCCGGTGAAGGATAAATAATAACTTATATTAATGCTTTTTTTAAGTCATACTTTCGTCCAGGATGAGACGTTCTTGCTGCACCCTTAGGGAAATCACACGTTTTATTAAAGGTGACACAGCTATTGGGATTTTTGCTCATTATTCCGAATTGAATGGAACAATTCTCATTGCTGGATGATTGTTCTGGAGGGATTTTGTTATATTTGCTTAGTAGATATTATGACTGAATTACATTAGTATATAATAATATGAAATATAAATAGCTGTTTTCTGTACTGAAATAGTATAGTAAATAAATAACGCGCTGGCACCTGCCCACTCCCTCTCGCTCGCGCCAACGCTGCCAACCTCGCCCAAATTCCCATCGAGGAATCAGTTGATAGTAAACTGTCGTGTGGGGAGTGTGCGTCCCTTTAGAGACCTTGATCTTGCGTCCTCAAATACCGCTCGTGAATTACTAGTCATTTTCAGAGCACGTAACTCGCTGTGACACCCAGAAATACTTTTGGATTGCTACCAGCAGCCTTGTACTGCAAAGAACATAATCCCTGGAACTTTATTGTGGCTTTCATCTTAAACGCAAGGTGGGTGGGTGTAAGATTGTGTGTGTTCTGTTAGCTTAAACCGTTAGAGCGAGTGGAAGTTGTGATGAGGCCACTCCTGGGTTGGTTGTACTTGCCGGAAGAGTGAGTGGCAGCTACTCTCAGAGTGTAGTGATACTACTGGCTTAACCACGGCAAGTTACGGTACTTGAGATGCATGTGGGTGGCAGGAATGTCTTGGGGTAGTTAGTCAAAGACATCATACACAGGCTTTGGCGGTCAGTTTGTTTAAATATGGGTCATTATATTCACGAGAGTAAGCTAATTTGACACGCAAGGGAAGGATATGATTGCAAAGAAACATTACGCAAGAAAGACATGCAGACATTTCTAAGAAACAAATTAGCGGTGAGCACGCCAGTATTCCTTGATAACCGGGATGCTGATATTGTATCTCTGTGGTAGATTGCCTTGACAAGCAGGTAGCAAGTGTTTACTGAGTTAAACTGACGCATGCTGACGAGAGAGAGAGAGAGCTGGTCTTGACGAGTGAATGTAGATGTAGTGGGCACGTTGTTGGCCTCAGGCAATAGACTTTTGCATTCTTGGTCTGGTCGCCACTAGGGTGGGGCAAGCTATACACCACAGCTGTACGTGAGGAAAGACTGATCGAAATGGTTTATTTTGACAGGCCGCTGGTGTGGGTGGATGTTCAGTGCCTCCCCTGAATTATTGATTGTTAGTTGTGAGAGTGGAGTGTAGTAGCCTGCTAGTGTATATGCAAGTACATATCGAGAAACTTTTTGTATGGTTGGCAAGCTGTTGCTTTTATTAGATTCTCTCTCTTTGGATTCTGCCAGATTTGTCTTGGAACATCATTTACTGTGTACCATGTTGCTTCCTAGCGGCCACGTAGTGGAACCACCCACCCACCCACCTCCCGCTGACCAAGACCTCCCAGGTCACCCACCCAATCTCTACCATCTCCAGCTACCCGCCCGACCACCACCAACCTCCCAGGTTACCCGCCCGACCACCACCAACCTCCCAGGTTACCTGCCCGACCACCACCAACCTCCCAGGTTACCCGCCCGACCACCAACCATTCGGGTTACCCGACCAACCACCACCTCGGGCTATCTGCCCACTACGCACGTCAGCCACCCAGCAGCCTTTTCTCGCCTGACCAGTTGTGGCGACCCACTCACAGTATTCATCAGGCAGCGTTTGCAAACCGCTGTGACCTTGAGTTGCGTAATGCATAATGAAAATAGCCAACAGAATGATGCTGTCAGTATTTGCATTGTCGTGTGTACGCGGTGCATATCTCTATCTATCGGGATTGTTACATAAGGATGTGCATCCAAGGTTTTCTGTGGAATGTGGCAACGTAGAGAGGAAGGATGGATGTGTTGGTTGATCTCTCATCCCCCCCCCCCCGCCTATAAAAACACTAATACTAACTTTGCTTTAAGCAATCTAAAAACGTGGAGATGTTAGTGTCGCCTCTCTTACTGTAGAGTGACCATGTGGCTTGATTTAGATTAATTTGTATAGCCCATTAATTCATTGGGCTAGTATAGGTGTGTCAGCTGGAATAGCAAAGAATTTTATCATCAAAGTTGGGTGCCATCATTACACAGCTATTCTAGCTGTTCGATGACAAGTCCAAAGAACTTGTGTATACAGCTTGTATTGCAAAAAATAGGATTGCTTGCAACTGAATAACATATTTTTTTCTTAGTAATACAAAACATTCTGGGCTGTTTTTCACGAAAGTTTTAAGTTTTTGTAACATTTTTTTTATATAGTCATTATTTCAATTATAACATTGTCAAAATATTATTACTTTGGAAAAACCTGCATATTCCAGGGTTCGTTAAGTACTTTTGACCGAGAGGTGTTAGGCCCATGAACTAGTTAAACTGTCATTTGGCTTAGGAAAACACAAATGGCCATTAAAATAAGTATTTCTTTTCTAGTTAAGGGATGTTCATGGTGGTATGTTCACCCACAGGATCAGTGACACTGCCCAATAAACTCGCTCTTACCTTGAGGTTACCTTGAGGTGCTTCCGGGGCTTAGCGTCCCCGCGGCCCGGTCGTCGACCAGGCCTCCTGGTTGCCGGACTGATCAACCAGGCTGTTGGACGCGGCTGCTCGCAGCCTGACGTACGAGTCACAGCCTGATTGATCAGGTATCCTTTGGAGGTGCTTATCCTCTTCAGGGCAAATTAAAAACAAAATGTAGGAAGAAGGTAGGGTGGAGGTTTGGGGGGGGGGTGTTAAAAGTTGACTTTGAGCCATATCAATTAAATAAAAGTAGCTGTTTAAATTTTCTATGCCAGATTACCTCGAAGGGCGAGGCAGTGGTACTCAATTTGTGTGAATACCATGGCATGTTCATTCAATTTTTATTCAATGGTTAGGTTAGGTTATTCAATGTATCACTTATTCAAAAATAGCTGGTGGTTTAAACAAATATAATTTGAGCTGACTGTTAAGGAATGAGAGTAACATTACCAACGATTTAATTTCTTTTTATAAAGCAGAAGTGGTTTAAGATACTCAATTTATAATGACGTGTATATCATTGAACCATACTACATAGCGAACTAGGAAATACAGCCTAAATTTGCATAATTGTATCAGTGAATAGAAGTTCTCTGCATTAGATTATCTCGAAAGTCTTCATATAAGAATTCCTTCAACATTTGCGACGGTTTGTAGATAAAATTAAACAGTCATTTTAGGACTTCAGCCTTAGTGTTCAGATTAAGATTAATTCATAAAAGATATCATATTAGACTAGTTAAACATATATATATATATATATATATATATATATATATATATATATATATATATATATATATATATATATATATATATATATATATATATCTCTGAAAACTCACCCCAGAAGTGACTCGAACCCATACTGCTAGGAGCACTCTGCTGGCGTACAGGATCCCTTAACCGCTCGATCAACACGACCGGACAAAAGAGGATTGTCTGGTCGAAATAGCCTCGGCTACCATCCTCTTTTGTCCGGTCATGTTCCACTCTCAAGAGAATTTCCACCCTCCTCCAGAGAGTTAGTCCACTCATGGGAAGACGAGATAAGAGGCATGATTGGGGGAAGGAAAGGGTCGACATATTTCAACTGAAGACAGACGTTCTGATATATTCCTTAAGAATTTAGGTCATCAGATGCCACCGCGTTGTTGTTCTTCACCTCACCATCCCTCACTCGACAGGATCTTTATCATGGAACCTGATTTAGCCTATTCCTTTTGGGAAATGTGGTAAGGGTGAGACATGACATTTCCGCTTAGCCTAGGCGAGAATGTGCTATATCAGGCTGTACCCTCAGAGTTGAGCTTTAACTTAGGAGATTTATCATATCTGCTCTTGAACCCATGTTTAATACTTGCAACTATAGGTCTCCACAAAGGGAGTGTATGCTTGAGAATTGGCCATAACTCAGGTAAAATAGAACAGATTTAACATTACGTACAACACCTTTCTTGGTACAGGATTGTGTACTTCATCGACCCAAAAGAGCAGATAAATATGCTCTATGAAGCCCCTCTTCTGGCCAAAAGATATCATAGTAAAAGTTGTCCTTGTATGTATGATCCCTGTGATCCGGTTGGACAGCAGAGCTCCATCCCCTCTGGTATGATGCTTGTTGGTATTCAAACTGATACAACAAACTTAGGCTTGTCTAACCCAAAAGTTAAATGGTCAAAAATGCTTTGTAAATAGTAAAGCATTCATGAACCTGGATTTTTTTTTTTTAATCTTCATTACCCTGCACTTGTTGAGATTGAACTTTGGTAGCCATTTGTCAGATTATACTTTGTCAAGGTCAATTTCAGTTTTTTTAAGTCATCCACCGTCTAAGAAAAAAAAAATCGTTTCAACATCACCAAATCATTGACACGGAGAAGCATACCCCTCCTGGATGTTTAACCCAAGAACAAGGTACTAGCTTAATGACTGTCAAGGCTATTTTTCTGGCTCAGCATGCCAAGTACGTTGAGGACTGCTTATCGGAATGTAGGCCTATTCGAAAACCAGTCGATCATCTTCATTAGCACTAATTCTTTCGGTCATCAGTAGTCCATTCTTTTTAATTTTTTTAACAGAGCTAGTGCATCTACTCTTAGATGAATTTTGGTTCATTTTTTTACATGACATTAATTAGTTTATATTTCAGGTAAGCTAATAAACACGCTTATTTAATTAACTCGAGAGTAAATGTGGATTTAATTATGTAAATTACACTGGTGAACAAAGCATTTGGTCCAAAGATACCCCCGGTCAGTCGCAGTATAATCAAGCTTTGTATATTTTTGATGATGAGGCGTGTTTCGAGTAACGAAAGGTTACGTCTATTACGATTAATTGTTTACAGTGGTGCATAGCCTAGGCTTGTCCTAATTGGTGCATTACGAGAGGAGGGGGCATAACATGGCGAATATTTAGTAGGCGGGAGGTTAGCCTAGCCTACGTTGGCGTCACCATTTCCGGTATGTAGACTTTATGCTCCGATGTTTATTGGAGCGTGACGTGTCATGCCATTTACACTTTGACATGGTAACGAAATAGCTGGTCTTGCGCACATTCTGAAACGTGCATCGAGACGTTACGTGTCTTGTTAAATGTACACTCTGGAATGTCTTGTGCATTGAAACGTTTTGGAATGTGTATATCCTTGCCTTCTCCCTCACGCCCTCTCTCGGTGAAACGTTACTGTATCCTTCCTGAGTTTACTGGAAGGATACTGGGTTTACTGATGAGTTACTCATCATTGACCTTATCTTTTGAGGATTTTATTTATTTATTTTTTTTTAATTTAGGCGTATTGTTACCAGTATTTGTGAATATTTAGTGACGGTAAAGTTTTTTAAGTTTATTTGATGCGGTGTTGGGTTATTAGAGAGTTGTAGGTGGCGATGCACGACTGGCCACAGTGTCATTGTGTTGGGGAGGAGAATGGTGGCAACCAGGTTACTGGCCAGAAATTCTCAACACTTGTTGACAGTTTTTACACGGGTGCTCACACACTCGCGCTCTCACTCTCTCGTGTCAGAGTAGTTAATAAATGGAATGGACTATGAAATGACGTGGTGGAGGCAGACTCCATACACAGTTTCAAATGTAGATATGATAGAGCCCAGTAGGCTCAGGAATCTGTACATCAGTTGATTAACGGTTGAGAGGCGGGACCAAAGAGTCAGAGCTCAACCCCCGCAACCACAACTAGTGGAAAGTGCGCGGGACTCGTAATCCTGTGGCCTGGGTTCGATTCTCAGTTTCTTTCACTGATACTCCTGTTCCCTAGCAGTAAATAGGTACCTGGGAGTTAGACAGCTGTTACGGGCTGCTTGCTGGGGGTGTGTGTGTGTGTGCGCGCGCGCGTGGAAAATAATTAGTAGTTAGTAACAGTTGATTTGATTGACAGTTGAGAGGCGGGCTGAAAGAGCAGAGCTAAACCCCCTCACAAGAACTAGGTGAATACGCGTGCACACACATACATAAATACATACACGCACACAAAAGCATACACGCACGTAAGTGTAAAGTTTTCTATGTACATGAAAGGCCCATCAGTGTCTTTTCTGTTGAGGGCGAATGTTAAAAGTTGCTCTTTGACGAGCTGTTGTCTTCAGCTTGACAACTATACCAGTGTCTGATCCAGTGACTGGCCAGGTTTGGACTGACTGGAAGTTGCTTCTCACGCTCTGGTCTTCTCATTCGCCCCCCCCCCTTCTCTCTTTGTATATACTCTTTCTTCTTCTGCAACGGACTTTCAATTCATCTTGCATCGTTTCTTCCGCCTTTCAGGCTTTCAGAGTTTTTCCCCCTTTTTCTTTCGAATTGCTTTAAAGCATTGTCAAGACAAATGGTGGGCGCGCGAGGGGCGCTTTCCTTTTCCTGCATTCTGCTTAATACACTCCATTCTGTTAGGCCCTAGAGTCGTAGACTATTGGTTCTTTGGTGAAGGACGGAAGTAAAAGTGCTTGTGTGATTTAGGGGGATTGAATATGACAATATTTCGCGTAAACATACGTTGAAGACATGAGGCATAGTTCTTTTAAGTATTGGTAAATGCTAATCTTTTTGTTTGATACACTGTTCACTTGAGACAGATAACTTCCAGCTCAGTTTGGGTACAAGTGGCAGGATAAACAACCCAGCGTTTTTATTCCCTATTCGGGAGGTCATTAACGTAATGCTTTGGCAGAATGTTCTCCTGCAGGATGAGTGATGCTGCCCAATAAATTTGCCCTTCGGAATAAAATAAATACTTGCGAGGCTTGTGTCCTGTTATTTGTTTGTGTATGAAATAACGCTGCACCATTGCCTCTCAGGTCCACTCGACGTAACAAGGATGCTCTCATAGTCGGCGGGCATTCTATCCCCTCTGGTATTTAACCCACTTCCATTATCTTCCCTCTTGAATGTGAGGCAAGTACCGGTACTGGTGGCTAGACTATAATAGAAAACAACAGGGTTAAACCCTCTTGAGAACTGTGTGTATGTGTAGGCCTGATTGTAAGTCTTCACACAAATGAAATCAAACACAAATAGCCTACAGAAGGTAGCCAATTAAAGTCTTGGAGATAAACCTGACAACGGGCCTTGCGGTCATCTAGTGAAAAAGTCGAGGAAGGGAGGGGCCTGAGAAGTGGAGAAAGTTGGGGCTGATTAATGAAAGTAGCGAGGAGCTAAATATTTGGTGGGTGGTTGTTGGACCGAGAGATGTGGAAAAGCTGAAGACATTGTGGCTAATGGTTATTATTATTATTAACGTCTTTATTGACAAAATTAATTACAATTTTGCCTAATCTGAGGATATTGATAGTCTTATTAAAGTGAGGATAATGCTGGTATTCACTGTCACGCAGGACAGAGGGTCGTACATAAGACAATAAGTCTAAAATGTAGGCTAAAGCACATATATATCATGGTTACAATCAATGTTTTAATGTATGGATATGTGAGAAGACATTGTGGCTAATGGTGAACTGGTAAGCAGTGAAGGGGAGGGTGTGGGTCGGGGAGGAGGAGAGTGATCCACGGGTATTGTGACGCCACTGAGGGCTGAAGACTTGTGTTTTGTGGCTGTTTTCATGAGCTCTTCTTTGGCAGCGAGGTGACTGTCTGTTAATTAAGGCACCACGCACACACACGCTAGGTCATGGATGTTGCTTTACGAGAATTTATAATTTACACGCTAGAATTGTCACAGATCCCATTGCTGATTCTTGTAAATAGTAAATAAGGTAAAACATAGTATGAATAAACATACCCACTTTTCGTAAAGGGGCTGAAATATAGGCCAGGGCCACTCTTTAACAAGGGTCTGAAATTACTCGTTAGTAGGAGGTAGAAATGTCTTCTGTTTATAATGTTTATAGTGCGCCTTAATTGTTCTTAGGATATTTTGTCAACCAATGATATACAAACGAAAACGAAGTATCCAGTCAGCAGGTACACGGCGAATGGTGTCAAGAGTGATGGGTTCAGATTTAGGGGACATGGTTCCAGACTTATAGGATAGCCTATGTACACAAGGGTGTGGGTGTGTTTGTGTGCTTGTGCGTGCGTGCGTGCACCACCACTCAGGGCGTGGAGAGGGGTGTGTCCCACCCCCCACAAGTGCCGGCGACAACTCCGTAAATGTCAAGGAAGCCTGCCACACCTCGGCTCTTATTCCATTACCTCGCCCTGTTATCGCCCTTTGCCCAACCCCCCCATTTGCCCTTTGTTCTCCCAACCTCCTATTGTAATACTTGGTCTCAACAGTTCTGTTGATGATCACCTCAACAGATCACCAGCTCAACAGATCACCAGCTCAACAGAGGCCCGAGACTGTTCAACACTCTTCCACTAAGGGCCATGACTGGCCGACCCCTCACAGTGTTGGAGAGGACTTAATAAACACCTCCAGAGAACACCTCATCAACCAGGCTGTGATTCACACGTCAGGCTGCGAGCAGCCGCGTCCAACAGCCTATTTGACCAAACCATCAACCAGGAGGCCTGGTTAGAGACCGGGCCGCGGGGACCTTGACACCCAAAATCAACGCAAGGTAACGGCAGGGTTGATAAACGGTCAACGTTTTCTTTCCCTGTTTGCTTGATCAATCCGTTGCCTGTCTGTTGCGTAAGGCCGATTACTGTTATCCTTCCATTCGTGGGGTTGTCATTATATCTGTTATAATGTTAGTGGCGTTTTTTTTCCTTATTTAGGACATGTGGTGTCCCGTTATCAGGGACAGGAAGCCTGCACTTGACTTTATCGAGAACACCCTTGGCCATCCTGCTGACCTTTCTCAGGATGCAACCCACATGCTCATTAGGAAATCACCTAATGATCCCTTGTCTTGGTTACAAATAAAAACAATTCCCAACCATCTGTGTCGTACCCAGGGCCTGCGGTTGTGTGCCAGCGAGGTAGACCACTGCGTTAGGTTTGATCAGGGTGTTTTGCACCCTTGTAACAGTATAAACGGGGCACACAATTAGGCCGAATAAAAGAACATTTATAATACGCTTGCAGAATAAAAACAAGTTGGTTAGAGACATTATATATATATATATATATATATATATATATATATATATATATATATATATATATATATATATATATATATATATATATATATATATATATATATATATAATATAATATAATATAGAAGGAAGATATATTTAATCTTTCTTTCCTTCTGAAGATGTATTTAATATACGAAAGTACTTAAGGAAATTCCTGTTTCATTTTCCTCCGTGGTCTGACATTGTCATATTTTATATATATATATATATATATATATATATATATATATATATAATAAAAATTTCACTGTTTCCTCGATAAAGTCGCACACTGTGTGTGTGTGTTATATGTACATTGAGGCCGTTAAATAATGTGTATGAGAATGTTAGGTATGATTAAATAGGCCCAGATGACACGTGTCAGGGAGAACTATGACAAGGTGGTGCCAGTGGGTCAGGGTGACTGACACTGCTCGCTGTCATAATGTCAAGGACACGTGAGGCAATGTCTCCTCTCTCAAACTTAAACCTTTCTTCCCTTCCCCTCTTTCGCCAACTTTCTTCCCTTCATCTCCTCATTTGGGAGATGAAATACTTCAAGAGTCAGAGAGAGAGAAAGACCTGGGGGTTGATATCACGCCAGACTTGTCCCCTGAAGCCCATATCAAGAGGATGACATCAGAGGCATATGCCAGGTTGGCTAACATAAGAACGGCCTTTAGAAACTTGTGTAAGGAATCATTCAGAACATTGTATACCACATATGTAAGACCAATCCTGGAGTATGCGGCTCCAGCATGGAGTCCATATTAGTCAAGCATAAGACTAAGCTGGAAAAGGTTCAAAGGTTTGCCACCAAACTAGTACCCAAGCTGAGGGGTATGAGCAACGAGGAGAGACTACGAGAATTAAACCTCACGTCACTGGGAGACAGAAGAGTTGGGGGGGACATGATTACAATATACAAGATTCTCAGAGGAATTGATAGGGTAGATAAAGACAGACTATTTAACACCAGGAGCACACGCAGTAGGGGACACAGGTGGAAATTGAGTGTCCAAATGAGCCATAGAGACATTAAAAAGAATTTTTTCAGTGTCAGAGTTGTTGACAAATGGAATGCATTAGGAAGTGATGTGGTGGAGGCTGACTCCATACACAGCTTCAAGTGTAGATATGATAGAGCCCAGTAGGCTCTGGAACCTGTACACAAGTTGATTGACAGTTGAGAGGCGGGACCAGAGAGCCAGAGCTCAACTCCCGCAAGCACAACTAGGTAAGTAAACACACACACGCAGGAAGTAATGGCGTGGAACTTAAATTTAGTACATACAGTACAAGCCTATGACAGGGCTCTATTTACTTAGTCGTAGAACACCGGTATAAATTGCCCTCTGGTGTAGTAAATTCAACACAGACCAAGTTCTGAGAGCAGCTCAGACCAAGTTCTGAGAGCAGCTCAGACCAAGTTCTGAGTCGTGTGCCAGTAAGAATAGCAGAGGCTGTGTATCTCCACTCCACGTTAGGTTAGAGCCCTCGTATAACCTGCTCTATGCTCTATGTCTAGCCGAGTTGTGATTAAGTGGGAGATATGAGGCATGATAGGCGGAGAGGTGTTCGATGCGCCAGGAAGCTGGTGTAGGTATGGCGGTAAGTAGGTAGTAGGGCGGGTGTAGGTAGGTAACCTCAAGGTAAGGCAAGGTAGGTAACCTCAAGGTAAGGCAAGGTAGGTAGGGGGGGTGTGGTTTGTTTTGGGTGGTAGGACGGGTAGGGTGCACGTGGTGGTAGCGAGCATCAGCTGTTTAGCACGTGCCAGGGCGCGTGAGTCACCAGTCATACCACACCAAAATAACCGGCCGTGGCCTTAGGTGCCACTTAGTTATAGGGTTTAAGGGGGTGGGGCGGCGGGGAATGTGTAGCCGTGAAAACTGAGGGTATTATGAGGTGGAATGGGAAAGGAGGTGAATGGGATTCTTGGGATGAGGGTTTGGGGTTATTTGGTGAGATAGAAAGTGGAAGGGGGTAATATTGTGTAATACAAAGCTATCGAGACACAGTGAGAAGCGAAATAATGTAGTTAAAGGTAAGGTTGTGAGAATTGTGATTAAGTAGGTGTGGGTGTGGCTCCAGGTCTGGCTGTGACCCAGCTGTAGGCTAGGTCTGGCTGTGACCCAGCTGTAGGCTAGGTCTGGCTGTGACCATCACCGCCTTCAAACATCACAACCTTCCCCCACCACCATCACTGCCACCCCCTCCCCCACCACCATCACTGCCACCCCCTCCCCCCCCCGCTACACTCACAACCTCGAACACCTGTCACATTAGTAATCCACCACCAGCTAGCTATAGGTCGGCCCCCCTACCCCTCATACACCCACACTACATATACCCCCACCACGTGCATATTCAAACACTATGTGGTCATATAACCTACACCCTCCCCTACACATACCGCACCAGTCTCCCACACCTACCCCTCCACTTTCCCATATACACCCTATACTCCCCCACCGCACCCTATACTCCCCCACCACACCCTATACTCCCCCACCACACCCTATACTCCCCCACCACACCCTATACTCCCCCACCACACCCTATACTCCCCCACCACACACCATGTACTACGTCCACCCACATCCGTCACCCACCCAGAAGGGAAGACATGTTTGTTTTGGTGTGGACTTCATAGTGTTGGAGTCAGATTCCGAGGACCAAGAATATCTCCCTCTGTCGGCTGCGATCGGATCGTGTATAACCCAGAACTTTTATATCCTTATAGAAGGGTATATATTGAATAATAATAATCATACCCAAACATATTATTATTATTAATGGGGTGAGTTGGATAAATTAAGGGAAGTGGTTGCCATCTCGTGTGGCCTTCAGAAGACCCCTGAGTCATAATACTGCATGTCATTAGCTAGTCCAAAACCGTGTCATGATGCGTCTCTCATTGTGAGTCCAGCTGTGTCGTCTTACCAAGCGCTGCGAGGCAGAGTCCTCCTGTCAAGCTCTGTTTAGCTGTGTCGTCCTGTCCAGTGCTGCGCAGCTGTGTTGTCCTGACAAGTGCTGGGCAGCTGTGTTGTCCTGACAAGTGCTGCGCAGCTGTGTTGTCCTGTCCAGTGCTGCGCAGCTGTGTTGTCCTGTCCAGTGCTGGGCAGAATGTAAAGGATCTGTGAATAATGATGTTGGACGACCTAACGTTTAGGGAACATAACCAAGCAAATATTGTCTCAGCCAGAAAAGTGATACCCAGCTCTGCTCAGCTGTGTCCTCCCACAATATACTTGCAATAAATTTGTTTAAATCAGCAGGAGAATCAAGGAAGGGGTTCGCCAGCATCCAGCACTCCGCGCACAGCTCGTGTAACGGATCCCACTTAAGTGGGATTGAAATGGCTTCTTAGCAATCCATCTCTTTGTGACAGTAATATCTTAATAGTTAAGACTGTTAATAGCTAAGAGTATCCCCCTTCCCGTTAGTAATTAAGAGTATCTCTCTGCTCTCTTTCTGTTGATTGGTCGCTTTATTCTCTCCTGAAGAGAGAAGAAATTGACTACTACTACTATGAAGCATCGAACCCTGGCTCGCCAAGTGGGAGTATATATACAGTATATATATATAATTCTCTCATTCTATGAAGAGTGAATATTGTATTGTTTGTATTTTCATACAATCATATTTATATTTTGTCAAGAAAAAGATTATAGTAAAGCTGCGAAACTATAACAAAACTTTGTATGTGCATCAATGGGACTCAATTTATTCTGACCCCGTTCTCTTCATTGTTGATGAGCTGGATTACTTAATTCAACTTTTTTGTTCTCGTCAAATTTGTGGTAAAAATGTTGGAGGCACGATGTTGTTAAAATGTGGTGGTGGCACTATATTATGTAGTTAGGTGTGAGAGTAAGTGTGAGACGTGTTTGAGGAAGCATGCATTAATATGCAGGCGATGAGTCAAAATAACGTGGCTGAAGTATGTTGACCAATCCACACACTAGACAATGAAGGGACGACGACGTTTCGTTCCGTCCTGGACCATTCACAATCGACTTGAGAATGGTCCAGAACGGACCGAAACGTCGTCGTCCCTTCATTTTCTAGTGTGTGGATTGGTCAACAAGCATGCATTAAGTTATTAAGAGGGGCTGGTGGTGTTGATCGCTGGCGGAGGCAGCAGCAGCAGCAGTGGTGGCGGCCAGCCCTAACACTGCCAGTCTGCCTCACAGCCCTTCGTGTCATCTCTGTTGCTTGCATGACCCGGGGACAATTGGAGAGTGTAATTTGCGCTAGCTGTGAGAACTGAGCAGCTTCCTTTATCTCCCGTGCTCCGTTGTGTGCACGGCGTCGTGAGAAAGCTGGACCGCCAGCGTCCCCGGGTACGCGCTGCTGCGCCTTTGTTTGTAACTTTGCCTCACAAGGAGGGATGAAAATAATCACTTATGTTTATCATTTACACAAATCAAATAACTCCTGAGCACGCTATACGCATCTTGTTAAGAGATAGCCGGCAGATTTGTATTTCCACTTAAAAGCTTGTGATGGGTGTGGTTGTATTCTTAGCAAGAGATATATTCCGTAGATAGGCAATATAGTTAATGAAGATACAGCAAACATTCATCTTGAACGATTTAGTTGCAAATGGTAGTTAATATATAATACTTGCTAAATGATTCATAACCCATAATAGTTATTAAGAGGCAAATGGCACTTCATGTGTGTGTGGGGGGAGGGGGGTAGTAGACTAGGGGGTCGTGAGGGGGTGTGGGTGTGGCTCTGGATGTGGGTGTGGCTCTGGATGTGGGTGTGGCACTGGAGGTGGGTGTGCCAAGAGCTGGCAATTGTCTTGCACTGAGACTCCACTGACTCCACTCTTAAGCTTTTTTCTAGTGTTCATATAGGGAACGTTTTTGCCCTGGTAGCGTATGGGAGCATATTTTGACTTGTGTGCGGTTTTGCTGACGTCAGTTTTATCATACTACCTGTATCCGTTTTGTAGCTGGGATGTGTGTGGTTACTTGGTACGAGGATGTTACGGCTTGTAATGAAGCAGGTTCCTGTTGGTAGGCTTGCTACTGTTAGTAGACCAGGCTGTTGGACGCTGCGAACAGCCGCGTCCTGGTTGACCAGTCTAGCAAACAGGAGGCCTGGTCGACGATCGGTCCGCGGGATCGCTAAGCCCCGAAATCACCTCAAGGTAACCTCAAGGTTGCTACAACGATTCCAGATTTCTGAACTATATTGCACCGTACATGTATTTCATTAAACCGCTAACTTGATTACACTATTCCAGTATTAATTAAAGTGTCAATTTGATTATTTGAATTAAACTTGTATCAAACTTGAATCATCCACGGACTCGACTACAATTGAAATTGATGTTCCAGTTGAATGGGAACACATTGATAATCAAGATAAAAAAAATGTGTACTGCTATATAAGATATATTAGATAAAAATTTTTAGGGATATATGTAAGTAATTATCAAAAGAAGTCACCGAGCCGGGAAGGCTGTGTAGCAGGGATATATGTAATGGCATCTTACTTCATAGGATTTATTTTTTATATCGAATTAAATAATTACATATCTATCCCACTTCCGTATATACTGAAGGTCAGTATGTGACCTTCAGGGGTCGAATTATTCCAAACATATACATGAAGTCATTGGAATCTTCACTTAGGATTCTTCGCGAGTGAATACCATGTGTGCCGTGTACATGCCGTGTAGTTATTGGCTGACCGACGAATTTTGAGTGCGTCCTCTTTGTTCTTTTCCGTGTTGGATAGTGTGAAATGTATTCACCTCCTAGTTGTTCTTGCGGGGGTTGAGCTCTGCTCTTTCTGCCCGCCTCTCATCTGTTGATCAATCAACTGATTATTATCCCCCCCCGGCACCCCCCCCCCCCCCACACACACACCCAGGAAGCAAGCCGTAGCAGCTATCTAACTCCCCGGTACCTATTTACTGCTAGATGAACAGGTGCACCAGAGTGAAACAAACCCTGCTCATTTTAATCCACCTCCACCGAAGATCGAGCCCTGAACCTCAGGACTACGAATCCGAAACGCTGTCCACTCAGCTGGAAAGGGGCGGGGAGGAGCCCTCAGTCTCCTCCCACCCCCATTGCTCTAAAAGTGTTGATTTGCAGTATTGTTTTATTGCTGTCAAAGTTGGTCTATAAAACCTTAAGGCATATAAAGTTAACCATCAGAAGAGAGGCCGGGATGCCAGCATGGTTCTATAGTCTTAACGATCCCAATATCATTGTATATTAAGAAATAATGATATTGTTCATGTAGACATTTTTCTTAAGCGCTATATATATATATATATATATATATATATATATATATATATATATATATATATATATATATATATATATATATATATATATATATATATATATGTCGTACCTAGTAGCCAGAACTCACTTCTCAGCCTACTATGCATGGCCCGATTTGCCTAACAAGCCAAGTTTTCCTGAATTAATATATTTTCTCAAAATTTTTTCTTATGAAATGATAAAGCTACCCATTTCATTATGTATGAGGTCAATTTTTGTTCATTGGAGTTAAAATTAACGTAGATATATGACCGAACCTAACCTAACCTATCTCTATAGGTTAGGTTGGGTTATGTAGCCGAAAAAGTTAGGTTAGGTTAGGTTAGGTAGGTTAGGTAGTCGAAAAACAATTAATTCATGAAAACTTGGCTTATTAGGCAAATCGGGCCTTGCATAGTAGGCTGAGAAGTGAGTTCTGGCTACTAGATACGACATATATATATATATATATATATATATATATATATATATATATATATATATATATATATATATATATATATACATATATACACATTTGAGTGAGGTGGATGGGGTGAGGTGGCATTAATAGGGTATGAATTTCATCAACACAAGACAGAACAAGAGGTGGTATTAATAGGGTATTAATTTCATCAACACAAGACAGAACACGAAACAATGGGTATTGAATAGAAGTGTTTGTAGAAAGCCTATTGGTCCATATTTCTTGATGCTTCTATATTGGAGCGGAGTCTCCAATATATTGGAGCGGATATATATATATATATATATATATATATATATATATATATATATATATATATATATATATATATATCCCCCGTTGATAGGTTGGTTTGTGATGTTAGGTTGGTTGACTCAGGGGGGGGGGGGTGTTCATTGTGTTTGGTTGTGTTTGTTAAAGCGGGCGGGGGATGGCGGGACGGCACGAGGGGGAGTTGTGGTTGTTGCCAGTGGTGTCCCTGCTGCTCCCTCCGTCTGGCACATCAGCTTTGGTTTCTCCTGAATCGAACCTGCCGGGTGTGTTGTCGTCGGGTGTGTGTGTGTGTGTATGTACATCTGCCAGGTGTGTTATCGTCGGGTGTGTGTGTACACACCTGTCGGGTGTGTGTGTACACCTGACTGTGTTAGTCGCAGTTGAAATTTAACTCTTTATTTCATAACATTTTGTCAATTGATGTACATTATTTAATTTGTTACTCCAAAGTTCTATCGTAGGGTAATGTTGAATATGTGTAGATTTAGTTAAGGTCTCTCATCAGCTCTAACTACTATGGTATCGACTTCTGAACTATTCCAAGATTGTTTATGTTCCTGACAACATGAGAGCAGTAGAGCAGTGACTGACGCAGTGTATCAGTTTTCCTAGTCAGTTTCACAAGATTTCGTGTACGCTCTAGTGTGTGTGTGTTATATCGATGAGCCTAAAACCCATCCACCACTATTGTGGAGGACAGTCTGCTGGTATCTCTGGTCCATCGCCGCCACCGTAGCTGTCATCACTGGTATCATTTCATCTGCGGTGAACACTATCCGTGGTGACTCAAGGTTGTCCCCCTATCGTGTATCGCCATCGTCTCCAGGAAATTGCGCCAGAGAAAGTTGTATATCCCGCCATTATATTTCCTGCCGAGTGTGTTGACAGCGGGTGACCTAGTGGCAGCATGTGACACACGGCAGGCCGTCACCGCCCACGGGATATGGGTATGGGGTGAATAATAAAGAAATAATTGAATTGGCAGCCCTCACTGTTACCCCCCCCCCCAAGTGCCCTTAATCCTGGTAGCGCGCACAAACACATTCCAGCGATCTCTTCCATACCCGAGTCTGCAATTTATCCGGCATTGATGCGAGTTAACCGAATGGGGCGCCGGTCGGCCGAGCGGACAGCACGCTGGACTTGTGGTCCTGGGTTCGATCCCAGGCGCCGGCGAGAAACAACGGGCAGAGTTTCTTTCACCCTATGCCCCTGTTACCTAGCAGTAAAATAGGTACCTGGGTGTTAGTCAGCTGTCACGGGCTGCTTCCTTGGGGTGGAGGCCTGGTCAAGGACCGGGCCGCGGGGACACTAAAAAGCCCCGAAATCATGTCAAGATAATCTCAAGAAACCCTAGACGAGGCGCGCCGGGGTAATGTGGAGCGTGTTTGGTATTTACAACGAGGCCTCTACGGTATTGTTAACCTTGAAACAACATAAGGTTGATACGTAGTTAATCTGAAGAGTTTGTTTGCTGCAGCCCTATGACGGGCTGCGGTTACCACTTGCAAGCGTGATGTGGCTAGACAAGGAGCGCTCCAAGAATTAATTGAGTTTACCAGTAACAAACTTTTTTTTTTCATCCATCCATCTTTCCCCTCATTCTACCCATCTTTCCCACTCATCTTTCTCCATCATTCCCCCTCATTCCACCCATCATCCTACCCCTCATTCCCTTCATTCCACCCCGCTTTTCCTTCCACCCTTCAGTCTTTAATCATAATATTAACCAACAAACACTTTCTTCTTTTCTTAAGTCTTCGAGCTCTTATTTCTTATTTAACAAAATGTGAAGACATTGTTTAGGTGACTGCTAATGTTATGTTTATTTGTTTGGCCAACCTTGACTGTTCCGCGATTTTTTGTTTACGTACAAACACAGCTGTCTGTAGGTTCCGTGGTGTGTGTGTGTGTGTGTGTGTGTTTGTGACCGATGTCTGGAGGGTACAGCACGAGTACTGGGGGGGTACAGCACGATGTCTGGGGAGTACAGGACGGGAAACACCAGGTGACCCTCTGTCTTGTAGCTTCTCTCAGCTACACGTTACTTGGGCGACCTCTTACACTCGTGTCCCCGCGCCGCTGACAATACGGAGCTGGTGGTAAAATGTGGAGATTGGAGTGGCCGGAGAACTGCAAGGGTGGTCGACTTGGTGTGATATATTATAGCAGTTGATGGAGTCTTAAGTTAGAAATGCCAGGGAGGAATATTGCCAAATGTCAAGGTTACAACTGCTGGAATATCGGAAGAGAACGCTGTATATTTATACTTACTCTTTGGCAGGTATAGCCCGTGTGTGTCGCCAGAGTATTTGTAGTTTTGGGTCGTGGGTAGTAGGTCCATATTGCAGTGGTACTGGTGAGTGTCGTGTAGTGAAACACGGCCCCGGCGCCGTGCGGTGAAATGCGGCCCCGGCGCCGTGCGGTGAAACACGGCCCCGGCGCCGTGCGGTGAAACACGGCCCGGCGCCTCCCTGTAAGTGTACGGTGGCGTGTATGTTGCACATTCAGCCATGGCCCTTGTGGGGTACCTGAGCTGATGACTTCTCTAGTTAGCACGCTTTGACCTCTCCCTTATTAAGCCTTACCCTACTAATTTATCCTGGAACACTTATCTGCTTATAATCAGTTCACCAGTTACTGCTGGATGAACAGAGGTGAATTTACGAATCTGTGTCCAATCGTCCAAACTTACGAATCTGTGTTAGGCGTCGTCCTTAGGCCGGACTCAACCCAAGTCCCTGAGGTCGCAGCCTGTCCTCCAAACAAAGGAGGTCGATATCGCACGTCAGTCGTTGCTGAGGGCAATTCTGCAGAAAATTAGTAGTGTATGCAAATTGTAAGTTTTTTTTATATAATATTAGATATCACATGTACACGCAGTTGTTAAAGGATAAGATTATACTATTTTTAATTTTGCATGTACGTTTGATGATATATTTTCCGTATTTCCTACGTTTGAGTGTAAATCCAGAAACACTGAGTCTTCCAGACATCTTTACGATGGTTGGAAGTAAATGCTTGAACTACCTCAAGGACCGGGCCGCGGGGACACTAAAATGCCCCGAAATCATCTCAAGATAATCTCAAGAAAAGATGGTGCCCAGAGTCGCCTTCATTCTGGCGCCACCATGGACATCATCACTGTATAAACTGCCATTTAAATATTTTGGGGGATATATATATATTGATCTTTTTGTAAGGTGGTAAAACATTTATGTTAATGTGATCTCTCTCTCTCTGCAGGTAGGTGTGTGGAGTGGTTATAACGGAGTTACCACTTAAGTAATCCCAGGAATCCAGGCGGCCCAGTTGGGAAGCCTTGTTCACCTTGGACACAGTGTACAGCCATATTTGGTCAGTGGTTTAACTAGGCGATTAGATCGACCTTAGGCCTAGGTATTTTGGGCTATTTTGTTTATACGTGGGAAATGATGGCACAGTTAGAATACTATTAGTAATTGAGTGCTTGTTACAAGTATACAAGAACCCCACACCCGTGCGTGAACACAATAATTATTATAGAGCGACATTGATGACCAGAACAAGCTAACGGTAGATAAAACGTAGTATAGCCGGGCTTGGGGAGTAGAACAACTCCCAGAACCCCATCAACCTGGCCTCGGGCCGGGCTTGGGGAGTAGAAGAACTCCCAGAACCCCATCAACCAGGTATAGCCATAAAAAGTCATGCTGCAGAATATCTTCAAGGGTGTTTGTGATGAACTATTACGCCTGTAGTGGTAATGCTGAGCAGGTAATGTTGTTAGATACTAAACACTTGTCATGGGTAGTGAAACAGCTCACCTGTGGAATATGCTGTTCTGTTCTCTCTTAGTGCAAGTCGGCGATAAGAATTGGTAATTGAATGTTCCAATTTGAGTAATGATTGCACAGGCAGAACAAGCAGTGAGACCGAGCTACATACAGTCAGTCTCCACGTAGAACAATATGATTGTTGTAAGACTGACAATTTAATTCAATACCTGTCTTTATTATGCGCCCCATACCCATCCCGTGGAGATGGTGGAAAGGGTTACAGAGGCTCGCTTTTTGTGGCCGAATCTGGAAGGCAGTTACTGGTTGTTGTTTGTGATAAGTTGATTGTAGAGCAACAAGATTATAGTCTAGACAGTGGTGTGTCGTGTCACAGTTTCTCCAGAAGTCCTTGTTACATGTGTCACCGATTTGAGTAATCTCTGTTGACGTCTTGAACCATGTAGTTAATGACTGCCAGTTGCCTTCTGTGTTATGTTGACAGAAAATGATAAAAAAGTAGTTTGGCGTGTTGGCTAGTACTCGCCATTCGCTGTGGTACGTATTGATACCTTGTTAACTAGCAGTCACACGGGGTGGACGGTAGAGCGACGGTCTTGCTTCCTGCAGGTCGGCGTTCAATCCCCGACCGTACAAGTTGTTGGGCACCATTCCTTTCCCCCCGGCCCATTCCTAACCCTTATCCTGACCCCTTCCCAGTGCTATATAGCCGTGTAATCGCTTGGCGCTTTTCCCCGATAGCTCCCTCACTCTTCAGATCCAGGTGTGTGTGTGGGGGGGGGGGGGGGGAATTGGCACAGGTGTTCAGATAATGATAGGAGAGGTCGTGTAGTTTACGAGCATCGCTACACCTCCCTCAATCATTTTTCATCTTCTCCCTTCTCCCACAATTTCATTTCCCCCTTCCACCCTCCCCTCCGATTTTCACCCATACCCCCCCTCCCATGTTGATTGACAGTTGAGAGGCGGGGCCAAAGAGCCATAGCTCAACCCCCGCAAACACAACTAGGTGAGTACACACCTGTTGATAGACGGTTGAGAGGCGGGACCAAAGAGCCAGAGCTAAACCCCTGCAAGCACAATTAGGCGAGTACAGACATTCTCCCCTACAGATACTAGAGGGGATATCCGTCTCCCATACCACACACACACGCTTTGTGTGTGAATGTTGGGCGAGGTCAATGTAAGCTCTTCAACCTTGAACACACAGACAACACACACACGCTCTTGAATATATGGCTCTGCTGACTTATATAGACTCGAATCAATCAGTATTTGTCCCTCGTCTTCACATTATGCTCGCCCATCCTGCTATCGAGCATCCTGCTATCGTCCATAACGAGCATGCGTTAATTTTGCCCTATCCTCCCGGATAAAGAAACTGCATGTTCTCAAATATACGCTGTTATCGTTTCTTATATTTTTGTGTATTGTTATGGTTTGGGTAGACATTCCTATTGGCGATAATTTGTATTCGAAGCATTAAGAGGCGAGCAGTTCGAACACTGGAAGTGAGTGAAGAAAATAGTACCTGGGGGTATATTGAGTGCACACAACCCATTGCACTGTTAATGACCCAATTCTCATAATTTTCATTCATAAACGGAGGCCACCATCCCCCCTCTGTTTATAAATGAAAAACACTACATATGACTCTGAATTTATGACGCAACCCGTCCTTGAGTCAAGTCCATTCCGTCCATTGGTCGACCCCACAGACGCATTCGTAAATTTTTCCATAATGTTCATTCAAAACAGGAATTTTCTCAAATATAAATTAATATTATATTAGCATATTGTGCATGTATATGCATAGGTTAGGTGTTTAGGTTCTGTTGGTGATTATTTGTATTTTTAGTACGTGGGTGAAGCATTTACAGCGTTGTGGTTCGTTGTTGAAGAAAATTCGTCAGGGAAATAGTTGTTCCGGAAGTGTTAGAATGTCAACAGTTGTGAGTCGTGTGTAACAGCCCGTCCTCCAAACAAAGATCCAAAAGTGATTCCATGCACCCGCCAAACCCCCTGTTTATGAATGAAAAGCGGTTTACACACGACTCACAACTGCTGACGTTCGAACATATCCGGAACAAGTGCTTCACTGACGAATTTTGTTTTTAACCACAACGGTGTAAATGCTTCACCCACGCATTACAAATACTGTACAAATAATTACCAACAGAACCTATACGCCTACTCTAACCTAACCTATGCCTATATATGCACAAGATGTTAATATATTATAATATTAGTTTATACTTGAGAAAATTCCCGTTTTGAATGAACAGCATGTTAAAATTTATGAATGCGTCTGTGGGGTCGACCGCTGGATGGTATGGACTTGACTAGAGGACGGGTTGGGGGGGGGGGCACAATACTGGGGGTAGGGGGTGAAGGCATGTGAACAACTTCCCACATACTTGGTCCACCAGAGTTTATTTTGGAGGTTCACCCGCTCCACCAGCTCCTTTTCCGTGGCTGCTGCTTTTACTGTCTTGCTGCTCCTTTGTCCCCTCTGTCTACAGTAGCGTGCGTGCGTGCGTGCGTGCCATCATAACCTAAACATCTTAACAAATATCTCGCCATGCACAACATTATATAATATTATATCACGGATGGATACCTATATCAGCATGTGATAGTTCAACCCCAGGCTTCAGTGGTTAGGCTTCCCACTCGTCTGTTAAAACGTACGTGTGTGTGTGTGTGTGTGTGTGTGTGTGTGTGTGTGTGTGTGTGTGTGTGTGTGTGTGTGTGTGTGTGTGTGAGACCTGGGGTCCCATTCACCTGTAGGGCGCCTGACAGCTGAGTGGACAGCGCTCCAGATTCGTAGTCCTGAGGTTCTAGGTTCGATCTCCGGTGGAGGCAAATGGGCAAAAAGTTTCTTTCACGCTGATGGCCCTGTTACCTAGCAGTAAATAGGTACCTGGGAGTTTGTAATATGTCCCTCTTTATACCCATCCATCTACATTTCAGTCTTGTCAGTTTTCTAGAGAATGTAAATTAAGCTATTTTAGTCTCTTAATAAAGGTTTCTAGTTCCTAGGATAACATTTATAATCCTCCGCTGACGCATTCAAGGAAATTTGTCCATACAAAGTGTGTATGTTGTGTATGGCGACCAAAATGGTACTGTATATGGGGCCCCTAACATGCTAACTGTGTACGACTGGTTTGGTGGTCGTTGTTTTGTCAACAAAATGTTGGTAGTTGTGTAAGTAATGTGAGAGCCAGGGAGGGGCCAGATTCACGAAAACACTTACGCAAACACTTGCGAACGTGTACATCTTTCCTCAATCTTTAACGGCTTTGGTTACATTTATTAAACGGTTTACAAGGCATGAAAACTTCCCATTCAACTGTTGTTATTGTTATAAACAGCCTCCTGGTGCTTCGGAGCTCATTAATTGTTTAATAATTGGGAACAAAGCCGCCAAAGATTGAGAAAAGATGTACAGGTTCGTAAGTGTTTTCGTGAATCTGGCTCCAGGGTTGGTTGTGTTATGGCGGGGGAGGATGGCGGAAACTGTTGCTGAGGAAGCGGTTAGGGTGATGAGAGTATACTTACGGCCGGCAAATTCACACCTGTTGGGTTTAGGTAGCCGATGGAGCGGCTGGGAGGATGGAGATTGGCAGTCATCAGCCGGTGTTGCTGCGGTCCTTGGGTAATCTTGCGGTCTCATTCGCCTGGGTTAAGACCGCTGTGTGAGAGACCTGGGGTCCCATTCATCAGGGCTCTAGGAGGCTCGAACCGGGGGGGGGGGGGGGGAAGGTGTAGAGAGGGAAGAAAGGTGTAAGGAGAGGGAGGGGGGAAAAGGCCCCCCCAAGAATCATCATTACGGTATTCCGCTTTTCTGGTCTTCTCTAAACAGTAGACCGTGTTAAGTGCACCACTTTAAACTCATTCTGTTCCCTATACTGTACTCGGTACATTACCCAATGCTCATTACATCTCAGGGCATTTGGTGCCCTGAGATATGCAGACCTGGGGATGTATCTTGTGAGGAGGAGTAGTTCCTATAATCGACCTGATTATAGTGTGCGGTTCGGGAACCCGTATCCGTCAAGTGGACGGCAGTGGACCCTATACCCGTCAAGTGGACGGCAGTGGACCCTGCTTCGTATGCTATGTTGCCTATATGCAATGATCCAGACATACAAATGACATCGTTGACCATTTGTTGGGCCTCACTTGTATATCCAGGCATGTGTGCGCGCGCTAGTTCGACCCTCTCACGTTGTGGCTTTCAAGAGACCTCTTGAATGGACAAGACATGGCAAGGCTCGCGGCCTTGTATTGCCCTGAATATAATATTCCCAACATGTCCTGCGCTCTGCTTCACACGAGGTGAAATCTAGTAAGAGTTTCTTGAACGGTGTGTATTAATCACTACGGGTAGTAGATCAGGTGTATACCCGATAACGGCGTAGATGTTTGTGGGAGTCAGTAGTTGTAGAGGAAGTGGTGTTGATGGAGCAGCGGTGGGTTGTGGTGGATGAGGAAGGTGTGCATGGATGTACTATGGTAAGGCATAAGATGTACACTAGTATAGAGCGTGGTGGTGGTGGGAGGGTGATGGTGCTTACTAAGAGAAGTGGAGGCAACGCGGAAGCTGTAAGGTACACCGGATCACGGCAGTAAGGGAAGACTCTCAAGTGTGGGCGTGGAGGCACGTGACCACCTGCCTCCTCACAGACAACACTCCCCCTCCTACTTGGAGGGGGAGAGCCTCCTACTTGGAGGGGGAGAGCCTCCTACTTGGAGGGGGAGAGCCTCCTGCTTGGAGGGGGAGAGCCTCCTACTTGGAGGGGGAGAGCCTCCTACTTGGAGGGGGAGAGCCTCCTACTTGGAGGGGGAGAGCCTCCTGCTCTCCCCCTCCCCCTTTGGAAGGGGGTAGGGGGAGAGCTCAGGTGGAGCAGAAACACGCGATACATTATTTGTATTTTTCTAAAGTACCAATATTTTGATATTTGTTTGTGGGAATTGATCAAATTAACCAAAAGAACTGAGGTTTGGCTGCAGCTGCCAGTGAGTGATGGAATTTTATCATTTTTGTGTTGCTGAAATTGATTACAGTCGAGTAAGTAGTCTACTAGTTGAGGGAGTGTCCTCTTACTTCTGCACAACAATTGAGCTTTGTTTGACATGTGGCGTTGATCCTAATGTCCCAAGCATATGGGTAGCCTAGACGCAGTCTGTGTTGTTGGCGCTGTACCCTTGGTGTTGTGCGTACTGGAGGTGTGGGGTAATGGCTTCCCGGTAACATCTTCGCAAGCCTACCAGGCAGCTGATGAGAATGTTAGGAGAGGACTGTGTGTTCTTACTGAATCATTGTTTCCATCATTATCTTAGTTCTCTTTAGTTGACTGGTCTGCTGACATCTACTAGTGTCTTTACGTGTTCCCCCTCTGGTTAGTTTGTCGACAATTTCATTTCTAAAGCTATTACAGTTGACGTAGAGAACATGCAAGGAAGTTTACTGCCAGAAGTCATTTAGTAAAAGGTCTGAATTATTAAGAACTGCTTAAAGTCCCTTAAATTGTACTCACTATTACCGCAAGCAGGAGAAAGAGACGTTATAATTTATATCTATAGAATATTGGTGGACTGGTTCCCAATCTGCATACTAAAGTAATTCTTTGAAACACTAGGAGGCATGGTTGAATGTGTGAAACAAACAATTCCTTATAAACATTTAAGATGCCAAGGCATTTCAACATCTTCTTAATATTAGGGGCACAACTGAACCTCTTTCAGCGGTCAAGAGGTAACTTGCTAAAGACCTCCAAAGGCTGCCTGATCACCCAGTAGGAGAACTGGAGGGTAGGAAGAGAAGCTGAGAGAAAGATAAAACAGAGGGTAAGAAGAATTGAGGGGTAGATTGAAGGTAGAAGTCTTAATCGTAATCAATGTCTTAATTATCAGGAAGGGAGAGTAGAGCCGGGTGGGCTGGGGGTACCAAGGGACAGCCAGGTGGGCTGGGGGTACTAAGGTACAGAGCCGGGTGGGCTGGGGGTACCAAGGGACAGCCAGGTGGGCTGGGGGTACCAAGGTACAGAGCCGGGTGGGCTGGGGGTACCAAGGGACAGCCGGGTGGGCTGGAGGTACCAAGGTACAGAGCCGGGTGGGCTGGGGGTACCAAGGTACAGATCCGGGTGGGCTGGGGGTACTAAGGTACAGAGCCGGGTGGGCTGGGGGTACTAAGGTACAGAGCCGGGTGGGCTGGGGGTACTAAGGTACAGAGCCGGGTGGGCTGGGGGTACTAAGGTACAGAGCCGGGTGGGCTGGGGGTACCAAGGTACAGATCCGGGTGGGCTGGGGGTACTAAGATACAGAGCCGGGTGGACTGGGGGTACTAAGGTACAGAGCCGGGTGGGCTGGGGGTACTAAGGTACAGAGCCGGGTGGGCTGGGGGTACTAAGGTACAGAGCCGGGTGGGCTGGGGGTACTAAGGTACAGAGCCGGGTGGACTGGGGGTACTAAGGTACAGAGCCGGGTGGGCTGGGGGTACTAAGGTACAGAGCCGGGTGGGCTGGGGGTACTAAGGTACAGAGCCGGGTGGGCTGGGGGTACTAAGGTACAGAGCCGGGTGGACTGGGGGTACCAAGGTACAGAGCCGGGTGGGCTGGGGTACCAAGGTACAGAGCCGGGTGGGCTGGGGGTACAAGTAGCACCATGGACTGGAAGGAAGGTAGAGGCGTCAAAGCTACATACCCCAAGCCCTCCAGACACAGTTGTGTACACGTGTACGGTACATAGATAAAGCGTTGTGAAATGTAATGGGTATGTCAGTATGCAAGACTCGCCTGAAGACTCCAGCCGGGTATCTGTGTGGAAAAGCAAGTAAACTAACCTCTATATAAAGGGAAGTAGAGTTGATTACCGCTTGTGCGGCAGAACGTAAAATGCAGCGAGCGATATACATTAACCTTTAGGTTGACACTTGGGACGAACTAGGTAAAGAGGAACGGCCGAGTTACTCGACTTGGTTAAAGTTTACATTACTGCTACATGACTGACCGAGGTAATACAGGTGTTTCACAGAGCGTTGCGGCAAATGCTTTCTTAGTTCTGGTATTTTTCCGGCGTGTATTCTCGAGTTGGCATTGCTGAAGGTCAATTTGCACCTGCAAGTACATTCTTCACTACATCCATATGTCTATATGTTACTGTTGAAGGGTATGATCTGTTTGTATCCCATATACTGTATGTAATATGTAATAATACCTGGTTGATGGGGTTCTGGGAGTTCTTTTACTCCCCAAGCCCGGCTCGAGGCCAGGCTTGACTTGTGAGAGTTTGGTCCACTAGGCTGTTGCTTGGAGCAGCCCGCAGGCCCCATACCCACCACAGCCCGGTCTATATTGATGTGTGTGTGTGTACTCGCCATAGTTGTGCTTGCAGGGATTGAGCTTTGGCTATTTGGTCCCGCCTCTCAACTGTCAATTAACTGGTGTACAGATGTCTGAGCCTATTGGGCTCTATCATATCTACATTTGAAACTGTGTATGGAGTCAGCCTCCACCACATCACTGCCTAATGCATTCCATTTGTTAACTACTCTTGACACTGAAAAAATTCTCTCTACTGTCTC
Organism: Procambarus clarkii; assembly: GCF_040958095.1. NCBI lineage: Eukaryota > Metazoa > Arthropoda > Malacostraca > Decapoda > Cambaridae > Procambarus > Procambarus clarkii. Next base: position 6,560,311 of record NC_091175.1, on the reverse strand, counting down.
TGTGGCTCATTTCCGTACTCAGTTTCAGTTTCCGCTTGTATATATGGAGCGCCTCTGCATTGTAGTTGAAGTTCTTCCCAGCTAACGTGACCTTTAAGGTCACTCAGGATTCCCATTCGGTTCAGCCCAAGTAGCGGGTACTACCTTATAAAGGCTTGGCAGCATCTTGTAAGGGCTTCTATAGTCTAATGATTACATTTGTCCATTTGCAAAGTTGTCAAAGAAACACTTATCCAATGTTACGTCAATTTGTAGGTGTTTGTAAGTTATTTTGTATTAAGAGCATACATTAACGTTCGTAAGACAAACGAACGTTTGTTTTACGTTTAAACTGTTTGTTTTGAACGTAAACAACAAACACGTTCTGAGATACATCTTGAACTGTTGTATGTTCAAGATGTTTTGCTTGAACATCATAAGATACAAAATACAAATCGTTTTGTTTTGTATTTGTTTGTTGTTTTGAGATATTGCTTTGAGATACATCTAGTTTAGAACAGACGATGTTTATGGCGGAGTTTTAGCAAACAAGAGATTGCGATGGCGGGGAGGGTGGGGGTGTGTTCTGGGTGTTTAGGGGAGGGAGGAGAAGAGGGAGTTTCCTCAGCCTCCGCTCCCCCGACATCCGTTATTTCACGTTCATTGTCCTCATGGCAGGGGAATCTCCCCTCCCACAATCTCTCCCCTCCCTCCTGTCTGCTTCCCCCTCCCTCCTGTCTGCTTCCCCCTCCCTCCTGTCTGCTTCCCCCTCCCTCCTGTCTGCTTCCCCCCCCCTCCCTCCTGTCTGCTTCCCCCCCCTCCCTCCTGTCTGCTTCCCCCTCCTTCCTGTCTGCTTCCCCCTCCCTCCTGTCTGCTTGACCTCCACTCTCGCTGTGGCTCCTGTTGTGCTGACTCCTTGCCTCGCTATTACGGTTTGATTTGTCTTGTTTCCCACCTCGGCTTTCACTCTGCTTGTTTTTCTACTTTCACTATGTGCTTACATTCCTACTTTACTTTCACTGTGTCTGCTTGCCTTTCTAACTGCCTCGCCTTCACGTTGTCTTGTTGTTTATCTCCTCCCATATTCTTAACTGCTGATCGTCTTGTCTCTCTGGTACAGACCTGGCCGTTGTTTGTTTACCTTCCTGCGTCTCAAACACTTGCCTGTCTGTTTTACTCCCTCACCCTCCCGCATAAACCTCACTTTCACCTCTACCTGCAAGTCTGTCAGCGGCGTACATGCACTTCTGCCATTCACCTGGGCTCTAGGAGACTCGAACCGTCCCCCCCCCCCACACGTGCGAGGCCGAAGCTCTGGCTGACATTCGCCTGCCTCCTAGCTTCCGTTAGGGGGGTGGCCTGCTAGAGATGTGGCCGTGTGCCCCGGCGGCCAGTGGAGGAGCGATCGGTCACATCTCGCGCTCAGGACACGCCATCTTATCTTGAGGTTATCTTGAGATGATTTCGGGGCTTTAGTATCCCCGCGGCCCGGTCCTCGACCAGGCCTCCACCCCCAGGAAGCAGCCCGTGATAGTTGACTAACACCCAGGTACCTATTTTACTGCTAGGTAATAGGGGCATAGGGTGAAAGAAACTCTGCCCATTGTTTCTCGCCGGCGCCTGAGATCGAACCCAGGACCACAGGATAACAAGTCCAGCGTGCTGTCCACTCCGCTGACCGGCGCCACCATCGTCACAGTCTCGTGCTGCTGCTGGTATTATCTTACTCCACTTTCACTTGGCACGAACTGTGTTATAACTTGAGATAATATTGAGGCCTTAACGATGGGTTCGATCCCTCCATTCCTGGATTTGCAACACTCACCACCGACTGAACCATGATGAGCTTCAACAGTCATCTCTCTCCTACAGGAGGATACTGTACGCTACGTCAGACAACTATGATATTTCAGGATACAAGATACAATTTTGCATAGTCTCTAATAATTTTGTGAGGAGTTTTGACATTGATGCTGCTGCTATTGTTTCATGCCACAGGAGGAGGGTTCATACATAACATATACAACATGATAAAAAAAATACTAATAACAGCAAGCAAATGTAAGATTATTAGGCTATCTACCAAGTCCCCAGATTCAGTTGAATAGTTATATAGTAGTTACAGTAGTAGTGATATAGTAGCCAGGAGATGTAGGACCTTTTAATGTGTGACGTTCAGCATCATAGTGGTGGCAAGTGAATGTTTGAATGGTTCGTCATCGTGTGTGGTGCAAATAGGGAATATTGTGGTTGTGGCTCGGCCTCAGTAACTTGCCAGATGTGCCTGCAGCCAAGCCTAAATTTGGCAACATATTCGGCATTTCTTATAAATATAAATTAAGCCTTATTATTTGTATGCAGGCGATGAGTCACAATAACGTGGCTGAAGTATGTTGGCCAGACCACACACTAGAAGTTGAAGGGACGACGACGTTTCGGTCCGTCTTGGACCATTCTCAAGTCGATTATATCGACTTGAGAATGGTCCAGGACGGACCGAAACGTCGTCGTCCTTTCAACTTCTAGTGTGGTCTGGTCAACATTATTTGTATGCTTTTTATTATTGCATTGTTGTGTTCGGCGGTCGCATAACTTAACAGATGGGCTGGTAAAGGTTGTGCCCGTAGCAGTAACAGTAGAAACAGCTGTCCTGGTGGTGATAGTGACAGCAGTAGTAGTAGCAGTTGTAGCTGTAATAGTGAGAGCAATGGTAGGTGTTACAGCGGTGATAATAGTAATAATACAAGTTACTTTTTAATGTGTGGTGTAGCCGGACCGGTGCGGGGTCGAGGCGACGGCCCGGCGGTGGCCTTCGGTGAAAGTGAGGGGGGGGGGCTGTGGCTGCTGGGGGGGGGGGGTGCCTTACACCTGCTGGGGGGGGAGCCTTACACCTGCTGGGGTGGGGGGGGGAGCCTTACACCTGCTGGGGTGGGGGGGGTGCCTTACACCTGCTGGGGTGGGGGGGGAGCCTTACACCTGCTGGGGTGGGGAGGGAGCCTTACACCTGCTGGGGTGGGGGGAGCCTTACACCTGCTGGGGTGGAGGGGGGGGACTGAGTCTCCCAGTGAAAGTCTGTAGCGAAGGCCAATCTCTTACGAGAAAGGACGGGGGGGGGAGGGGGAGGTCAAGTTATTTGGATTATTTATTGCTTCTTACTTGTATGTCAAGTAACTGGCATGATTTATTTTATTTTGGGTTGGAATATCCAAAAATCTTCGTGTGGCGCGTTGATTTCGAGGATCAGCGTTCCCGCGGCCCGGTCTGACAAGGCCTCTTGGTTGGTGGTTGATGTTGACTCTATCAACATCAGAGGCCCGAGACTGTTCAACACGCTTCCACTACACATAACGGGCATAACTGGCCGACCCCTCACAGTGTTCAAGGGAGAACTCGATAAACGCCTTCAAATGATATCTAGTCAACCAGGCTGTGATTCATACATCAGGCTGCGAGCAGTCGCGTCCAACAGCCTGGTTGACCAGTCCAGCAACGAGGAGGCCTGGTCGACGACCGGGCCGCGGGGATGCTAAGCCCCGGAAACCCCTCAAGGTAACCCTTAAGTAAGGCAAGTTTGTATCCTGGCCGGGGAGGATTGACTTGGCGCCAATCCTTAACTGTACCCGTGTTGATCCAGCAGTGAAGGTACCTGGTTTGACAACCAGGTACTCTTTCAGCCTGTCAACAGGCGTCAGCAGTCGTCTGTTCCTGTACCCATTTGTGTTGAGAGAGAAAAAAGACTAACATAAAATGTCATCGAGGATGTGGCATGAAAGCCGTGTATGGAGATATGTGTATTTGTAAGGCGCTTTATAGGATTTGCTCATTGAATGAAGCCAGATTGGCTACGGGTACCTGTGTAAGGAACCGTTAATACTACAGAATATTGTCCAGTGAATGGTGGTGGTGTGGGTGTGGGACTCGTTGATACGGTTTGATGATGTGGGCCAAAGTAAGTTGTATCACTTGTAACATTTCCTCCTGGAGTCCTGTGGGCGCATGCCATGTGACATGAACGGCTAGTTGCCTTTTGATGTGGGATCTAATGAAAGTATTTTTTGTGTTGCATTAAATTAGGTGGACGCTTAAGACTACAATGATGAAAGACAATACATTCGTCACTCGTGTACGTCTGCAACTTGTTCTTAATACAAAACATTACGACGTACTGAACAAATCCACAAGGGCCGTGACGAGGACTCGAACCTACGTCCGAGATCATTTGATGCATCACGCTATTGTGATTTGTGTGTAACGAGGTACTGGCTTACGTGACTGTATCCTGCAATATCTTCTTGACTGTACTCTACAGTACATTCTGCTCATCCACAACGCTATTGCCAAGCCAATTCTTCTTTCATTTTTGTCCCATTTTAATTCATTCTTACGCTGTCTTGATGTTATTTCCTAACATCCGTTGTAACAAACCCTTCAATTGATGTGTGTCATCGTTGTGTGCACTTCATCCGTGTCGCCCTACATTCTGCGCCTCTCAACACAGTTTAATTTCGATGATATCAATTTGGTTTCGTCAGGAAGCTTCCTGTTGCCTTGCTTTATCATGCTTCAGGGGAAAGCGCCAAGCCATTACGGCTGTATAACACTTGGAAGGAGCCAGGATTCGGTTTTGGGATGGAACGAGGGGAAAGAAATGGTGCCCAACCCCTTGGACGGTCGGGAATTAAACGCCGACCCGCATGGAGAGGGTTGGCGTTTGATATGTCTAACTAATGCAAGTTAAACATATCATTGAGGCTGTGCATGTCTTCATATCCCCATCAAAGTTCGGCTTTACTAGTTTATATTTGCTAAGAAGTCTAAGAACACAGTACAGTACTGTGATGTACATTAATTTATATAGAGTTTAGATCAGAAGTCAACTAGTTTCACCTAAAATCCCCCATCTCGGAGAATAGTTTGTCATTCATGAGTTGCGAGTCGGGTCTACTGGCCTGAGGTAGCAAACTTCGGGTAGGCACTGAGGTTATCTTCGTACAGTATATCCGTGAATGAAACGGATACAAAGCTCCGGGTATCTTATGCCATTGGATCTCAGATCGTTCTAACTGCATAGCTAAGGTCATGTGGCGTCGGTGAGTGAAAGTGTTATATCCGGTTGTCGGTAAAAGGGAGGGTAAAATTGTTACAGTAAGCCAGAGTGAACTAAGAAAGGTGCAAGAAGGATGCATTAAACCTTCACAATGGTGATTGACAACCCTCCCTCTCATACTCCCCAAATCCTCCCTCCCCGGAGCCGGTCGGCCGAGCGGACAGCACGCTGGACTTGTGATCCTGGGTTCGATCCCGGGCGCCGGCGAGAAACAATGGACAGAGTTTCTTTCAGTCTATGCCCCTGTTACCTAGCAGTAAAATAGGTACCTGGGTGTTAGTCAGCTGTCACGGGCTGCTTCCTGGGTGTGGAGGCCTGGTCGAGGACCGGGCCGCGGAGACACTAAAGCCCCGAAATCATCTCAAGATAACCCCCCCTCCACCACCTCTCCCCCTCTGCCTCTCAAAAAATGAGACGTACACAATTTTTATCCCCAAGGAGCCTAGTGATAAGTCAAGTGGTCCTGTATGGCCACATCTTTCCTCTCCATGCCATTGATGTGGAGAACATGAATGTCTGAATTGTGGCTTTTGTGTCATTTGACATTTGATGACGGAAGGTGAGGGGGGAGACGGGAAGGTAGGGTGATGATGACTGGCTTGTATAGGGATCTAAAATGTGTGGACAAAGACATGGACACACACTGGAACACTATATCTTGGACTGTAGTATAATTGAGCCATTTAGAGATAAATCTAAGCTCACGCTGTATGATATATGGCAACCTATCTTATTACTAAGGATAAAATACCTGAAATCCTTGCACTGTATCCATATGTCGCTTCCAGTAGATAAACGAAACAGTTTCCAGTAGTTAAGAAACAAGTAGTATATTGTGAAGACTATCCTAACCCCATCCAAGTGGTGTATAGTAATGGCTTGGTACTTGCTCTTGATACTTCCCCTTGGTGAACTACCAAGATAGCGAAGATGGTGGTTCGTGGCCACCATCTTCTGGGTCCAATCAGCATTGAAGTAGATCCTTTGGGAGCAGTGATTGGTCTCTTGGGGTGTGTGTGTGCAGCTTCGTATAGCTCCCATCCCGGAGTTGGTATCGGTGCACATTTTAGTAAGAGGGGGGGAGGGTGCAACGTCAGAAAAGTATACAAAGTGGGAACTGTTGCACAGTATTACTGTCTGACACCATATTGGACTGACCCAACACAGTTGGGGCACCAGGTATCAACCAGGTCTACACACGTATCGTGTACCAACAACGTGCAGCCGTGTTGGAATAGACGAATGCCCAAGGATTATTGTTGAAAACGTCTTGATAACTAATTAAACAAAAAATGATTTGTCACCTCGCATATTTATAGGTTAGGTTTAGTTGGGTTAATTCCAACATGGTTGCACATTTTTGGAATAAGATACATGGGTTGGCCCAACTGATATTTGGGAAAGATTCCAATATGGTTCGGGGCATTACTAGCGGAGTACCACAGGGTTCAGTTCTTGCACCAGTAATGTTCAGCGTCTACATAAACAATTTACCAGAAGGAATACAGAATTATATGAACATGTTTACGGACGATGCTAAGATACTGGGGGAAGATAGGACACGCAGACGATTGTAATGCCCTTCAAATTGATCTAGATAAAATAAGTGCTTAGAGCGTCAAGTGGTTAATGGAATTCAATGTGAATAAATGCCATGTTATGGAATGTGGAATTTGAAAAAATAGACCACACACACAACTTACAAATTATGTGGAAAAGAATTACAGAACTCTAAATAAAGGCGACCTAGGGGATGGTTTTGGATAGTAAGCTGTCGCCAGAGGAACACACACAGAACATTGTGAGAGGAGCGCATGCGTCGCTTTCCAACTTCAGACTTGCTTTTAATGATATGGTGAAATACTAAAGAATCTGTTCATGACTTTTGTGAGACCAAAATTGTTATGTGCAGCAGTTGTATGGTGCCCAAATCTCAAGAAGCACATAAACATATGTATGGTCTGTATACCTTTTATTAATAACTGGCGTCATTTATCCTACCCTCTACTATTACTGTACTCTGCTTGACTCTTAAATGCTTTATTAAATATACAATACATGGGCTCTCTTAACTCAATGCATTCGTTCAGGACTGTGGCAAATACTTCGTATCCTGGGGACGTTTGGCTTTGAATCATCTGTAGGCATTAGTTTATTGTTGTGTTGTGGTAACTATTAAGATTTGTTAATGTTCGTTTAACGTTGTAATAGATGGGATATAGAGGTGTCGGGTAGCGTGGTTCAGATTTAAGAAACAAGATGAATATTGGCCTTAGATAATCTTGGCAGCCGATTGGTTGTAAACCTTGAACACCTACAGTCCCGAGGCTGTATATTTCGGTTATCTTGTGAAGATTTCGGGGCTTAGCGTCCCCGCGGCCCGGTACTCCTTTTTGTTGCACACCCCCCGGGAAGCAGCCCGTAGCAGCTGTCTAACTCCCAGGTACCTATTTACTGCTACGTAACAGGGGCATGAGGGTGAAAGAAACATTTTGCCCATTTGTCTCCGCCTCTACCGGGGATCGAACCCGGAACCTCAGGACTACGAATCCAAAGCGTTGTCCACCCAGCTGTCAGGCGCTGGTGTATAGTCCAGAAGCTGTGCCTGTATAATATGTGGTGGTTGTGTTAATTCTGGCATTATAAGTTGCCCTTGACTTTGATACAAGCTTAACTCTGTACTTTGTATAAACTGAAGCTTCTCTCATTTTTTCTTGAAAAGTAATGAAAATGTCAATAGTTTATTGCTATTTACACTGAAGCTTTTTGTTTCTTGAGATCTATTGAAGACTTGAAAATGCTGTGTCCTACAGTGGACTTGTATACCAGGTATGTTATTATATAATAATATTCAATTATTGGAATTGAAGTTTGTTTGTCCCCCCTCTGGACTGTTATTTTATTTCGTTATGTTCTTAGCAAGGATATCCTCACTTGGTGCTACTTGTCGCATTGTGACCATTGTTGCTGAGATGTCCAGTGATTGTTTAATATTGAGGTGGGGCTTGAGTAGTGGTGTGATGATTGATGGATTACATATGTCCAGTTAAACTGTGTGGCGTGTGTTGTGTTAGTTATGGTGACGCCCGTCGTGCTCCACTAGCACCTCCCAGCTGCTGCTGCTGCTGCTGCTGGAGAGGTTATGGTGGTTGTTGTGGTGGTTGTTTAAGGTTGAGCTACTCTGAACACAAAGTTGCACGTAGCACGGGCTATGGTGAGCCCGTAGTGGACTTACCTGGCACAGGAGCGGGGCAAGTAGCGCGGGCTATGGTGAGCCCGTAGTGGACTTACCTGGCACAGGAGCGGGGCAAGTAGTACGGGCTATGGTGAGCTCATATTGGACTTACCCGGCTTTTTTTTGTTGGGGGGGGGGGGGAGGAAAGAGGATGGAGAGGCATAGGTGAAGGGAAGTATAGAAGTGGGAAATACAGTGAGAGTTATGAAAGTAGGCGGGCTGTCCGCCTTGCTGACACGATGTGTGGGTGGTGGTTCAGTTGTGCAGCCCGTCCTCTCAACTACTACGCCTGATTTTGTACGTACAAAATGTACAAATTACTTACTACTGTGAAAGGTGGCGGCTCTGGAATATCCACGTTTTCTATACATCGGTTAGTTAGGTTAGGGGGAGGGGATAGGTATCTAGGGGTTGCCTAGATTCGTGCGTTTTGGCTAGGTTAGGGGGAGGGGTTAGGTATCTAGGGGGTTGCCTAGATTCGTGCGTTTTGGCTAGGTTAGGGGGAGGGGTTAGGTATCTAGGGGTTGCCTAGATTCATGCGTTTTGGCTAGGTTAGGGGGAGGGGTTAGGTATCTAGGGGTTGCCTAGATTCGTGCGTTTTGGCTAGGTTAGGGGGAGGGGATAGGTATCTAGGGGTTGCCTAGATTCGTGCGTTTTGGCTAGGTTAGGGGGAGGGGTTAGGTATCTAGGGGTTGCCTAGATTCATGCGTTTTGGCTAGGTTAGGGGGAGGGGATAGGTATCTAGGGGTTGCCTAGATTCGTGCGTTTTGGCTAGGTTAGGGGGAGGGGTTAGGTATCTAGGGGGTTGCCTAGATTCATGCGTTTTGGCTAGGTTAGGGGGAGGGGTTAGGTATCTAGGGGGTTGCCTAGATTCGTGCGTTTTGGCTAGGTTAGGGGGAGGGGTTAGGTATCTAGGGGTTGCCTAGATTCATGCGTTTTGGCTAGGTTAGGGGGAGGGGTTAGGTATATAGGGGTTGCCTAGATTCATGCGTATTGGCTAGGTTAGGGGGAGGGGTTAGGTATCTAGGGGTTGCCTAGATTCATGCGTTTTGGCTAGGTTAGTACTTTGTATTTTGTAGGTTGTGGCAAGTAAGGAGAAGGGGTTTAGTAGTGCGGCTGGCAGTGTTGTATCAGTTGGCATGTGAAAGTGGGACCATAGTACAGGTGCGGCGCCTCACGAGGACTAAGGCTTGCGGCTTACTGTAAATGTTGTTAACATCGCCGCTCACTCCCTCCTTCTCACTTGGGAAAGAAAAGAACCAAAAAAATCATCAAATCTGAAGCAGATATCCGGAAAGAAAATGTAATGGACGTGCTTGTATAAAAGTGAAATTTGTCTTGTAAAAGTTTCGGCGGGATGCTTGGACGAATACGAAGGGAACTCGAGGCTTTATGATATACTGATACTTAAGGATGCGTTATGATTTTAAAGTATTTTATCAATCGGCTTTTAGGTATGTAAAGTTTGATGACAAGGAGCTGGTTAATCTATGCATGCAATATTGATTTTACACCATATTTTGCTACTTATTGCTTGCTGAATGAAGGGGGTAAGAATGAAACGTAATTCCGGGAAACGGGGGTCCCCTCGATTGTTTCAAGCGCGGGTTGGACAAGTATATGAGTGGGATTGGGTGGTTATAGATAGGAGCTGCCTCGTATGGGCCAATAGGCCTTCTGCAGTTACCTTTGTTCTTATGTTCTTAATTCATTTCCAAATTTCTTTTCCGTGGAGATTTTGTTGTTGTTGTTTAACAAGGTTAGGTATACAGAGCAATGTGCTGCCACCCCATTCTATATGAAAGATTACACAGTGTAGATCAAAAACTAGCTATAAGTTCAGCTAGTATTCCCATCTCACAGACTGGTTAGTCGTACAATGAATCAGGGGGAGAAAATATTTGCCTCGGTACAAAAACCAACCAACTCCGTGGATCTTGCTGGTCATAACGAGATTTTTCATGCTTTGTCGAATTTTATCGAAGGTGCATTATTTTTTTTTTTTTTTTTTTAGCTTTCTCTTCGTATTATTCTTCATGATTATCTTCAGTATATATATATTTTTTGGTTCGCCTTAAACTTTCCCTTGTGTTGGTAGTGTCAGTTTAACTGAACCAAATGCTCAACGTAAACTGTTGTTATTGATAACGTTAAGACGGTTTTGACATTCAGATAGTTGTACTGGCGAGGTGTGGGGGGGGGGGAGGGGGAGGGGGGGGGTTAAGGAAACTATGCCCATCTGTCTCCGCCGGGTGCGGGGATCGAACCCCGGTCCCTAGGTCCAAGAGTCTAGAGCACTGTCCACTCGTTCACCCAGCCCCCCTGTGTGTGTGTGTGTGTGTGTGTGTGTGTGTGTGTGTGTGTGTGTGTGTGTGTGTGTGTGTGTGTGTGTGTGTGTGTGTGTGTGTGTGTGTGTTTCGAAGTGGGAGGGGATCATCACAAATATAATGTCCTCGTCAGCCCTACCAGAAAATGGTTTTATCATAATAAGGAATTATTAGCAGTCGTAGAAAGTAATAACTAGTAGTACATCAACTTGCAGATGATCACCGACACAATTGGGGTGATGAACGCCATTTATATTGAGAATTGAAGGTAGGGATGATATACAGAAATATTCATCGAGCGTGAGAGTAGTGAACGAGTAGAACAACGGTAGAAAATGTAGTGGAGAGACAAAGGCCGTCCGTGACTTCAAGAGCAGGTGCATCAGGGTGCTGAAGGGTATTGAGTGTGTGCACAAGGTAAGCAATATACGATGAAGTTGGATCCAGAAGTTGCAACGTTTATCACAAGCACAGGTTGTTGAGCACACATTTAGATAATTACACTTAGGTAATTACACATACGCACCCACAGTTGAGAGGCGGAACTAGAGAGTCGAAGCTCAACCTCCTCAGATACAATTAGGTGAGTACACTGGGAATGGAGAATGAGCATCTGGCATAGAATAGTTTGTTCATTGTAGGTGTAAAAGAATGAATTAGACTGTGACGTTATGTGTGTGTGGTGCCGGTGATTAAATGTCGGGCGGCGTCGGATACCTGGAGTCAACTTGGGTTGTGACGATAATAATTAAGATAACATAATGTCGGCGATGACGTACCAAAGTGCATGGATAATAGCTGTGATTAGATTAATGAGTGACTAGGGATGTGGGCCACCGACGGAGCGAGGCGCCGGCACCAGTGGTGCACGCTGTGTAGGGAGACATGTATGTGTATCCATGATACACAACACTCCATGTATATGGAGTGTTGTGTATCACTTGTCATGCTTCTTGCTTCATTAAGTATGTGTGTGGGGACTTAGCGGCTGTACTTGTACAGTATACTACTTTTGATTCATTGTTGTCACTGGGTCAAGCTTTGACAGCAAGCAAGGTGGCGGCTTGCCACCTGCTTGCCACCCACCTGCCACCCGCACTCACTACCAGTGTTGCCTTGGGCTGTTTTTATCTGACTCGTTTGTGGGAAATATTCCACCGTGTCCCCAGTCTACTTGGGCGATGACCGGGCCTCGGGGACGCTAAGCCCCGAAACCATCTCAAGGTATACTCGAGGTAAGGTGTATTCCTTCCCTCATCTAGAAGAGTCCGTTGGTTCATCATCGTCGCCGTCCTTCTCTTTTGGTATGGTTATCAAACATAACTGAAACTGAAGAAGGCCCGTTGACCAGTGCCAGGCAACTCCTATTAATATCCACTCATTTTCGCTGCCCGAAACGCTTTGCGTAATTAGTGGCTTTAGGCATTGTATGTACTAGCTCTATCTATAAAGCCAACAAACTTTGTAAAATCTCTTTATGTATGTACCTTTACCTAAATAAAAATTATTATTATTATTATTATAATATACAATGGAATCTCAGCAGCCTGATATATCTCAAAGAAAGTCTTTGGAGCAGGACGGTGGAATCGAACTTGGGTCACTCCATACGCACGCATTTCCTACTGGACCACAATGTGCTTAAAAGTGACACACACTGTAGTCCGCCCGAACTTAAAGAGAGTATGGAGGCACCGAAGTTATACGAAATCTAGTTTTATATGTTCGGCGGTCTTCAGGTCTTGTACAATGACCTGAAGCCATTGAATCACATTGTGGCTCTATTTACTACATATTAGTACTCTCGACAACATAGTTTACAAAGCACCACCATATCAGGAGGATGGGTTGGGGTTTACATACAACATTTAGGGCCGTTCATTATTTGTTCCAGTGTTGATAAAATATATGGGATTCATTTGGTGGTATTGAGGTGAGATTGGTGGCCGGGTGCTGCTGTGTCCGTCACAGCTGACGGTGATCGCGGCGGACTTCCCAGTGGCGGTGTCGCTGTTTAATTCTGCCAAATCATGGAAGGTTTCACCGGTTTTAAACCAATTTCACGGGCACGACCTGGCTGTAATTTTGTGTGGTTAGGCCTGGTGGTGGACCTCCGGTTGCCATTGTGACACACTTTCTAGTATTAAGAAAAAATAAGAGGTACTGTGGATGGAAGAATGCCGCCTTGCCACTCTCACCTGCCGTGGTGAGAGTGTGGGCAATGAATAGAAATACCGTATCTGGAAAAATATATGGTTTCAGTGATAGGGTACACTGTTAAGGGATGTACGTGATTGATAGGAAGTGTAGGTAAATGAAGTGTTGGTTGGGTGAAGATAGTGTCTAATGTGAGGATCTTTACTGTATACACAGTCCTGGGACGGGACCTGGGTTGGCGTGGGAGGAACCTGGCTGTGACTCTTACGTCAGGCTGTGAGCAGCCGCCTCCAACAGCCTGGTTGACCAGTCCAGCATAATAACATAAGAACAAAGGTAACTGCAAAAGGATTATTAGCCAATACGAGGGAGCTCCTATTTATAACTACCCAATCCCATTCATATACATGTCCATCCCACGTTTGAAACAATCGAGGTACCCCACCTCCACCACGTTACGCGGTAATTGGTTCCACAAATCAACAACCCTCTTACCGAACCAGCAACGAGGAGGCCTGGTCAAGGACCGGGCCGCGGGAACGCTAAGCCCCGAAAACACCTCGAGGGAGGGTCGCTTTTCGCCCTGCAGTAATTGGACACCAGGACCACGAGTCGGTTACAGCTACACTAATGATATACGCACCTCGTACCCCGACCATGGGGGCTTAGTCTTGTGTTTACCAAATAGTTAACGCGCTCTGAAGCGCTACGAGGTCGTCCTCAATTGTAGGTTATTTGTGTTATGGATTACCTTGTAGCGCCACACGGCTCGCAAATTGTATAGTAAACACGGACTATGCTGTCATGATCAAGGTAGGCGGTACACATCCGCACGGAGCCGGCCGGCCGGCCGAGCGGACAGCATGCTGGATATATGAACCTGTGGTCCTGGGTTCGATCCCGGGCGCCGGTGAGAAACGATGGGCAGAGTTTCTTTCACCCTATGCCCCTGTTACCTAGCAATAAATAGGTACCTGGGAGTTAGTCAGCTGTCACGGGCTGTTTCCTGGGGTGTGTGTGGGTGTGGTGTGGGGGAAAAAAAGGTAGTAGTAGAAACAGTTGATTGACAGTTGAGAGGCGGGCCGAAAGAGCAGAGCTCAACCACCGCAAGCACAACTAGGTGAATACATATCGTAAGAGGACACGTATATGCTCTGTGAATCCTGGTGCTGCAGATTGTAACCCGATTGACAAATTGTGTTTTAGGGAAAACTAGTAGGTTCGGATAAAGCTTAAAAGGAACTCTGGAGAGTTCTAAGCTTGCTAACAATATTTACATATCACTGAGAATTCGGCTCAAAAATCACGTTCAGGAGTCAAATTTCGGACATTTCAGATATTTTGAAAACTGCAGGGGGGTTTGGGCAAAATATGACCCTTCGCCGTTTTCAGTAATTGGCATATTTTCGGTATAAAAAGTCGTAATTTGAAAATGAAAATAGGTGCAGAGAGTCAGAATTCGGCTCAAAAATCAAACTCAGGACTCAAATTTCCGACATTTCAGATATTTTGAAAACCGCAGGGGGGTTTGGGCAAAATATGACCCATCGCCGTTTTCAGTAATTGGCATATTTTTGGTATAAATAGTCGTAATTTGAAAATGAAAATAGGTGCAGAGAGTCAGATAATCATCTACGCCTGCCCTTGAAAGAGACCGTGTCACAAAGACATTGATCCTCTAGACAGCGTCAAAGTAAAGTACCCTCCAGTGTACATTGGTGAGGAATTTCGCGGCTCTTGTGTCGTCTGTACTGGTATCCCCCGCCTCCCCCCCCCCCCCCCCCCGCCCAGGTTACATTCTCATGCAGGTTGTGATGGCTGGAGGACATGGGTCCCGAGGTCCCTCCAGACCCTGAGTGTCATGTTAGGCTCCCACAGCGAGCAAAGTGGGTCCCCATAGTCGACCAAACTCTCACAAGTCAAGCCTGGCCTCGGGCCGGGCTTGAGGAGTAGAACAACTCCCAGAACCCCATCAACCAGGTATCGACACCCCATACAGCTTCCTGGACGTCTTTGGCATCGTTCATTGCTTCATATTTGGTTGAATTCCGGTCAACGGTGTCCGGAACACTAGGCACACAAGCGTATGTTGTTGTTTTAGATTTAGCTACTCAGAACGAAATGTCCATGTAGCACGGGCTATGGTGAGCCCGTAATGCCACGAGCGTATTTGATAAGTTCATTTATATTACATTAGCCAAGTTGAATTTGCAGTGAGGCGCTCATACCTTGCTTCAGGGGTCATCGTTGCGGTGACGCCCTTCCCTGGTACTCCTCTCTGAGAGCACCCACTTTCACGTACAGTTGTGTGTATCGTCCAGCTGTTGGTTCGGCCGCTGCTCCATTCCCCTAGCCGTCATATTTGCTTAGCGGACTGGCCCGCACCTCTTTGGCTTGTCCCACTTGTATTTTGTCTCGTTTTATTCCAACGGGAACAGTTTCATTGTTTTCGTTTCTTAGTATGTGGAGCTGTCTGTCATTCAAATTAATATTTGTATCTCTAAATCGCATCGCCAAAAGCAGTAGTTAGTGACATTACAAATGTGCGAGAGTCAGATGTGGTGCATGGCGAGTTGAACCCGCCTGATATAATGTGGGCTAGAGCCGGGTGTGGGTGTTGAGTCACACACGCGCACACTCACACACACTCACACACACTCACTCACACTCACTCACACTCACACACACTCACACACTCGCACACACTCGCACACACACGGGGGGACATGATCACCACATTCAAGATTCTGAAGGGGATTGATAGGGTAGATAAAGACAGTCTATTTAACACCAGGGGAACACGCACAAGGGGACACAGGTGGAAACTGAGTGCCCAAATGAGCCACAGAGATATTAGAAAGAACTTTTTTAGTGTCAGAGTGGTTGACAAATGGAATGCATTAGGGGGTGATGTGGTGGAGGCTGACTCCATACACAGTTTCAAGTGTAGATATGACAGAGCCCGATAGGCTCAGGAATCTGTACACCTGTTGATTGACGGTTGAGAGGCGGGACCAAAGAGCCAGAGCTCAACCCCCGCAAACACAACTAGGTGAGTACTAGGTGAGTATACACACACACACACACACACACACACACACACACACACACACACACACACACACACACACACACACACACACAGACAGACAGACAGACACAGACACACACAGACAGACACAGACAGACAGACAGACAGACAGACAGACAGACAGACAGACAGACAGACAGAGACAGCCAGCTGAAGGGTTCCCACACCACCCACCCACCCACCGTACCCCTCGCTCCACGGTCAAGGATACGCTCCTTGTGCCTCTCATGTTTTCAGCTGCTGGTCGTCAAAGGGCAATGGCTCTCTATCTCCCTGCGATAAATCCCAGCCACGCTTGAACCAGTGTATGGAGTTATCCTTCATTTTTACGTTGAAGCAATGCGTCCTTCAGTCGTATCTTAGCTCCAGCTTCCATTTCATTCTACAGTTGCTCGTGTTAAACCGTTTGTCTTCGTATACTTTCTCAGTAGTGCTTAGGATCCTGCTTGCATCCGGCATGTCCTTTTTCTGACTCTATTCTAGTTTTTTTTACATTTAGCTATCGGTATTTACGCGTATTCCAGACTTGTGTGTTCTCAGGTATTAAATATTGTAAGCCCATATTGCTAACCATATTATATGTAAAACGTATATATAATATATACACATTTACTTAAATGGTGAGTCCGTGAGTAACGCAATACACTCTTGCGTGAGTGCGCGCGGCTAGGGAGGACTTGAGCACTTTACTCACCACTACTGGCGTGGTGAGTAAAGTAACCAGCACCAGGCAGGACTGGTGGGTGGGGGGAGTGTGGTCCGGGAGGCTGGATGTAAACACGACCCCACAATCCCCCAGGGTCCAGGGGTCGTGGAGGCACAGGGGGGGGGGGTCCCCGTGGAACACTTCCGGCCACCGCGGGGAATGATGCACTCGGACCATTAGCGGGGGCCACCGCCCCTCCCACCGCTCTTAGTCTCCCACGTTGATAGCTTCAGCTGACCTCCCACTTTCAGTTGATCTCCCACTTGGCAGCGTCAGGTTGACCTCCCACTTGACAGCTACAGCTGACCTTCCACTTGACAGCTTCCCATCCCAGGTGAAAGCATTGTGCTAACAGATGTAATGTTACCATTAACGTGTCTTAAAAGTTATATATAGTTTTATTGCAAATGTTTCCCAATATGTGCAACTTTAAGTAGTAATCTAAGTTAAGGTCATTTACTGAGGCCCACCATCTCTAGTGGCTTCGACGGGGTTTTACACCAATTACACCAAATTACACCAATTTTCTGACTATCAATAATGTAAACAAGCAATACATTAAACTCGCCCTTCGAGATTTGAATATGATTACGTGAATAGAGTGTTGGATAGTATTAACACGTATTGGGTCAACATGGTGGAGTGCCCTTGCCCCAGCGCGGGGGGGGGGGGGCGGGGGGCGGGGGGAGGTGGGGGGGTTCCTTACAAACACTGCACTCTGAACTAACACTCTAACAAAAGCTTCCTCCGCCTCCTGTTTACATCCGGTGGATGTAGTGGTGTTCTTGGTATAGTGGTCGTGGTTCAATGGTTGCTTCTGTTGTTTCTGTTGCATCTGCTGCTTCTGTTGCTTCTGCTGCTTCTTCTGCTGCTGGCTAACTACTAATGGGCAATCACAGTCTGCTGCTGTCATTTGAACAATCTTGTCACGTTTCCATTTATAAACATGTCATTGTCGCTTCCCGTGATGAACTCTTAAGAACTGAACCCGTTGCCCAGTGCCGAGTCTGTTTTATTTCATAATACCTTTACGCTCTTACTGGAATAATGCCACCTCGCCGCCTCTTTCCGCTAGGAGTGATACCGGTCATGATATTTACTGTTTTCCAGGTGTGTGTGTGCTACTTCTGGTGTATACGACACTCTCAGCGTTGACGTAGTGTCGAACTGGTCCATGAGTTCGAGGAAGGAAGCTTTGCCTGTAAAATCATTATTGTTGGAAAAGATTGAGATGTGCGAGATGTTGGACCAGGGAGGGGTTCAGTGGCTGTGTTGTATATGATTAGTGGAGAGAAGGTATGTATTTGGGTATATATGGTATGTATTTGGGTATATATATATACCAGTTGTAAGGTATATATTACAACTGAACGGATGTAGTGGGTTGCTTGTGACTTCTCTCAGGCTGTGTGCGCGTGTTGCTATAACAAACAATGCGTACGCACGCACGCACAAAGTAACACACATTATACAGCGTCATCGACAAGAAAAGTCTTGCCATCATTCTGGCGGGGGGATGGAGGGGCGAGTTTTGCTGATGCCTCAATTATCAAGTTTGATTTTGTATTGTGTAAACTGGAGGCGGAAGTGCTGGAGGTTGTTCCCGGAGCTGTGTGGTGTTGGTTGCTTCTGCTGCTGTTTGTTACTGGCGGCTGCTCTTCTCGGTTGAGGGCCGACGATGTAGACTACTGCGCCACAAGACCCTACCATTATCATACTTTTGGGTTTAAATATAATTTTTTAGGCCTGGGCGGCGCTACAGTGTGGTGAAGAGTACCCGCGATGACTCGTCCATGTTGTATGAGCTGTTTCCCCGTCGTTCACAGCGAGAGACAAGGTTCACCACTAGGGGGCAGGAGGGCCTTGGGGGGGGGGTGGTCAGTATCACAGGGAGAGAGAGAGAGGATAGAAGCCATATCATCCCCGTTTATAGGTTGTATGCTCTTGAATGTTGTGTTATAGCGGAGTGGGACTAGTCAATACGTGTTTGCCTGTTACATCATTTCAACTCACTATGAGGCCAGAGACTCGTGATGATAATACGATCAGATAGACTGTTGCTGCTTTTGACTAGCAGGCTCACAATACCGTGATTATATTACCATCACAACCCCAGACCATCTGCTACATTGCAGAACTTATCGGGTTCTTGTTTTGAGAACTTTTACTCTTACACCATAAATATATCTTTGATGTGCTGGTAGTAGGCAGAAAAGTTGTAAACAAGGGCTGACGACGCGTTGGTCTCCAGCTGTACTAATATCACCCTTATTCCCTCTTCCCGGTAAGAATTACTTATCATCGCTTTTATGTTTTTCCTTATCCTTCGGATTTCCGTTCAGTGTCTCAGGAACACATCGTCGTATCGACTTGAAACTGATTAGTATTCACACCTATGTTATTATCTTGAAACTGATTTAAATTTAATCTCTTGTTATAAGGATTTAAAGTTTATACCGTATAAAGTTGCTAATATTTTGATTGTATATTTTTGTTCTAACAATATTTTCGCTGCTCACTCAACCTACTTCAGTACCTACCCGTCAAGCATACCACCCCCCCTCTCTCGCTCTGTGTGGGTGGTTCCTGCGTTCTCTGCTTCGTTCTGTGAAACTTTCTGGCGCTCGTTCGCTCTTTTGCATGCACGAACGCGCTCGCTCTCAAAACATACAGACATACAGCCAACTAACACCAGCCTGACCACATACCCACACGCCATTCAATAAAGCATGTTGAGTGCTGAAACCGCTTACAATCTTTCGATGGGGAAAATGTTTACTTAAATACTATAGTGTTGTGTTGATATGTTTGAGATGAGGACCTGGGCACCTCGCTCGGTCGGCGGCCATGAAACACGCAGTTTTATGGGTGTTTACCTTAAAAAGTTATACCCTATGTCTTAATCCAGTTGTCCTGGTTAACTTTTATGACGTGTAGCCCTGATGACCTTTAACCCACTTGACCGGCAGTCAGGTGACCTTTTACCGTGATGACGTTATAGTCAGTAAATCTTTAACCGTGAAGTTTAACCTTTAACCCTGATGAACTTGTGCTTAAGATACCCTTCTAGCGCTCTTGACCTGTGGAATGTGGCCCTCAGCTCCGGCACGAGCCGCTGCCTTGGGCGTGAAGAGCAGGTCAGTGGCGCACCTGGGCGCCGCCGGCCTCTTTATTGTGCACCCCATACTCATCCTGTGAGCCGTAGCGCAAAAAGCATTACAGAGGGCACAAAAGGTCTTTATCAGAACTCATGTTAGATTATTACATAAACAATTAAATCTATCCTTCACACCTTATAGTTACAATGTCAGCTAATTACAGAGAAAGTGTGCATGCCCTATCCTACCCCAGCCATCAAGGTGCTACTCGAGTGGCGGCTCTCTCCTCTCTCTCTCTCTCAAGTGCCGGCACTCGAGGCTCACCCACCTGGAGGAGGCTCTTCCGGAATGGTTGGAGGGGGAGTGTTAGTGGTGTGTGTGTGTGCGTGGGTGGGTGTGTGGGTGTGTGGGTGTGTGGGTGTGTGTGTGTGTGTGTGTGTGTGTGTGTGTGTGTGTGTGTGTGTGTGTGTGTGTGTGTGTGTGTGTGTGTGTGTGTGTGTGTGATAGTTCTCATTTCGGTTACCAGATGGCTCTGAGCACTATTTTGTGTTGCCTTCTGTACCCTCGTATGGACGAGGGTACAGTTTGTCTGCCCCAGGATGAGGTGCCAGTGTCACTGTCACCTGACACAGTGCCCCAGGATGAGGTGACAGTGTAAAACAGTGTCACCTGTCAGGTGAAGGTCATCACTTGTGTATCTCAGTCGAACTCTTAGTTTTTAATGGAATTACTTAGAATTAACGATGCCTGGAATTTCTCGTCTCCCAGAGACTAAACATTTTCATGCTCTATTCTTTCCGTAGATTCTACGGATGTTTTGTAGCAGAGATTTATTTTTAGGGCAGTGTATCAGTAGAGAGAAGTGTTGAAGGAAGGCAGGAGAGGTGTGTGGTATTAGTAACCCGGGAGGTAAGTGTTGCCGCGCCCGCACGCTGTCACGGATCACATGTTACTCCCGCCACATTTCAGGCGCCGCCACGCCCATACACTGAATAATATGAGAGAGATTGATGGTGTTGCCGCACTAGTTGCCCCTGACCCTTTGATGGCTCGCGCTCCCCTCCCCCTTCTTACCCTCATCTCTTCCCCCTTCCCTCCTCTCCGCCCCCTTCTCCTCTCTTCCCTCTTCTCCTCTCTACCCCCTTCTCAGCTCCCTCTCTTACCTTCTTTGCTGCATGCGTGGTGGTGTGCATCATAGGTTGCTAGAGGGGTAGCCGGGATAATCTATCCCCCCCATCCCCCTCTTCTTCCTCCCCCTCTCCCCCTCTCCTACATCGACCCCGTCCTCCAAGCGCCTCTCACGTTTCCCTCCCATCTCCCCCATTTTCCCTTCCATCTCCCCTCACCCCAATCTCCCTACCCTCCCTGCTGGTGAGGGACCAGCACCCATACAGGATAATAAGGGCTACGCAACGTTCAGTTGTACCCAACCGTTCAGGGCCAAAAGCAACGATTACACTCTACTGATAAGTCGATGGTCACCATTTTTGCTCCTGGGGTAGTAAATTCTATCTTGTGATTGCTGATGCCTCCAAAAGTATATAGTCTGGCCTCGAGCCGGGCTTGGGGAGTAGACCAACTTTCAGAACCCCATCAAGCAGGTATCCAGGAGGTATAGAAAAGTCCTGAAAGTACTTGAAGGCTGGCGACTCCTTATCTAGAGCTGTGATACATTGAACAAATCTACAAGGGGTGTGACAAGGATTCGAACCTGCGTCCGAGAGCATCCCAGACGCTCTTGTGGATTTATTCCTTTGATGCATCACGCAATTGTGATATCTGTGTGCTGTGATACATTGTCTCATAAGTCGGCAACCTTCACATAACCTAAATATCCGTCTTTCCTAGGCTGTGCGAGGCGAAGATCAGAGCAAAGTTTGAGGGGGAATAATAACCATTTTCTATACTCTGGAGGCGTAAGCAATCAGAAAATAATTACACGGGAAAAAGAATTGTTGCACAGTGTAATTGAATTGTGTCGATGTGTTTTATGTCTTTAGCTGTTATTTTGTGTTGATAGGTTTGAAATATTTCTAGCACAAGACGAGACTGGATGAGTCTAGGATATTTTATATTAGACTTGTAGAACATTTTATAAAACGTGTTCATAAATTAAATTCACTTTAATACAGGTTTATGTGTTATGTAGTTTCTCTTTCTAGTCTGTAAAATGTGTGTTATGTGCTAACGGAACGTGTGTTTGTTGATGCTGCACTCCGTAACATTCTGTTCCAGGTGTGGCACAGAATAATTGCGTTACTTCGTCTTGCTCTCGGGAACTTCACGAGGCGGATTTCACTCTCGTGGTTTGATATTTTCCGTACATTATCTTGGTGTATATTGGGCTTGTGTTCTGCACCTTCCCCTCTCCCCCCAACCACCTGACCCCCAGGATTCAGTGACTGTCAAACTAAGGCCTCCGTTACCAGCATCATGAACAACGGAATAACGCACATTGTCATGCGTGACAAATCACCCCTGAGTCAAGATAGTAATTAATCAAGAGGAGAGGATTTACCAGAGGTCAAGACGAGACGTCGTACCCTTCAGACCTCACAGTGGTGCCTCATAAGTCGTGACCAGCAGTGGCTTCGCCGCCTACCTGTGTGGCCTATGTAATTGGTTCTCAAAAAAGCAAGCTAGGTCCAGGAGGCGTCATACTCGAGCTCCATAGACCTGGCATGCTGATGCTAGCTATAGAACAGGACGGAAGCCTCTGGTCTACCAGGGCCAGAAGCTACAGTATTCGTACCTAAACTGCGTTTACGTCACATTAAGTAACTGCATAACTGGAGTCATAATGACTGACTCACCAGCCATACACCACATGGTTCGTCCATACAGGAGGGTAGAGCAAGATCATCTCTTGTGAAAGATGGTGCTACCTGTCACCATGTGGTCCGGGGGCAGTGACTGAGGTCACCAAGCTGCAGGGTCGTCTGGGACTCACCATGTTCAGACTGCCAGCCCTTACTGACGCAGTGACAGAATGTCGAGACTGGACTGTTGATCTGACACCTTGCATCAAAGACGTTATAGGAAAACTTCCCAAAGGTCATCTGTGGGAAATGACGGTGATAGGAAGTGACGGGCCTGCGGGCCGCTTCAAGCAACAACAGCCTGTTGGACCAAGCTATCTCATGTCGAGCCTGGACCCCAGGCCGGTCTTGGGGAGTAGAACAACTCTCGAAACCCTCTCCAGGTATGCTCCAGATAACACCGGTGTGTGAAGATTGCCCGCCGGGTGCACTTTTTATATACATTAATACAGTATTTCTAGATGAGCTACAGAATGAACAAATCCACAAGGGCCGTGACGAGGATTCGAACCTGCGTCCGGGAGCCTCCCAGACACTGCCTTAATCGACTGATTAAGTCGACTAAGGCAGTGTCTGGGATGCTCCCGGAGTGCATTTTATATATATTTTTATTCCGTCCATTTTATTGAAGATGATTATTGGGACAGTTTGTATTAAGATAAGTACAGTATTTCTTAAAGATAAACTTTAATAAAGGCTTAGCACAAAAAGTTACCTTATAATAAATGTACCTTGTGTTTGATATTTGTGAGCAGCGTCGAGGTGAACACTTTGTGCTCCACTGAGCCACAAGACTCAGTCATTGCCACTTTAAACGACGCCACAAACTTTCCTCCTGCATGTAGCCAATTTATTGTGTGTGTTTAGTGTGGTGAGCAGCGGTCACACAGCATCGCGTTAACACTGCACCATACCAGTAAGTATTAACACCTACAATATTGGGTTTGTTACTTTAAACAACAATGTTACCTTGAAGTGCTTCCACTATGTACCACTAGTCAATAAACAGATGAATAGATATGCTAATAGACAAATCCACAAGGGCCGCGACGAGGATTCGAATCTGCGTCCGGGAGCATCCCAGACACTGCCTTAATCAACTGATTATGTCGATTAAGGCAGTGGGATGCTCCCGGACGCAGGTTCGAATCCTCGTCGCGGCCCTTGTGGATTTGTTCATTTGATGCATCACGTTAGTGTGATCTCTGTGTGTGCTAAGACTATATTTGTTTGTTAAAGAAAGAAAACTCATGGGAATACATGAACATGGGAGTGTTCACAAGACCTATTTTGTTCATAAGTTCTGCTAGGGAAGGGGAGACTATACCACTACTGTTTGTGTTCAAATAAGATATACAACAGTGATGGGAGCCGAGCGGACAGCACGCTGGACTTGTGATCCTGTGGTCCTGGGTTCGATCCCAGGTGCCGGCGAGAAAGAATGGGCAGAGTTTCTTGCACCGTATGCCCCTCTTACCTAGCAGTAAAATAGGTACCTGGGTGTTAGTCAGCTGTCACGGGCTGCTTCCTGGGGGTGGAGGCCTGGTCGAGGACCGGGCCGCGGGGACACTAAAGCCCTGAAATCATCTCAAGATAACGAGGTGTATTTTGTTACATTCAATGTTTTCTGAACAATGTTATAGTTAAGGAAGAAACAGCGTTTGACCAACAATTGTAGAATGATTTTCCGCTTATCCAGCCGATTGTCAAGTCGCATTGTGATGCGTTAGTAAAATGGCAAGACTGTTCTGATGTAGACAGTTCAACGCGCTAAATGATTGTATGTTTTGTGATAGCATGAGTGAGTATAAGTGCATTTTAGGACTTATGATAATTGAAATTACATAATTATTACCGCATAGGAGCTTGTGGGCGTGTAGCCAAATGATATTATTATAAACTAATTACTTACTTTGTTTCAGGTGAGTGAGGCGTTGCGACAGTGGAAGTGAAATTGTGAGGTGAGTGTTGTGTGGCGTGACAAGGTTCCCACATGTGCTTGCAGGCTTTATTCTTTTTCATTAATCATATTATATATGAGTTTTATTATTATTAACATCTTTATTGACAAAATGAATTACAATTTTGCCTTAATCTGAGGATTTTGATAGTCTTATTAAAGTGAGGATAATGCTGGTATTCACTGTCATATATATGAGTAGAGACAGTATAGAGGACACGGCAAATCTCCAGTAGGATGTAAGTTGGTTGGTCGGGTCCAGCATCACCTTCTTGACTTACCTTCCGAAAATGTTGGTGTTTGCTGTAGTGCGTTAGGTGTTAATCTTGACGTATTTGCATTTGTGTATTGAATTACCTTGTCAGTTCTTCAACTATCACAGTCCATTTTCATCTCTTGCCGCTGAAGAAGTGTGTGTGTGTGTGTGTGTGTGTGTGTGTGTGTGTGTGTGTGTGTGTGTGTGTGTGTGTTCTGACGTGTCCGTGACTAATTGGTTCTGCTGTTCTTTGTTCTTAACATTGTTTCATTTATAATTCTTCCCCTGAGAATCGTACATATCGTTATCATATCTCCCCATTCCTCCTCTTCTAGTGTAACGTGTGTGTGTGTCCTTTCATGAACCAGTGTGTTTTGTTATATTTTCGTTTTAAATAGTGTATGGTGTTTGCCTCCCAGTTCTCGTATTGTGTTCCACTTAATACCCTCCCGTAGGAGAGGTATCTTGTGATATCTTCTTGACCCAGTTCAGCTTCCATATCTGATATCTCGCCCTGGTCCCACGTCTTGTGAAGTTACCGACGATATTGTCAGTACCCAACAAGTGTTTTACTTGCTGTCCGTGGCAGTTAAGGTCATGTCATAGTGGTTTAGTAATTGTCTAATTAACCCTGTTCTAAACTCGTGTTGTCATATCCCCGCGTGTTTTGTGATCTTTCATCGATTTTTGTGTGGTAATGTTAGCGCTATTGGTCTATAATTTTTTTGCATGTGCTTTACTACCTCCCTTGTGGTGTGGTGAGATCTCCACAGTTTTAAGTATGTCCGGGATAACACCAATATTTCAGCTCCGTCTACAATATTTACAATTGTGTTTACGGCCTGTGATTGTTTTGTTTTTTAATTCTTGATGAATATAAATTGAGAGTTGTGATAGCTACTTGATTGGGTTCTTTATAAAATAATACTTTACGACACGATTACTCCCAAACCTTTTATATCGCCAACATATTGTTCCTATCCTTTATAGTCAGCATTTTGTTTAAGAGCTGAACACCCGGAGGAAATTGCCGGCCCATTGCTGCAGTTTTAATTTTAACCAGCATGTTCCACTTTTATGAACCTCTATCCTGGCTCTTAATTGTGTTAATACCTTCTTCCACCCGCTTGTTCCTTCTCCTTCATCCTCCCCCCCCCCTTTCCCCACCTCCCTTTCCCCCTCTCTTGTCTCTTTTCTCTCCTTTTCTAACTTCTTTTCTTTTCTCTCTTCTCTTCTTTTCTCTGTTTTCTCACCCCCTCTTCCGAGGTGGTAGGTTGTGGTGGTTGATGGTGGAGCGCGGGTGGTGGTGGTGTGGGTGTCAGGTGGGCGGTGTGGCAGTATATCGCTGCAACACTGCTGCCTCCCACCTAGCATTCTCCCCCCACAACCCCTCCCCCCTCCCTCCCCCCACCACCCTCCCCCCGCCTCGCTCCCAATTTATATAACGTTTATGAAACATGGGAGAGCATGTCGGGAAACGTGGGTGTGTATTTGCCTTGGTCTGCTTGCGGGGGTTGTGCGCTGGCTCTTTGGTCCAGCCTCTCAACTGTCAATCAACTGGTGTACAGGTTCCTGAGCCTACTGGGCTCTATCATATCTACACTTGAAAGTGTGTATGGAGCCAGCCTCCACCACATCACTTCCTAGTGCATTCCACATGTAAACTACACTGACACGTCTCCTTTGGACAGTGTGTGTGTTTACTAAAACTCCCCAGGCCTCGGGCCGGGCTTGGGGAGTAGAAGAACTCCAAGTACGCCATCAAGATGGTATTCAGCAGGTAACTCTGGAATCACTCTCCAGGTGTCCTGCAGGAAATGATTATTATTGGTGAACAATCTCTATGATCAGTGCTCACCTTCCTGGTCATGCTGCTGCTGCTGCTGCTTGTCTTTTTATTCCACCTTTTAACCTTATTGCTCTTCTTCACATCGTTCACTTGTATTTGGCCGGCCTTGCACTCGCCTCCCTCGTCTTGAAAGTTAAAGTGAGCCGCATAATGTGTGTTCCGGCTGGTGAATTAGGCGCAAGGGGCTTGAGGGACACTGTTCAACACGGGGAGGGGAGGCGTTTACAGCTGTGATGGAGGGTGGGTGGGTGGGTGGGGTGGTCGTCGTACTCGCCTACATGTACGCCTTTACAGACATCACCTTTAGGCTCTGGACCTCTACATCACACTCTGGGATGGTAGGCTCAGTAGGCGCTGGGATGAGTTTTGGGATGCGGGGCCCAAGAACCGCGGCTCATCTCCCGCAACAACAAATAGTTGAGTACAGCTGTGGAGGGGGGGGGTGGGGATGGGGGTCGTTCTCACCGTAATTTACAGGGTTAAATACCTGCCCCAAGCTCCGCCATCTGAACATTCATAGTTCAATGCGGTGGCTCATTTAACACCGTTTTTCTCAGCATATTTACATTTAATATATTGTTTTAACCATTCCACTTACTCACAACTCGATTATCGAAGTTTTGTTTTATTTTGTTTGTCACTCATTATGTCTAAATCTCCACCTAGGCCCCACATTATTTTGTTTCAAACTTTAAACTATGTTCTTTGTCAAGTATGTCAATTCCATTAGAATTTTACATGTCGCGATCATGTGCTCACCGTGTATTTGTGTAGACGTATTTGAGTTTGCCGAGTCGATGTTCATCTGTGTGTGGTGTGTTATCAATGACTCGACTCTAAATACTTCACATAACGTGTTGAGTTTACCGAGTCGATGTTCATCTGTGTGTGGTGTGTTATCAACGACTCAGCTCTAAATACTTCACATAACGTGTTGAGTTTACCGAGTCGATCTTCATCTGTGTGTCGTGTGTTATCAACGACTCAGCTCTAAATACTTCACATAACGTGTTGAGTTTACCGAGTCGATCTTCATCTGTGTGTCGTGTGTTATCAACGACTCAGCTCTAAATACTTCACATAACGTGTTGAGTTTACCGAGTCGATCTTCATCTGTGTGTCGTGTGTTATCAATGACTCAGCTCTAAATACTTCACATAACGTGTTGAGTTTACCGAGTCGATCTTCATCTGTGTGTCGTGTGTTATCAACGACTCAGCTCTAAATACTTCACATAACGTGTATGGAACAACTTTCTACCTCTCTTAATTCAATGAACAAAAATCTCTTAATTCACTTTACTCATTATTCACACAAATGAAATATTTTCTTGTGTCCCTGTGGCTCATGTCCCTAGTTTCCATCCACCACAAATTTTAAATATTCCTAGGCCTAATATTGCAGACAGGTGTACTTTACTAGGGCTCAGATATCGCGTATTAGGCCTAGGACGGTTAGGATAGGTTAGTTTGTCTTTGCAACACAAGTAAAAAATAATATTCCTGTTTGTCCAACTCAATAGTGGCGATTTCTACTTTCTAATTGCGTTGTACGTCGATATATATACTATGGTCCTCATTGTTACTATAAGTACTACCACAACAGGAGGATTGACTGCAGTATTCACCTAGTTGTCCTTGCGGGGGTTGAGCTCTGGCTCTTTGGTCCCGCCTCTCATCCGTCAATCAACTGGTGTACAGATTCCTGAGGCTACTGGGCTCTATACGTCTGTGTGTGCGTGCTTGTGAGAGAGCATGGGTGGAGAGTGAAAACAGAGGTAAAGACACAAGTGGTTCCCTGCTCACGTCCGACCTTGCTCGTCTCACCTCCGCTTGCGTAACTCGCCGAAGGAGCATATTTTGTACTCTCTCATGTCGTCTCCCCCCGAGGCGTGACGTGTGACTTCCGCTGGCGACACCGGCATAGCGGAAGTGTTTTTTGAGGTTCATCCCCTTTACCCAGAGGTGTGTGTGTGTGTGTGTGTGTGTGTGTGGTTGGTTTGTGGTTGACTGTTACTGGGCGTGAGGCGGCACATTTTTCAAGGTGCTTGTGCAGAAAGTGAAGAGTGTTTGTGCTCGGGTTGTTTGTTCAATGAAAGGGTGAGGTTGGTCTAATGTTTGTGGCGGCTTGGGCGGGGGTAGGGGTTGGCAGGGGCAACCCTGGCAACCCCTATTGGAATTTCCAATGTTGAATTAATTAAACCAAGATGCTAGAATACTAGCATCTTGGCATTTTAGCATCTCACAAGTCAAGTCTGGCCTAGGGCCGGGCTCGGGGTCTAGAAGAACTCCCAGACCCCCATCAACCAGGTATCAAGCAGGACACCCACATGTTGTCGTGAGGGGTGTGGGGGGGTTGGGGTGTTTGGGACACCCACATATCATTATAGTGGGTGGGGTTGTTGGTTGTCTGTGGGTATTGAAAACACCCTCTCGTCCTTCTTGGAGTGAATGGTGATGTGGGTTCCGTGTTCCTTATTAAGCAACACAAGGGTTCCTTGTGTAGCCTCTCCCCTGTACCTTGGCTGAACGATATTAATATTCAAGTGTTAAGGGTGAGTGGCGGATTCTTAGTTTATAAGACTGGCAATAAATCATTCCCCGTGGAGTGTGTGTGGAGACTGTGGCGCCCAGGCAACAAGTACAGCGTGAGGCCGACACGTGACGGCGGCCGTTAGAGTAACGGTATCATGACGGCGGTGAGAGAGCCGCGCGGCGAGCCCTTCGCGGACACCAGGGATCCAGGCTTAAACAACTTAGAAATGGATTAGGGATGAAGCCTCTTTGCTCGAGGGGGCTCGGGGAGCAGGACTCACGAAACCCTCTTCAGGTATGCTGCCAGGGGAAGCCGTTGTCGTGACAAGAGGAGACAGGTCCGCTTCTAAGTGGGGAGTTCTTGTCAGTGACTGGGCTTCACTCTTCAGGAATAATTATTTGCCATGCTTCGTGCGC
Source organism: Procambarus clarkii (assembly GCF_040958095.1). Classification (NCBI taxonomy): domain Eukaryota; kingdom Metazoa; phylum Arthropoda; class Malacostraca; order Decapoda; family Cambaridae; genus Procambarus; species Procambarus clarkii. The sequence goes on along the minus strand of NC_091175.1, from coordinate 6,530,776 downwards.
TCAAACGAGTACATGCGTCCAGAGTGTTCACGAGTACATGCATCCAGAGTGTTCAGATATTAATTGTGATAGATTCTGTCATCTCTGAATGTATTTAACTTCTCAAGACTTAACTGTAGGCCTTCAAGTGCATGATGGATCTGATGACTTAGGCAAAGCATGTGATCTTAAGGGAGTGAATTGATGTCCGCTTCCACGCACAGGGGTGAGTGTGGGGTCCACTACCCATCACAGGGGTGAGTGTGGGGTCCACTACCCCCCTCACAGGGGTGAGTGTGGGGTCCACTACCCCCCCCCTCACAGGGGTGAGTGTGGGGTGCATAATAAATGAGCTATAGTAACTGTAGACTAGTATGTACACACACAGTCCTACACAGTATACCTTGCGCCAAATGTTACACAGGTTTCTCCCCGTAAATGTTCACAGTCAAGGCTCGTAACATAAACGGGCGATAAATATGTAAAGCTGAGGTTAACCACAATGAGGTTAGTTTTCACGGTGGCGTGGTTGCCACTACAAGACGGCAGTGTTCACGGCAGCCTCTTGCCACCACCACCACCACCACACAACCAAGGTGAGCTGGGCCACCAGGGCTCGACCAGCCTCACAAGCAGATCATTCCACTTGGCGTTGAATCCATCCGTGATGGTGCTCACGGTCATACGTCAGGCTGCGAGCAGCCGCGTCCAACAGCCTGGTTGATCAGTCCAGCAACCAGGAGGCCTGGCCGACGACCGGGCCGCGGGGACGCTAAGCCCCGGAAGCACCTCAAGGTAACGGTACTGTGTGTGTAAGACGGGCGTCGTGTTCTTCTCCTGGGGGTTATCTTGACAGGATTTCGGGGTTTAGCGTCCCCGCGGCCCGGTCCTTGACCAGGCCTCCTTGTTGATACACATCCCCAGGAAGCAGCCCGTACCAGCTGTATAACTCTCAGGTACCTATTTATTGCTAGGTGAACAGGTGCATTAGGGTGAAAGAAACTGCTTATTTGTTTCCGCCTTCACCGGGGATACAACCCGGGACCTTAGGACTACGAATCCCGAGTGCTGTCCACTCAGCCGTCAGGGGCCCCCCTTGGGTGAGCAGCGCTCTCCCAGGAAACACAAACCGAAACTGTCTTTATTTTCCCCTTGTTACAACTTGTAATAAAGTTGTTACATCTTGGCTTAATGTGTTTATGACGTATTAGAACGTTGTTACAACTTGCTATATTGGTTGTTATAACTGGTTAGGAGGTGTTAAAACTTGTTCAAACGTTGTACCAACGTCGTAGTTTCGGGGTGTGTTTGGCGGGCTTGCGCGCCCATCCTGACTGGAGAAAGGGAGTCACATGGCTTTCTCCGACTCCGTCACATCTGTGTTGAGTGTGGTGCTGATGACCACATTGTAATGACAATGGGGCGACGGAGGGGAGTGGCTCACTTGCTAGAGAAGGGCCATTGGCAGTATAGGGAGGTAGTGTAGTATGTGGGGCGAGGAACACCACTTTCCCCTCCACCAGGTGTTGTGTGCGAAGTTTGGGCTTATTTACGCTGCTCCCACACAAGTCAATTACTTAGCTTTTAAAGATCATTGGATCCAGTTCTTGTACCCATTATATGACTAATCTCTCACCACCCAGAGTATACTTGATTGTATTGTCACTAGCAAGCTCGGGTACACAGCAGTGTGCCGCTGGTCTCTTCTCATTGAGGGATTACAGAGTATAAATTCACCTCGTATCCCTATCTCAAAGAATGGACATGGAATCGAGAACGAAAAGCAAAAATACTGAGATGAGTCTCTAAATAAACTAACCTATAGTGGTCTTTAAGACACAGCAGCTGGGTCATCAGAGAGCTGTGGCGTCCTCGAGAAAGTGTACGAATAGCCGGGAGGTGATGGGGGGGGGGGGGGGAGGGGGGCACTTAGGCACATGACACAGGCTTCCCACCCCACCTTTCACTACCACCACTCGTCACATTGCCTGACACACACTTACACGGGACTCCATACACACTTGTTATGTCTATCATCGGCTGCTACACGCTACTTCGTTCGTAATAGAAGGGTGTTAGGGCAGACATGTGGGTGTCATTTGAGTAAGTATATATTTGATGAGTGAGTGAGTTGGTGAATTATAAACTTAGTTAAATTATGGGTATAATGCGGGCAGTATAGGTCCTTCCCCTCCCCCCCTGGTGTGGCACACACATGCACCATGGCCCCTGGTGTGCCACACACGTGCACCATGGCCCCTGGTGTGCCACACACGTGCACCATGGCCCCTGGTGTGGCACACACATGCACCATGATGGCTGAGGGCCTCGACAGCTGGCGAGGTTCAACCAATTTAATGTTGTTGTGCTTAGTGATTACTGGTATGTGGTGGTTATCTTAGTGGTCAGGAGGCGGTCCAGATCCCCTACCCTGGGGGTGGTCAAGGGTGTCGTGCCCTGGGGGTGGGCAAGGTGCCCTGGTCGGGGGAGTGTTATCGCGCTCCTGACTAGGGAAGTGGCCATACTGTCCTTGCCGGATGGAGGTTAAATATCCTTGCGCGGATTAAGTCGTAAGTTGGTACAAAAGATGTGCGTCGCGTGTTCCGGGGAAGGTTTTCAGAGTGCCTCAGGTTTTCCATGTACGGTGGTGACTTCCTGGGGAGAGGAGATGCTGCTGCTCCCTGACGGCGGTGTCAGAGGGAGATGAGATAACCAGCGATTATTCGCCAGAACAAGGTGGCTACGGCGCCAAGGTGAAATACGTCTGTGATAAATTGTTTCAAGATAAGATATTGTTACAATACTCTTTCTGTGACTTGCGAAGGATACCCAGTGACCCCTGGGGAGACTTGCTAGGGCTTTTTTTATACATCTTGGGGGCCCCAAACCTGTTTCCCTGTAAGGACTTGCTTGCTGGCCACTTCTCAAGGTCACATATAGTCTCTGGGCGCCAGATGCCCTCTCCCATCCAGAAACACACATCAGGTCCTCAAGAACTGGTATTTGAATCCCAGAGACAAACCCTTTTGTGAAGCTCCAAGTGCTAGTCTTTCTAGTGCTAGTTCAAGTGAGACTGAGGACAAGTCTTTGACATTTAAGACCAGTTTATGACATGATCGCCTCTTGTATCCTTCTCCGTCATGTTCGAATGTATCGAGGGCCAATCTCTAGACTTTCCGAAACCAGTTTTAAACATCAAAGGCCAGTCCATGTCACTCAGGAGCGGGATCAACCTTCTTCAATATAAAACCTTCTATACCATAGGGGGACGTAGTAGAGATTAGTCTATGCCATTCTATTCAATTAATTTATGAGGCAGGGCATGCCGGTCTCACGCTGGTGGCAGTAATCAACCTGTCCTCCTATAAAGAACGTCGCTTTTTGCTCGTATGCGTTACATACGGCCAAAAATGATCGTACTAGAAAATGGAAGCAGCTCGCGAAAGTCCCGTTTTCTGTTTTGGGTCCTCTGGCTTAGTCTGATAGGTTAGGAGCAGACACTTTAAATTAAGCGTTTTCTTGACGTTGTGAATCCTTAGGAGGACGGGCTGCAATAATAGTGATTGTTGAGGGTGTGAGGGAGCTGTGTAGCTGCTCTCACTTCATACTGTTCCTGGTCTTCTCAGTAAGCAAAATAATTTGTCAGTGAAGCGCGCCGAGTGAAGGAATAGGTGCGAGTGTATTTGAGATGTAGGTGCGTACATAGAGAAATATAGTACTGGTGTACAGGTTCCTGAGCTTACTGGGCTCTATCATATCTACATTTGAAACCATGTATGGAGTCAGCCTCCACCACATCACTGACTAATGCATTCTATTTAAGTACCCTGACACTGAAAAAAATCTAATGTCTTTACAATGTCTAATGTCTCTAATATAAACCTTAATCAGTGCCACAAGAAAATAGGTACCCACCATTAAGAAAAAAGACAAAAAGATGTAAATTGGAACGAGGCGAAGACTTTCTTCGGCTCTCTCTAGGCGAAGAAAGCAAATAGCTGAACTATTCGAACGCCTTACTCGTTCACATGAATGACCATGTAGAGAAATAGAAACAACAGAGCCAAAGCTACAAGAATCACACAAAATCCGTGGTGTTATTCCACACGACATGAACTACTGGTTAAGTAGGAAGAATTATCTTTACTTGACTAACGAAGAGAACCCAAAGAGTAATAGTCAACGAAGTAAAATACGAATCATCCACCGTGATGGAGCTCAGTCTTCTGGCCTGGTTATACCTGGATGGTGTTACCTGGTTGATGGGGTTCTGGGAGTTGTTCTACTCCCCTTGAGAGAGCATTTCTTGAAGAATGCCAGACCACCAACCAGGAAGCCTGGTTGGAAACCGGACCGCGGGGACATTGAATCCGTAACCCACAACAGGTAGATAAGAGGTATGTGCTGGCCGCCTACCATCCTGCTTACCTTTCATCACATGTTTAGTTAGTGCGTGTGACGTGGAGACAGTTTGGCACTCTGAGACCCGCTGTTGACCCCTGTTGGCGCCCAGGATGTTGAGGGTGTATTGCCCCTTACCAACCAGTCATAACGCTTTACTAGTGACCCTTAAACCGTGTTTGAAGCGACAAGTGGTGTCTTCCGTCGCCAGCAGCTGGTGGCGAGGGGTGAACAGGTGGCGTGGATGAGCCAGTCACCCGGGCTGGGAGGGGGACACATCTCTCCTAGTTTTGTTATTACCAGCTTGTGATGACGCTTCAGCTTGGTTGCCTTTCCGTATAAAACGATGAATCTAGCACTGGTGGACACGGGCTCACCATAGCCCGTGCTTCTTGCCCCGCTCCTGTGCCAGGTAAGTTACGGGCTCACCATAGCCCGTGCTACTTGGAACTTGTTCCAAGTAGCTGAATCTATAACAACAACAACACTGGTGGACAAACACATAACTGACAGATAACCAGACAGTGACACGGACGGCAAGTATTCCAAGACGAGACAAGATAGCGTGTGGTTGTAAGGCGAGCTGGTGGTGTGGTGTGGAGTGTGGGTGATGTCACTTAACAAGTATGTTTTGGCTGTTGTGGAGTAGCCTAAGATAATGAGTGACCAAGGCTACTCCTCCTACACTCATATCTGCAGCTTCCCACGCCTCCCTTTGCCTCTTACTCTCGCTATCATGCCTTGTGTACACAGGTGTACTCACCTACATGTGTTTGCTGAGTCGAGCGTTAGTTTTGGAACCCTTCTTTACCATCCGTTCCTTATCATATTTAACCTACTTAAAAATGTTAACTTGGTTCTCTATTTCTAGTTCCCTCCATCTTCTACCTTCTCTTACACTTGAAAACGTCTTCTAAATATCCCGATGAGTTATCCGCATCCCATTTTTCTACCCCTGTCCCCATTGTTCTACCCCTGCCCCCATTTTTCTACCCCTGTCCCCATTGTTCTACCCCTGCCCCCATTGTTCTACCCCTGCCCCCATTGTTCTACCCCTGCCCCCATTGTTCTACCCCTGCCCCCATTGTTCTACCCCTGCCCCCATTGTTCTACCCCTGCCCCCATTGTTCTACCCCTGCCCCCATTTTTCTACCCCTGCCCCCATTTTTCTACCCCTGCCCCCATTTTTCTAGGTGGTCTTACACTGAACAGGTTCTACTTATTGACCTTATCAAGTTACCAGTCTTGTGTGTTATCTTTACATTTGGCTGTTTCGTGGGGGGTTTCCACGTTGGGGCACCGCGGGAACTTCCAGTGTGGGCATGGTGGCGTGTCGTGCCCCGGCCCCTCCCCCCAAGACATTCTTAAATGTTCTTCTTTTCTTGGCTATTTTTAGCGTAATGTTATCCTCTTTATGAGAGCCTCTGGTGCCAGGCTTGGTGTAATGTTGACCTCTTTTAAGTTCATTGTGTTTCACAGTATCCGGGAGTTTTACCACCCTTTCATCTTGTATTGTTCAGTGTATCTTCTTGCTCTTCAATTCTCATTAGCCTGCCATGTATTTGTCAAAGGTTGAAGTCAAGTAGCCATTACATATGTTCTAATTTTTCATTTTATTAAGGTCCCCAAATATTTCTGTGAATTCATCGACTTTCTCATTTTAGTCATTTACATGTAGTGTACGAGGCACAGTATAGGTGGTGTACTGACACTTGTGGTACCCCGCTTGTGACAGTCACCTCGTGTCAGCACTCCCTTCACCTTAACCCTTTGTTTTTCTACCAAAGGGGAAACTCTTACCCAATTTAACTCTCACCTGGTTAGGCAATCCATGGCCAGAGTCACAGGCTTGTGTGTGTGTACTCACCTAGTTGTATTTGCGGGGGTTGAGCTCTGGCTCTTTGGTCCCGCCTCTCAACTGTCAATCAACTGGTGTACAGATTCGTGAGCCTACTGGGCTCTATCATATCTACATTTGAAACTGTGTATGGAGCCGGCCTCAACCACATCACTTCCTAGTACTAGCATTCAATTTACTAACTATTCTGACACTGAAAAAGTTCTTTCTAACGTCCCTGTGGCTCATTTGGGTACTCATCTTCCACCTGAGTCCCCTTGTTCCCCTACTCACACATTGCGTTCGCGCACGCTCGCTGCGAGAAAGTGAGCAACAATGCACGACTCGATCAAAGAAGGTCCCCCAGGCATCATTAGGTGTTGAATATATGATAGTTCTGGACTTGCACTTGTTACAGTGGTTAATAACCGGAAGAGTGGCAGCACCACTCCACCGTGTTACTGTCTTGGGTCTGGTGAATTGATTTTTTTTATTTGTTGCCGCCGAAGGCGGCTAGTTTATTATGCACCCCATACTCATCCTGTGAGCGGTAGCGCAAAAGCATTACTCTGATGAAGGTGCCACGCTTCCTGGCTTGCTCTCGGCCTCTGGCTCTTGTCTACCTCTCTTCCTACACACCAGTAAAATAGCTCTTCGTATTCCACTGATTCTGACACCAGAAAGCTGTGCTTTATACCGTTTCATAATTACCAGTGGTTCAGTAAGAGTATACGGGGAAGGGAAGAGAGCTATCGGGGGAAAAGCACCAAGCCATTACTACTATATAGTAGGATCAGGAAAACCAGACTGTTCTCCAAATACAAAACTCTGGGATGTTCCGCTACAGGTTTTCCTCCGTACTTGAAAAGTCAGGGTAAACAACCAGGGGTCAGATTCACGAAGCAGTTACACAAGCACTTACGAACCTGTACATCTTTTCTCAATCTTTGGCGGCTTTGTTTACAATTATTGAACAGTCAATGAGCTCCGAAGCACCAGGAGGCTGTTTATAACAATAACAACAGTTGATTGGGAAGTTTTCATGCTTGTAAACTGTTTAATAAATTTAACCAAAGCCGTCAAAGATTGAGGAAAGATGAACACGTTCGTAAGTGCTTGCGTAACTGCAATATGAATAGGTACCTGGGAGTTAGACAGCTGTTACGGGCTGCTTCCTGGGGGTGTGTAACAAAAAGGAGGGCTGGTCGAGGACCGGGCCGCGGTCCCTGAAATCATCTCAAGATAACCTCAAGAAGATAACCTCTATTGGCAAATTTAGTCTAAAGTTGGATAGCATTGAATTGTTCTTTTGAGAGCATAGACGAATCAATCCCAGATCATTTCTTTTTCCAAGATGTTTGTTTACTTCGGCACAAACCTCTATCTTCTTCTTGGTTATCTTGAGATGATTTCGGGGCTTTAGTGTTCCCGCGGCCCGGTCCTCGACCAGCCCTCCACCCCCAAGAAGCAGCCCGTGACAGCTGACTAACACCCAGGTACCTATTTTACTGCTAGGTAACAGGAGACATAGGGTGAAAGAAACTCTGCCCATTGTTTCTCGCCGGCGCCTGGGATCGAACCCGGGACCACAGGATCACAAGTTCAGTGTGCTGTCCGCTCGGCCGACCTGCTCCCGCCTCTATTACCTGAGTTTTTTGTTTTACTTTCCCAAGTTCCATGACATGGCACTTTTCACAATGATTCCAACAAGCCACTTTTAGCTCTAAACATTTGCTCTAAATCTTCCTGTACGTGTTTGTGTTGTTGTTGATTATATATATTTGCTTCGGTATGTTGGGATCATCAGGTAACAGGATCATACAATTTGTCATTGGCGTGAGCTGGACCTCCACGAGGGGCCACCACTGGTTGTGATGTATATCAATAGTGCACAGTTGTAAGCCAGGGGTTACCGCCAGGGGTTACCGCCAGGGTTACCTTGAGGTGATTTCGGGGGCTTAGGGTCCCCGCGACCCGGTCCTCGACCAGGCCTCATGGTTGCTGGACTGGTCAACCATGCTGGTTGATACCTGGTTGATTGGGTTTTGGGAGTTCGTCTACCCTCTAAACCCGCTGTTGAACACGGCTGCTGGCAGCCTGACGTACGAGTCACACAGCCTGGTTGATGACCAGTGAGTGCAGCACTCACTTGAGTTAGTCAGTAGAGGGTGGGGAGCCAGTGTGTGGAGGCGGGCGTGGCGGGCCTGCAGCAGTAACACCGTCGCTGGTCGGCCATAATGGTGGTAATAATGGGGGCGCGGGGTAATGGCATTAGCCGCGGTGGATGACCTGGCTGCCGTGTTGCCTCTACTGGAGGAGTTAATTAGTGCAGCTCCCGCCAGGGGAGGGGGCAGCCCTGGGGGAAGGGGGGGCTGCTGGGCCCAATTGTTGTGTAGCTGGGGGAGGGGGGGGGCTGCTGGGCTCAATTGTTGTGTATACGTATCTGCAAGACATTGCGACGTCATCTATTATGTATAAGGGACACCTTACCTTGAGGAGGTTTCCTTGAGATGGTTTCGGGGCTTAGCGTCCCCGCGGCCAGGTTGTCGACCAGGCCTCCTCGTTGCTGGACTGGTCAACCAGGCTGTTGGACGCGACTACTCGCAGCCTGACGTATGAGTCACAGCCTGGTTGATCAGGTATCCTTTGGAGGTGTTTATCCAGTTCTCTCTTGAACACTGTGAGGGGTCGGCCAGTTATGCCCCTTAAGTGTAGTGGAAGCGTGTTGCAGTTGTGACGGCTACTTTATTGTGTTCTTAAGGTCTTCCGGCATGAGTACACGCAGATCCTTTACATTGCTTTTACGATCTATGGTATGATTGACTGCGTTATTGACTCTCACGTTATTGTTATGTGAAGAGTGTCTGAGGAGCGAGGGTTTGACCAGTAAGCTGCAGTTTAAATTAACATGTTTCCATAGAAAAAAGAACACTGGGAACACTCCAGTGAAGAGCAGAGGTGCCATAGGCACAATCAGAGAACACTGTATAAACATCAGAGGTCCGCGGTTGTTCAACACTCTCCCAGCGAGCATAAGAAATATTGCCGGAACAACCATGGACATCTTCAAGAGGAAACTAGATAGTTTTCTCCAAGGAGTGCCGGAACAACCGTGGACATCTTCAAGAGGAAACTAGATAGTTTTCTCCAAGGAGTGCCGGACCAACCGGGCTGTGGTGGGTATGTGGGCCAGCGGGCCACTCCAAGCAACAGCCTGGTGGACCAATCTTTCACAAGTCCAGGCCAGGCTTGGGGAGTAGAAGAACTCCCAGAAGCCCATCAAGCAGGTATCAAGCAAGCAGGATAGATGCAGTGAGCGTGCTGGCCAGCTCTTTGTATCCAACGCGTCTGTAAAAACCTCCCCCAGGAATTGCTTAGCACTACGAGCACAGTGGCAGGGGGCGCCATCTTGGTGAACAATTATTGTGTATCATTCTTAAGCGTAATAATTCAGAATACAGTAATTATGCAGCACTTCAAATGAATTATCATCAACTGTTCCATTCTCTTACTTGGAAAAGGAGAACTTTAATAAATTATATCCTTGAAGCATTTCACAAATTCATGTTATCTGCTACAGACGTTATTCATATCTGTGAATATACACAAGGAGTTTGAGGCGGGCACGGTGGTGGAGGCTGGGGTTCGTCCACCCTATGATGCTGCTGCTGCTGCTGCTCCTGCTGCTGCTGCTGCTGCTGCTGCTGCTCCTGCTGCTGCTGCTGCTGCTGCTGCTGCAGTTGGCATTACTGCTTCCCGGGGTCGAGTTGGGCCCCAGCCTCCAGCTGGCCCTGGGCTCTCACGCAATCCCTATTACTCTTAACTAGTTTCTCACCCACTTGACCAACTCGCTGCACTCTTCAAGATGGTCTTGAGCAGTTTATACCTCTTGTTGAAGTCTTAGGAAGCTGGCGAATGGTGAGAGTTGAAGTGTTGTTCCTCTTTTAGTTGGGTTGTTAAACCGTTGCTACGGAAGTTCTTAGAATATGTAAGGTGGAAGATGTGGGGTTTGTGGCACTACTAAGGGAATTGTGAAGGGGTTGGTGAATGTTAGAGGGTGTAACTGGCCACCAGAGACGCCGGGGCTGCTTCTCTTCAATTATTGCTGCCTCCTCTTGCTGCCCCTCTTGCTATTAGCTTCCCAGTTAGCCTTCTCTTTCCTCTCGCGTGTGTATGTATACGTACTCACTCACTCACTCACTCACTCGCTCGTACCTGTAGGATCGAGCGTAGACTCTTGGATCCCGCCTTTCTAGCGTTTGGTTGTTTAAAGCAATGACTCCTGTACTACTTCCCTATCATATCTAGTTTTAAAGCTATGAATGGTGTTTGCTTCCACAAGGTGTTCCTTTAGTGCATTCCATTTCCCCACTACTCTCACGCTAAAAGAAAACTTTCCAACATCTCTATGACTCAGATGAGTTACCAGCTTCCACCCATGACCCTTTGTTCCGTTGGTATTCCGTGTGAACAATACGGAATACCAACTTCTTGGTAAATTCTTGGTATGTGTGGCACGATGCCAAACTGTTTAACTGCTTGTTGAGGATTGATAGACGTGTGAGCGCGCTGGCCAGCGAGTGTCTCTCAAATTTCAAATTGACTGAGTGAGTCAAATTTCAGGGCAGCCAACCGTGTGGTTGGTTACTCAAGATGTTGCAATAATTGTACTATTATGATATTATTATACAAATGAACATCTGCGTATGTTCCCATACCGGAGAAGAATGTACCGGAGAATGTGGTTTATAAGTTGCCATTAAGGATTAAGTGTACCACAAAATGGTAATAAGTGTCATTCAGCACAGTTGGTAATGACCTAATGTTACCTTTGGCCTGTTTCTGGCAACCCGTCAACTCACACTAGGCTGGTTAAAGCAGCGGCCGTCCTCCCCAGACGCACTCGTCAATTTTAACATACTGTGTATTAAAAATTGGTTTGTTTCATATATAAATTAATATTATTGTACATAAAAATTCTATATAGTTAGGCGTAGGTTAGATTGTGTTTAGGTTCTATTGGCGATTAATTGTATTTGAAGTACGTGAGTGAAGCATTTATAGCGACCCGTTCTCAGACTAAGTCCATTCCATCCTCAATTAATCCTTGAGGTAATCTACTAGTTTACCTCGGCGTAAACCTGAGGTAGACCAAGAGTGGGTGAGCAGCCAGTCGGTCAGGTGCGACTCTTCCCCCCACGTGTTGGACGCTGCAGCTGCTGGCCCAAAAATCGTCTTTTATGGTGGGTTTTACTTTCCCCACATTCCTGTGGGGGGGGGGGGGGGTAACGCGTTGGGCTGTGTGGTTGTGGGTGGGGGGGGGGGGAGCTTGACGCACACTGGGCCTAACCCGACCCAACCAATATCTTCACATCTTAAATACAATCTTATATCTAAGCCGTAAGAATTGTTTCAATTCGAATTTCAAATAAGCCCGAATTACAATCATTAGTTATCTGGATTTTGTTCTTTGCTTGAATTGTGTAGTGTAGTGTATCTTGTATGGTGGAACTTTGGGCGTTGGTTTGAGCGGGAATTGAGAGGCATTTGTTTGGAAAAGCCGCTTCCCGTCTCACAAATGGGCGCCTCCGTCATAAACAGGTTACCTTTTGAGACTTTGTGATGGTTCGGGTTGCAGGCGTCCCCGCGGCCCGGTCCTCGACCAGGGGCGGCCTCGTTGCTAGACTGGTCAACCAGTCACATTCCCAGGAAGCAGCCTGTAACAGCTGGCTAACTCCCAGATACCTATTTACTGCTAGGTAACAGAGGCATCAGGGTGAGAGTAACTTTGTCCATTTGTTTCTGCCTGGTCCGGGAATCGAACCCGGGTCACAGAATTACGAGTACTGCGCGCTGTCCGTTCAGCTACCAGACCCAATGTGTACCCACCTACTTGTGTTTGCGGGGGTTGAGCTCTGGCTCTTTGGTCCCGCCTCTCAACCGTCAATCAACAGGTGTACAGATTCCTGAGCCTATTGGGCTCTCTCATATCTACACTTGAAACTGTGTATGGAGTCAGCCTCCACCACATACACACACACACAATGTGTGTGTGTGGTGTGTGTGTGTGTGTGTGTGTGTGTGTGTGTGTGTGTGTGTGTGTGTGTGTGTGTGTGTGTGTGTGTGGAAGCTTGAATTGGTAACCCAGGACGGAAACAGTGCAAGGTAAGATAATTAGCAGGACAAAGTACAGAATAAGAGCAGAGTTCTGAGGGCAGAGTGAGATAGATGCTCACCAATTGGACAGTTGAAGATCGTACGCCGACCCCCACAAGAAGAGAGGCTGTACTGACCAAGTGGGCGGGGGGACGGTGCATTGTTCCGAGTAACTCCTAAGCTACATAATCCCCAGGAAAAGTTATAGTCAATCTTGACCTGGAGATTGGCATGTTGTTGACAGCCGGGATCCCATATTGGAAGGTTGGGTTAATTACTCCAGGGATTATCTGCTGCAACTGGCAAGGATGTTGTGGTGCTTCTCTCCTCCAACACACTCCTCCTCCTCCTCCAGCACTCCACCTCCTCCAACACTCCTCCTACTCGCCCGGAATTTGTCTCGTACATTTTTAGTGGTATAAGTGTTGGTACGTAAGTGTTGTTAGGAAGAAGTGCCACTATATATAGTGCAACTTGTTGATGCTGGGACTGAGCGCCGTGTTCCAGCAAACTGTTGTTTTGTGTTACAAGAAGTACATGTCCTCTCGTGCTTCACCATCCCTGTTTATGTACAGCTGTCTGCGCTCTCCCTATCAAGTATTGCTAGTATTTTTATAGTTTTAATTGATACTCTGCTGAAATTGGCTCCATATTGCGAGGTGCGGTTAATGGACCCCATATTGTGTCGGGCGGTTAATTGGCTCCATATTGTGTTGTCCTGTTAATTGGTTTTATATTGTGTGGTGCTGTTAGTTCTTTTATAAGTTTCCATGGATGTGGCCGTAGATTGTTCTTCAGTTAAAACTTGAATTATGAGGAGAAAGTATTAAGCCATAATGACTATGAGCACTTGGAAGGTGGTTTGGTATAACGTCTGTAGAACACAGCATTTATGTAAACAAAATTATCACAGGTCTTAAACATTATTTGGAGCCGGAGACCAGATACTGGTGTAATCCCCGACATGCCTAACACTGCGCAGATCGCGACCCACCACAAAGCAGGTAGTGAAACGGACGAACAAAAATATATATTTACCGTTAGCACTAATATCGCAAAAATATTGGAAACGGTGCAAGGAAGTACGATCACAAAACACGTGTAATGACAGCGACTATATAAGCCAGGGTAACATGGCTTCAGAACATGGCGCTCCTGCCTCTCACAAGTGCTACACCACCATGACATGGCTCTAGATGTCGACCAGACCACACACTAGAAGGTGAAGGGACGACGACGTTTCGGTCCGTCCTGGGCCATTCTCAAGTCGATTGTCGCAATCGACTTGAGAATGGTCCAGGACGGACCGAAACGTCGTCGTCCCTTCACCTTCTAGTGTGTGGTCTGGTCAACATACTTTAGCCACGTTATTGTGACTCGTCGCCTACATGGCTCTAGATGTCACGGAAAACAAGCGAGACGCCGAAGTAATATACACAGATTTTTGCGAACGTTTTCGATAAATGGGACCATGTGGCTGTTGTCCACACGATCACTTACTGGCAAGGTAGGAAGGTGGACCATTAATTTTCTTGCAAACTGAACCCAGTGTGTAATAGCCAACAAGGTAGAACCCGGATGATCCACCGTGAAAAACTGTCCTCCAGAATACTGTTCTTCAGTACTTTTTCTCCTCCTCATATCGGACGGAGACAAGGACACGAGCCATAGTACCGTATCATCCTTTGCTGCTGACACTAGAAATTGAAATTGGAAATTGAAATCGAAATAAGTTTATTGAGGTAAAATACACACTAAGGGATGAGGTAGCTCAAGCTATTCTCACCCCGTTCAGTACATCGTGTTAATACATACATAGACACACATCACAAACAATAAACATATTACCAAATTGACACTAGAATTGCCATGAGAGTAGACAATATAGAGGACACGGCAAGCCTCCAAACAAATATGAGCAGGGGCATAACCAGTCGACCTCTCGTCGTGTTCAAAACATAACTGGATACGCATCTCCAACGGATACCTGATCAACCGGTTTGTGATTCATTTGCCAGATTGTGAGCAGCGAGGTCTAACAGTCTGGTTGACCAGACCACTAACCAGGAGGCTTGGTCAGAGACCGGGCTGCGGGGACAGTGATTCCCGGAACCAGCAGCAAGTAGAACAGGTAGACTGTGAGGAGAAAAGCGAGAAGTTTGAAGTATGCCATAGGAGACAGTAACTCCTTTGGTATAGTTGAACCTTCTCGCCTTTTACCTCAATTTACGGGCTCTCCATAGCCCGTGCTACATGGACACTTCGTCCTGAGTAGCTAAATCTGAAACATCATCATCATTCACCTCACATTCTTAATCAATCACTCTTTCCTTCACTTTATTCATGCCCGTGCCACCTCTTGGGTGGATTAATCTTCGTCAATCACACTTTCCTTTACACGACTTGATAGTGGGCCTGAACGGACCGAATCTTTGTTATTCCCATTATTTCTACATGTGTGGAGTGGGTGTCTTAATTCTTAGCCACGTTATTGTGACTTAATGACTGCAGTATGGCTGATGCATCTACCGTGTGATTCATCCATTCATGCTCACCAGTCTGCCGTTTATCTGTTGACCAAGTCCACTACGGGGTCACCATAGCCCGTGCTACATCTAAATTTTGTTCCAAGTAGCTGAATCTTAAACAACATCTGTTCGCTTGGTTTTGGAACATGTAGTTTTGTTTTCATTGTGCAACTTGTGTGTGATTGTGAAGTTAAATAAGTACAAGGCACCTGGCGTTAAAATGTGAGGCAGCATAGTAGAGTTCGTTTGGCAAGTGAAGGTGCATACAGCTGCCCACACCCCGACCTTGGCTGGCATCCCAGGGCACTCACTCTCCCTCGCTGTGCCTGGTCTTGGAGGGCGTCAGGGGGGAAGGGGGGGCACAGGGATGGTAGGCGGAAGCATCTGTGAAGCAGCAGTGGTTCGGGGCCCTGACTCAGCCTCGTAATATGGTGTTGCTGGGTATAAGGAAAGTGTGAAGGGTTGACGAGCAGCGAGAGCGGAGGGCAGGTGGGTGGGACGAGCCGTCTTGGCTACAGGAAGCTACGAGTGCCAGAGATTAAAGCTCGCACAACATTTAGTGGAAATATTTGAGAGTTGGTAATAGAGGTATTGTTGTGAGGAGGTGAGAGAATAGCGAAAGGATGGAAAGGTGGCAGTTCGACTAGAGACTAAGAATGGTGGGTTGGGTAGAGAAGGAAGGAACAGAGGAAGCTTAACTAAAACTCGAACCACGGAGTGTATCGGGGTTCTGGGACTTCATGGTGGTCTTTGGATAATTTACGGTGGCCTCCTATCACTCATGGCTCGAGTGAGCACCTTCCGCCCATGTCAAGTGTGCAGCAAAACACTTGTCTCTTTCCTCCCTTCACTCAGCAGGGTGGCGTGTGGTAGCCTTCACTTGGCAGGATACCGGCTTGATGAAGTTCTGGGAGTTCTAATACTCCCAAAGCCCGGCCCGAGGCCAGGCTGGACTTGGGAGAGCTTGGTCCACCAGGCTGTTGCTTGGAACGGCCCCCAGGCCCATTTACCCACCACAGCCCGGTTGGTCCTGCACTCCTTGAAGATGTCCACGGTCGTTCCGGCAATATTTCTTATGCTCGCTGGGAGGATGTTGAACAACCGCCGTCAGAATTCGGCTCAAAAATCACGCTCAGAAGTCAAATTTCCGACATTTCAGATATTTTGAAAACTGCAGGGGGGGGGGGGGCAAAATATGACCCATCACCGTTTTCAGTAATTGGCATATTTTCGGTATAAAAAGTCGTAAATTGAAAATAGGTGCAGAGAGTCAGAATTCAGCTCAAAAATCACGCTCAGGAGTCAAATTTCGGACATTTCAGATATTTTGAAAACTGCAGGGGGGTTTGGGCAAAATATGACCCATCGCCGTTTTCAGTAATTGGCATATTTTCGGTGTAAAAGTCGTAATTTGAAAATGAAAATAGGTGCAGAGAGTCAGATAAACCGGGGACCTCTGATGTTTATAGTGTTCACTGATTGTGCCTATGGCACCCCTGCTCTTCATTGATTCTATTCTGCATTTTCTTCCATATCGTTCACTCCAGTATGTTGTTATTTTACTGTGTAGATTTGGTACCTGGCCTTCCAGTATCTTCCAGATGTATATTACTTGATGCACCGCTACCCTACGGTAGTAGGGTAGCGGTGCAACAGTAACCTGGACCATTACTGGCGCTGGTTAGTGTTGCGGGCGCTGCCTCCGTACCTGCACAGCTCGTCACTTCCCGCTTGTAAGTCATGTAAGGCTCCGCTAAACACCTGACCATTAATGTGGACAACAAGAGCGTAAGGTGTGTGCACGCGGGCGTGCTTGAGCATAGCTGTGTGTTTGGATGTGTTTATTACCGAGGTACTGTAGTGTGGTGGCCGGGAGGAGCGCTGTTGGCCAGCACTGGTGTCCTGAATATTGTCAGCCAGAGTCCTCACTATTATTTATTCTCGGCCACGTGTTACTCTTTTTAACACGTTTTTAGACCTTCCTTCTCGCAACCTCCCTCTCTCCCCTCCGCTTCCCTCAGAGCTCCCGGAACTTTATTAACAAACTTTATTAACAAACTGAACAAACTTTATTAGGTATGCATTATGACGTTATAAAGCATTTTTTATGTTCTCATTTGTTGGTGTGTGGCGCGCACGACGCCACTCCCAATAACGGGTTCCTTCAGCCTGAATTGCTAATCCACGACGTTAATAAAAAGCTTCAATGATGAAGCCAAATAACTTTCCCGGCCAATGAGATGTTCACTTAATCCATCCCGTCCTCCTGTTTAGACAGTAGTTTTTGTAACTATGTTCACCATAGTGCAAAGTTCTATGCAATTACATAGAACTTTGTACTTTTCACTTTGTAGCGTCTGAAAAAAATGAAGCTAAAAAACAAACTTAAATATTCCAAGGCCTAGTGAAGCGCACACATATACTGTAGTAGGCCTCAGATGTCGTGTATTATTCCTAGGAAGGTGAGTTTAGTTTGTCTTCGCAACATAAGTAGACAAATAGTTTTGCGGTTTGACCAACACAACAGTACTGATTTCTACTTTGTAAGTGTGTGTGTGTATATAATATATATATATATATATATATATATATATATATATATATATATATATATATATATATATATATATATATATATATATATATATATATATATATCTCACCACAGTGAAAGTCTAGTTTACCGGAAGGAAGGTTTACCGGAAGGAAGGTTTACCGGTAACGGAGCGACAGGCAGTGAGAAAAGTGTCGTGTTGTGAATTATATTTTTCTTGTCAGACACCGTTTAGGGAGAGTGTCTCTGGGAGGAATGTATGCACTTTGTCTGGGAGAAAATTGTGTCCTTGCCTTGTGAGAGATTGAGATTCAAATTGCTTCACTTCAGAGGTAAAGTTTATCTGTAAGGCTGTGTTGCTCTTGTTCCGTTAGTTGGGGTGTTGAAGATGTGGCGCTCACAGAGTTGGAGTGGGGGCTGCTGCTGCCCACTCTCTCCCCTCCTGCCTCCACCCCTCTCTCCCCTCCTGCCTCCACCCCTCTCTCCCCTCCTGCCTCCACCCCTCTCTCCTTCATCCTTTACTCTTCTCTCCTCCTTTTCTCTTTTCTCCACCTTTCCTCTTTTCTCCTCCTTTCCTCTTTTCTCCTCCTTTCCTCTTTTCTCCCCCTTTCTTCTTCTCTTCTCCTTACCTCTTCTCTCCTCCTCTCGTGCTGCTGTCTCTTGCCTCATTCTTCCCTCCTGCCTCATCCATACCTCATCTCTCCCACCTCATCTCTCCCATCTCGTCTCTCCCCCCACCTCATCCCTGTTGGTGCTGGCGACAAGTTACCGAGGCAGAGCCCATACAGGCGGTAAAGACAGTGACCAACCACTCAACCCTCCACTCCACTCCACCATCATATTAGTGTTAAAGATTTTACGCCGCCACATCTTCTGTATAAACAACCGTTTCATAGACTCCGACATCTTGGAAAACACCCAAACGTACTTTCCTTAATATGCTTCCCCACATTAGTGTGTGTAAGTGTTGAAATCTAGAATGCTTCTCTTAAGCAGTGGCTTCTCTTAAGCAGTAGCTTCTCTTAAGCAGTGGCTTCTCTTAAGCAGTGGCTTCTCTTAAGCAGTGGCTTCTCTTAAGCAGTGGCTTCTCTTAAGCAGTAGCATCATCCTCACTACAAAAACACGACTGGATTACTAAGATTAGGAAAATTGTATATACGAATATTATAATAGTAGTTACTATAACGATATCGCACTTGGAACCCAACATAAGATTTGATTATTATTAACATCTTTATTGACAAAATTAATTACTATTTTGCCGAAATGTGATGCAGACTCCGTGAGGGCGGGTAGTTTGTGCACTAACACAGCCACACACGACTCTATGAATAAATATTAGTCTTACACCTTGTAATTTTCGGCTCATAAAAAGCGTTTTAAGCCAATATAACAAGTTTTACCGTTTTTGCTCCCGAGAAGGAATACTTTACACCTTAAGAGGGCAGATGCGTCTCAGTTTGGTATTTGAGGTCACGTGACCTTCCTAAATCTCTCTCTCCTTGACAGGACACTTGGAATGAAGGAATATAATAATAATAATAATTCACTGCGTCTAGGGACAGGAAGCCAGAGTGTATGCATACACGTCAGGCTTGTTTCGATGTCCTCCCCCCCCCTCTCCTGAGTTGAAATGCTGACCCATTCCAGGATGCAACTCCATAACTCCTGAGTACTTACTTGCTGTTAGGTGAAATAAAATGTGCCCAACCATTTCTGTCCCGCCCGGGATTCGATCCCGGAATTCTCGATTGTGGGTCGAGAATGAACCGGACTGCACTACCGGGACCCCAAATACGTGGGTCCAGGAATGCCTGGGGAGTGTTGCGTACACATGATACAGTTCACACAGACAGACAGAGACAGAGAGTGTGGCGACGACGACCGTACACTGGACATAGTTGGGTATGACGGTGGTCAGGTTCATGTACGTTTTATACGTTTATCGAGACCATAAAATTAATTTCAAAAGGATAGAGTAGTTTAGGCTATTTCTGTTGGCTCTTGTAGCGTCGTCTTCAGTCCAACGTGAGGTTTCACGTTGTTCACACTTTATAATAATTCTGAGTTGTCCACGACGCTACGTTTGACGTACATGGCCGGCATTCCTATCTTGCCACATTCTCGTGTTATTGTTAACATAAGCACATCCACCTTGGTGTAGTGTGTGTGTTGAGTGTACAATTAACTACCAATTTTATGATTGTTTTTATTCATTTGCCTCAGTCTCTCTGTTACACGGGCTCGTGCATAAATGTGTCACTAAGTGTGTTTTCTTTGTTTTTCAAGGCGATTCCCAGCGGTTAGGTCGGTGGTAAACGTGGACGACCATCGGGTAATGGGTGCGCGCTCACGTTTGTATTGGTACCCTGGCAGTGTGTTGTGAGGGCTGCCGCTCACAGGTCCCCTTCTGGCCAGAAGTTAGGTCGGTACGTTAGTTCGTTTACCTGTAGTCGCTTTTGAGAGTTGTACTTACCAAGCCCAGTCTGGAGCCAGGCTTGTTTGGTGATAACTTGTTCCTTCAGCCCAGTCTGGAGCCAGGCTTGTTTGGTGATAACTTGTTCCTTCAGCCCAGTCTGGAGCCAGGCTTGTTTGGTGATAACTTGTTCCTTCAGCCCAGTCTGGAGCCAGGCTTGTTTGGTGATAACTTGTTCCTTCAGCCCAGTCTGGAGCCAGGCTTGTTTGGTGATAACTTGTTCCTTCAGCCCAGTCTGGAGCCAGGCTTGTTTGGTGATAACTTGTTCCTTCAGCCCAGCACGGAGCAAGGCTTGTTTGGTGATAATTTGTTCGTTCAGCCCAGAACGGAGCCAGGCTTGGTTGGTGACAACCTGTTCCTTCAGCCCATCATGCAAATTTCTCTTGGACTTTCCTTTTCCAGTGTGCATTTCTCCTGTTTAGCATCCCCACACAACTTTATTCTTTTATCTTTCGTATATATTCTCCTTCATGCTGAGCTGTCCTTGTGTAGTTGCTATGAACTCGTCCTATTATCCACCTTGAGTAGCTCGATACTCGCTTCCCTTTTTAAAACTGAGATTTCTTTAAGAGGGAATTTAGAGGACATATACGGCATACATCGACACGTTAAAGCACCTAAACTATTGGGACCATCTTAAACATCTCAAAATGTACTCGCCAGAAAGGAGGCGGGAGAGGCATCACAATACACAATTGGAAGGTAATAAGAGGTCAGGCTCGACATTTGCTCGGTAAAATAACATCTGGAGCGAAAGATAAGGAAGAAAATGGAGAATAGAGACCCCCGGTGAAGAGTAGCCGTACCATAGGTACGGTACGTACAGAGAACACACCATGGACGTCTCAGGTCCATAGCTATTCAATACCCTCAGAGCAAGTATGAGAAATATTGCCTGAACAAAAGTGGAAGTGTTTAAGGTCAAATTAGTCACTTTCCTGCAAGACGAACTAACCGGGTCATTGTGTGGGCTGGCGGGCCGCTCCAAAAACATCTTGTTGGACCAAGTTAGTACAAGTCTGGCCCTAAGGCCGGGCTTGGAGTAGAACTACTGAGAACCCACTGCAGGTATACTCTAGGTATACACAGCATAGTCTGGCGGAATACATGTACAGATCCCCCCCCCCCCACCCCGCTCAAGACCCACTCTCCGACAAGTGGTTCATTTTATTAATTTAATGAGCAAAATGAATCGCCCCCAATACCCATCCGGCAGGCGGTAGTGCACATGGTTACAGTGGCACATAAGTGGTTGCACTTATGTGCCATTGCAGTGGTGTTGCCACTATTGCAGTGCGCTGCTCATTTATCTCCCGTCCTGCACTCTGACAACGGTGCCCTCTGGTGGCACTGGAGGTCTTCTCATAGTCCCTTCACTTGTTGTTACCTGTGGTGGTGGTTCCTGTATGGCTGCTCAACACTCGCTTGGTTGGGGGTAGCGGAGTGTGGGGCCAGGGGAGGGGGGGGGGAGTGAGAGAGTAGGAGAGAGTGCGCGTGGGCAGGGGAGAGTGTGAGGAGAGAGAGAGTGAAGAGAGAGAGTGAGGAAAGAGAAAGAGAGAAAGAGAAACAGTGTGATTGAGGGTTAGAAGTGTGAGTGTGAGTGTGAGTGTGAGTGTGAGTGTGAGTGTGAGTGTGAGTGTGAGTGTGTGTGTGTGTGTGTGTGTGTGTGTGTGTGTGTGTGTGTGTGTGTGTGTGTGTGTGTGTGTGTGTGTGTGTGTGTGTGTGTGTGTGAGAGCGAGTAAGCGAGTAAGCAAGGGGAGAGTGTGAGAGTAGAGGTTGCATGACCCGGACGTTGTTGAGAGAGGTCCTGGGCAGAGGAGTGGCGTCTTGTCATCAACACCCCAACAATGACCTGCTTGTCTCGTGGGCCTTCCCCTCGTCTTCCACCTGCCGCTCAGTCATCTGCTTCATCCTCCAGGTGAAGGGCGGCCATCTCCACACACCACTAAAGGATATTATTAGATTTTACAGCGCAAGGCTTTCTTCAAATTCATCCAACCTTATTAACCTTATTACTAAGAATAAAATACCTGGAAGGGGTGAGGTCGTGGAGTGTGTGTGGGGCGAGGCGTGAGGTCGCGTGTTGACAAGCCTGGTGTTTGTCAGGTGGTAAATATGTGTTGTCAGTGCTGCCCTCGTTCCTGCCCTGTTACACCACCACCCGGGTGAACACCTCGAGTGTTCTCTGTTCTACATTAACTTCCCTCCTTCCCCCTCCCCCCCCCCCCCCTGCCTCCCTCACATATACCTGGATCTGACGCAGCAGCGCTCTATTGTCTCTGGAATATTATAGCAACAATGTGTTGCAAGATAAGCCAGCAGGGACCGTAGATACCACCCTTGATCGGCTAGAACACGTATTAGTGTGTACAAGTTCACAAGGGCCGTGATGAGGGGTCATACATCAATGGCGCCATTTGATGCATCACTCTGTTGGGATTTATGTGTGTATTAGTGTGTTTGTTTTAAAATATGACCCTAAATGGACTCGGGTCGGGCTTGTGAAGTAACCCAACTGCCTTGTTCTGCTGTTGTTGGTTCCAGGAATCAATGCCCCCACGACCCGGTCTGGGTCTGGTCAACCAAGTTGGTAAAAGCCGCTGCTCGCAGTCATACGAATGGATCACAGCCCGGTTGAAAAGGTGCTCCATAAGTGTGTCAATTTAAGTGACCAACCGGACTGTAGTGGATACGTAGGTTAGCGGGCCGCTCCAAGCAACAGCCTGCTTGACCAAGCTCACAAGTCGAGCCTGGCCCCCCGGGTCTTGGGAAATAGAAGAACTCCCAGAACTCCATCAAGGTATGGTAATTTGATTTTCTCATGTAAATTGGGAACTATTGGTAGCAATATTCGATAGGTTTAGACTGAGGGAGAGTGATAAAGATCCCTGGTTCCCTAGTTTATGAGAGTTCTTGTAGTGTACATGTTGCGTCCCTACTTGTAATCGGGACTTGTTATCGGAACGGTTACTTACCTTACCTTACTTAACGTGCCAACGTTGCACACGTTACTGTGCCTCCTGGCCTCTTAAATTAAGGAATTATTTCCTGTGCAAATTTGTCAATAGTTACAATTTGATTATTTAATTGATATAATTTTGTAGTGTGTTGTGCTGTTGTTTATAATTGTTTTGCTTTGTTCCAGGTGAGGCGTGAGAGTGACTACGGGGAGGGCTGAGGTGTGCGCCATCCCTCACCTTGGAGCAACTGTCTCAGGTCCCAGGGCTCCTCCTCGCTCCTAGTAACGTCCTCTCTGCCTTCTCACGTCGCACTATATGCCTGCTATTAACGTTGACAATAGATCATTTATCTTCTCGAAATATTTGTGCTTATATGCCTCGCCAGCAGAGAGTATTTCTTACCTCTCGTGGTAACTGTTACGCTTTGGTAAATGTCCTTCATGCGTTGCTCCTCAGTTATAGATCATTCAACCTGATTAAAAGAAATAACTCGGTAAAATATATTTCTAGTTTGTTTAGATGAACTTGAGGAAATTAGGGAGTTTTAGTGTGTAGAGTAACAGCCAGTTGTATCCTGCCTCGCTAGTAGTCGGTATTGACTAGCATTTTAATTTAATTAAACATTTAAGGTTCCTAGTTGGTTCGCGTTCCTCATTGGACATTTGGATTTTTATTGTTGCCCCTGGCACCGTTGTGGATTGGCTTGTCTCGTAGAGGAGGAGGAGTGTTTTCCCTGAGGTAGGGTAGTAGAGCAGTTTACCTGGTGGAGACTGTAAGCACCAAGAGAAGCTTGGTGCTTGAACACCATTGAAGTATGGTGTCTTGCTGACACCGCGGCACCAAGTGGGTTTTCAGTCTTGAAAATTTTCTCCTCCTCGTCATTTCCTTAACTTGGCCCTTCTGCGTCCGTCCGCCCGCTAGTTGACCTTTGTCCATCGTTTGTGACCCTTATCTTGCCGTTTTATCATTCACTCTTTAACTTTTATCTTGAAGCTTATTTGTTAATTATCACCAGTCGAATATCTCTCGCTCCTCAGGTTTTGATCAGTAGGTTTTATATATATATATATATATATATATATATATATATATATATATATATATTATATATATATATATATATATATATATATATATATATATATATATATATATATATATATATGCGCAAAATCAACATAGACATGGGAAAGGAAGATGAACGTTTCGGCTGATTAGAGCATCCTGGGAAGGGACAGTAATTCGAGCCTGCAAGGGATGGACCTCGATATCATAAACAGCATGAAAGTGGACCGCGGCCCAGTCCTCGACCAGTCGTCCTCGTTGTTGGACTGGTCAACCAGGCTGTTGGACGCGGCTGCTCGCAGCCTGACGTATGAATCACAGCCTGGTTGATCAGGTATCTTTTGGAGGTGTGTATCACTGTGAGGGGTCGGCCAGTTATGTCCCTTATGTGTAGTGGAAGCGTGTTGAACAGTCTCGGGCCTCTGATGTTGATAGTTCTCTCTCAGAGTACCTGTTGCACCTCTGCTCTTCAACGGGGGTATTCTGCACATCCTGCCATGCCTTCTGGTCTCATGTGATGTTATTTCTGTGTGCAGGTTTGGGACCAGCCCCTCTAATATTTTCCATGTGTAAATTATTATGTATCTCCCGCCTGCGCTCAAGAGAATGCAGATTTAAGACTCTTTAGTCGGTCCCAATAGTTTAGATGTTTTACTGAGTGGATTCTAGCAGTAAAGGATCTCTGTATGCTCTGGTGGTGGTGGGTGGTGCTCCGTGACGGCGGTGGTGGTGGTGGTGCTCCGTGGTGGTGATCGATAAACTGCTTGGCTCTGTCCCTCTTGCTCTCGATACTTTATCTCGCGTATTTACGGAGCAATTGTTACTGATGGGCGATAATGGCGAGTTGCTCCTCGGCTCTACCCAGCTGGCTGCTCCAGTTTCATCCTTCTCTCTCTCCTAATTCTTGACCAATAGTTCGCCCTCTATTTTGTTACTTCCCCCCCCCCATCCCCCTTCCCCCCCCCATCCCCCTTCCCCCCCCCCCATCCCCCTTCCCCCTTCCCCCCCCCCATCCCCCTTCCCCCCCCCATCCCCCTTTCCCCCCCCATCCCCCTTTCCCCCCCCATCCCCCTTTCCCCCCCCCATCCCCCTTCCCCCCCCCATCCCCCTTCCCCCCCATCCCCCTTCCCCCCCCCCATCCCCCTTCCCCCTCATCCCCCTTCCCCCCCCCATCCCCCTTCCCCCCCCCATCCCCCTTCCCCCCCCCCATCCCCCTTCCCCCTCCCCCACACTATTATTCCTCCATAGTGTGTTGTGGACATCGTGTGAGCGCGCTCCTGCCCTCGCGTGCGCGCGCCACCCACCTAAATTACACCCCTTCAGCTGGCTCTGTAGTTTCATTTGGTTGCATTGTCATGTTGTTGCGTGCGTGCGTGCGTGCGCGCAGCGTTCAAGGGAGTGTTCCAGGGGACTTCCGTGTCTAGTCGAGTCAGGGCTCGTTGTCTTCAATAGAGTATCTGGGTCCCTGAATGGTCTCTCACCCCCCCCCCCCGGCCACCACTCCTACTCCTCCTCCCTCCTTGCTCTTCCTCCTTGCTCTTCCTCCTTGCTCTTCCTCCTTGCTCTTCCTCCTTGCTCTTCCTCCTTGCTCTTCCTCCTTGCTCTTCCTCCTTGCTCTTCCTCCTTGCTCTTCTCCATAAACGTCATTTCCTGTCGAACAGAACAGAGAGTGTAACAGTCAATCAAATAAAATAGAGTCCAAGCGCAGTTAAAAGCGCTGTACCTCAAGGTACAGTCCTTGCACCACTGTTTTTCCTTATTCTCATATCAGATATAGACAAAAATACAAATCACAGCTTCGTATCATCCTTTGCAGATATAAAAATCAGCATGAAAATTATCTCTGCTGAAGACATTGAAAAACTACAAGCAGATAAAAAGTTTACGATTTGGCAGTAGAAAATAACATGATGTTTAACAGTGATAAATTCAAAGTACTCAGATACGGTAAAAATGAAGACCTGAAACATAATACAGGGTACAAAACACAATCAGATTTGCCCCTAGTAGGAAAACAGCATGTCAAGGATTTGGGAATAATGATGTCCGACGACCTAACGTTTAAGGAGCATAACCAAGCAAATATTGTGTCAGCTAGAAAAATGATAGGATGGATTACGAGAACTTTCAAATCCAGGGATCCCATCACAATGGTTGTACTCAAGTCACTTGTGCTGTCCCGTCTTGAGTACTGCTCAGTACTCGCTACCCCTTCAGAGCTGGAGAGATTGCTGAAATAGAGGAAATACAGAGAACATAGACGCGATAAAGCACCTAAATTTTTGGGATCATCTCAAAAGCTCTCCAAATGTACTGGCTAGAAAGGAGACGAGAGAGAGAGATCAAATAATATACACGTGGAAAATACTGGAGGGCCAAGTACCAAATCTACACAGTAAAATAACAACATACTGGAGTGAACGATATGGAAGAAAATGCAGGATAGAACCAGTGAAGAGCAGAGGTGCCACAGGCACAATCAGAGAACACTGTATCAGAAGTCCACGGTTGTTCAACATCCCCCCAGCGAGCATAAGAAATATTGTTGGAACAACCGTGGACATCTTAAAAAGAAAACTAGATTTTCTAAAAGAAGTGTAGGACTAACCGGGCTGTGGTGGATATGTGGGCCTGCGGGCCGCTCCAAGCGCGCGCGCGCACACGCACGCATGCGGGGGCCGGCCGGCCGAGCGGACAGCACGCTGGACATGTGATCCTGTGGTCCCGGGTTCGATCCCGGGCGCCGGCGAGAAACAAATGGGCAAAGTTTCTCACCCTGTTACCTAGCAGTAAATAGGTACCTTGGAGTTAGTCAGCTGTCACGGGCTGCTTCCTGGGGGGTGTGTGTGTGGTGTGGAGGAAAAAAAGAAAAAAGAAAGTTAGTAACAGTTGATTGACAGTTGAGAGGCGGGCCGAAAGAGCAAAGCTCAACCCCCGCAAACACAACTAGGTGAATACACACTCACTCACTCACTCACTCACTCACTCACTCACTCACTCACTCACTCACACCCACCAACCACTCTGTCGTTCCCTGCTCAACACACACACTCATGGGAAAGTATTTCCTTCCACTGTGTGTACATGGTGGTGGGCGTGGACCAATAATATATTCCTTGTGTACAACACTGTGGCGCACATCACGGAGTGCCAGTCTTCTTGTCTGCGTCACATGTGTACTGAGCTACATACACCACGACAATTGGTTTGTTTAAGATATAGTCATTTGCTGGACATTGTATTACGCTAAATTGTCTGTTTATTGCACGTCATTTTGTGACCTCAGTATCGCTTCTTGGTCACTTTCTCAGCCCGTGACACTTGACCTTTACTCTCCTCCACCACGCCCACACCTAGTCTGCTGCCCGTCTCGCCCTCCCACCACCACGCCCACACACCTAGTCTGCTGTCTGTCTCACCCTCCCACCACCACCACGCCCACACACCTAGTCTGCTGTCTGCCTCACCCTTCCACCACGCCCACACACCTAGTCTGCTGTCTGCCTCTTACTCTTTCGAAGACATATAAATATTCTGATTACAGCACTTTTATATGCATGAGACATCTTCTCATTATTCTTTCGAGAACGTTAGACTTTCAATCAACTTCTCACAAACCATTTAGCAAATTCCAAGATGAAGTGGTTCCTGTTTATGTTAAGCCATGTGTGTTTGGGAGGAGCACTGAGTGTCAGCACCTGGAGAGGCACAAGTACCACTCGAGGCGCTGGTGTCGTGCCTCTTGTGTGTAAACTTTCTCTTGACATTGAAGGCTGAGTCAAGTGTTTCTGGCTTGTATTCATTTTGCTTGATTGGTGCCTGTTTACCTGCTGACGATTTTGAAAGATGTAATCCCGTAGCTTCGCCTGTGGTCAGCCATCACTGGTGGTGGGCTGGTCTGTGAGGCTGTCTGTCCTCGTGGCCGGAAACCCACAGCCATCACAGGCCGACTCTGTATTTCCAGAATTAAATTGTGAACGATATGGAAGGAAATGCAAAATAGAGCCAGTGAAGAATGCAAGAACAGTGTGTGAACATCAGAGGTCTAAGGTTGTTTAATATTCTCCCAGCATCTATCTGGGAGCCGGTCGGCCGAGCGGACAGCACACTGGACTTGTGATCCTGTGGTCCTGGGTTCGATCCCAGGCGCCGGCGAGAAACAATTGGCAGAGTTTCTTTCACCCTATGCCCCTGTTACCTAGCGGTAAAATAGGTACCTGGGTGTTAGTCAGTTGTCACGGGCTGCTTCCTGGGGGTGGAGGCCTGGTCGAGGACCGGGCCGCGGGGACACTAAAGCCCCGAAATCATTTCAAGAAGATAGCAAGTATAAGAAATATTGCCGGAACAAAAGTTAGTCCTCAAGAAATAACTGGATATTTTTCTGCAAGAAGTGCCGGATCAACCGGGCTGTCGTAGATAAGTGGGCCCCGCGGGCCGCTCCAAGCAACGTCAGTAGGTAGAACAATAGGGTAGAGCTACCTCAGCGTGTATAATAGTAGATGCAGCTCCGAATGAATGAAAATGAAGTGTATGAAATACAATACGAAGTGCTGTCTTCCAACTTGTTCCTTGTAGTATATGTGCTGGAGCTGCTGGAAACGTCCACCACATAGACAGTGCGGGAAGAGACATGCACATACGCAAAACTCAATCAGTAAGGGCGAAGCCACCCACACCGTCATCAGCTTCCAGCCGCCCACCACGCCAATATCGACGAGGGGGAAGGGTTGGTCATCTTTAAGCTCCCAGGCTACACGAGGCACTTGGATGTGGCTATACTGGCTGGCATGTGCTCTCTGGTGGATGGTGGTGGTGATGGCAGGCTAAGGTGGATGCTGGTGGTAGCAGGTAAAGGTGGATGCTGGTGGTGGCAGGCAATGCTGGATGCTTGAAACGGTCAGATTATGGTGTATCATTGCCCCATGTCACCCCCAGCTTGCTGAGAGGGTAGGGACCACACGCTCAGATACGGGAGATGTAGAAGGGGGCAAACGTATGGATAGTGGGTAGGGGTTGGGGATGTGTAAAGGGAGAGAAGTCATGAGTAGAGAATAACGGGAAGGGACAGAAGGGAAGGAAACTATCAGGGGGAGAGCACCAAGCCATTGCGACTATATAGCACCTGGAAGGGAGTCAGGATAAGGATTTGGGATGAGACGAGGGAGAAGGAATGGTGCCCAACCCCTTGGACGGTCGGGGACTGATCGCCGACCTGCATGAAGCGAGACCGTCGCTCTACCGTCCAGCCCAAGTAGTTGGTCTGTGATTTCATTTGTCAAATCATTCATTCCTCTTCAAAGCTGGAGAGATTGCTGTAATAGAGGGAATACAGTTAACATGTACGGCGTACATAGACACGATAAAGCACCTAAACTATTGTGATCGTCTCAAATTTCTCTAAATGTATTAGCTAGAAAGGAGACGAGAGAGATATCAAATAATATACACGTGGAAAATACTGGAGGGCCATGTCCCAAATCTACACAGGTTACCTTGAGGTGTTTCCGGGGCTTAGCGTCCCAGCGGTCCGGTCCTCGACCAGGCCTCCTCGTTGTTGGACTGGTCAACCAGGCTGTTGGACGCGGCTGCCCGCAGCCTGACGTATGAATCACAGCCTGGTTGATCAGGTATCCTTTCGAGGTGTTTATCCAGTTCTCTCTTGAACAGTGTGAGGGGTCGGCCAGTAATGCCCCTTATATGTAGCGGAAGCGTGTTGAACAGTCTTGGGCCTCTGATGTTGATAGAGTTCTCTCTCAGAGTACCTGTTGCACCTCTGCTTTTCAACTGGGGTATTCTGCACATCCTGTCATGCCTTCTGGTCTCATGTGATGTTATTTCTGTGTACAGGTTTGGGACCAACCCCTCTACTATTTTCCACGTATAAATTATTATGTATATCTCCCGATTGCGCTCAAGAGAATACAGATTTAGGCTCTTTAGTCGGTCCCAATAGTTTAGATGTTTTACTGAGGGGATTCTAGCAGTAAAGAATCTCTGCACGCTCTCCAGGTCAGCAATTTCTCCAGCTTTGAAAGGGGCTGTCATTGTGCAGCGGTACTCCACTCTAGAGAGCACTAGCATCTTGAAAAGTATCATCATTGGTATAGCATCTCTAGTGTGAAAGGCTCACACACAGTAAAATAACAACGTACTGGAGTGAACGATATGGAAGAAAATGGAGAATAGAACCAGTGAAGAGCAGGGGTGCCATAGGCACAATCAGAGAACACTCTATAAACATTAGAGGTTCGCGGTTGTTCAACATCCTCCCAGGAAGTATAAGATATATTGCCGAAACAACCATGGACATCTTCAAGAGAAAACTAGATAGTTTTCTCCAAGGAGCACCGGACCAATCGGGCTGTGGTGGGCCTGCGGGCCGCTCCAAGCAACAGCCTGTTGGATCAAGCTCTCATAAGTCGAGCCTGGTGTCGGGCCGGGCTTGGGGAGTAGAAGAACCCCCAGAACCTCATCCAGGTACAATCCAGGTTATTCAGTTTGGTATAAATGGAGTGTAAGGGAAAGCAGTGAAGATAGTGATGATAGAAGGACTTTTGATGTGTACTCAGCTAGTTGTGCTTACGGGGGTTGAGCTCTGGCTCTTTGGTCCCGCCTCTGAACTGTCAATCAACGGGTGTACAGGTTCCTGAACCTACTGGGCTCTATCATATCTAGATTTGAAACTGTGTATGGGGTCAGCCTCCACCTCATCACTGCCTCATGAATTCCATCTATTAACTACTGACACTGAAGAAGTTTTTTCTAACGTCCCTGTGGCTCATTTGGGCACATAGTTTCCACCTGTCCCCTTGTTCGAGTACCTCGGTGTTAAACAATTTATTTTTATCTACCCTGTCGATTACTCTTTAAACTATGTAGGTTACCTACAAGTAGTAGGTAACTACACTACCTACAGGTAGTGATCATGTCTCCCTGCAAAATTTTACGAGTAATCGACAGGGTAGATAAAGTTAAATTGTGGATGGGGGAAGGTGGCTTGATGGCCCTGGGATGGTGCCAGGAACGTGAAGGAAGAGGGTGGGGTCGGACAGATGTGTTTTATGTGGAGGAGTTCACAATGTTGTGTGGGCGTTTGTTCGGCACTATTCTCCTCTTTTGGACTTAAGATTTAGATCCAGGGCGCCCATTAGTTTTCTTCTCCCCCGCTGAGGCAAACTGTCCACTTACCGTGCAGGAAGTATTTACAAGTCAGCCTATTCGTGGATCTGAATTAAAACTACTACAAGAAGTACCGGACCAACACTGGTTTTAATGGATATGTAGATCTGCCGGCCGCCTCAAGTAACAACATTTTTTATCAAGGGTCCAGTATATGAAGTATATAGCTGCACATGCCCCAGATCACCCACCCACCACCATCACTGACTCCTCCCCACTACAACACCTTCACAACACACTATACCTATCGGTGAGGGAGAATCTGGCCAAGTACGCTGTTTGACGCAGGTGCACGCAATCTAAGGTACAAGTCACAGCCTAGCTGATCAGGTACCACCATACATACCAACCACCACCACCACCACCCATCTCGCTCATCACACAACACATTATACTCTGTGCCTATACCCATTATAGCACCTGTGATCATTGTACCCCGTGGAGTTATTGCATTACTTGGGTCGTGTTCCCGGATGTGCTGGGGAGACTTATATTAACCGTCTAGATCTAAATATTTAGAAGCCTATGGGGCGTGTGAATGGGTCAGCTGGTGGGGGTGTACTCACAGAAGGTGTAGGTGTACGGAGTAGCGGTGTTGCGTCAGGCAGTGTTGCCACATTCAGGACCAGCCCCGCGCGGTTTCCTCTGTAATGTGGGTGTGTTCCGATAGTCACAGGGACGCGTTTCCGGTTACTGCGCCCCCCTCCCCCCCCCCCCCTCCCCCACCCCTCCTCTTCCTTCCCCTCCCCCTCCCCTGAACGCAAGGATCAGCTGCTAAATATCTTTGCTTCGTGCTGCTGATTTATAAGTGACCAGGAGGCCTAGGGCCAGATTCACGAAGCAGTTACGCAAGTACTTACTAACGTGTTCATCTTTTCTCAATCTTTGGTTACACGTAACCAAAGGTTACACTACAAATTCCCATCACACAGGATGGTTTGTCATACAGAGACATGTGATGAGTAGTCTGTACTGGCAGACTCTGGGTGCAACACAAGAGTGAATAAAGTAATTGCAAAGCTCCAAGTACCTCATGCCAACGGGTCTGAATGGTCTGATAATTATGCATTGTGCAAAGTGTATGTCTTATGTGTGTGTTGTGTGTCCGTGCTAACTAAGTCTCCAGTGTGTTAATGTGCGCATGAGATCTCGCGCTGAACTCTAAGGAAATAACATCCCTGATTTCATTCCAGACTTCATGAAAATCGTACGTGTACAATTTTGGTACTTTGTGCCTCGGTAACACTTTCCACCACCACGTACGGGATGGGTAGGGGGGGTGTGTATAAATGAAATGACAATGTCAGCATGAGAGTGATGGTATATGCCATTACCTAGTGACTATAGAGGGTGAGGGACAGCGTCAGATTTGTATTGTAGGGAGTCACCTTGAAAGTGGGCTAAACGAAATATACAATTATTTAAGACGACGAGTTCACTAATTAACAATATATTTAAATGTTTTCCTTATTGCTAAAACTTCTCACACGAGTGTTGTGGTGGTGGATGACCAGCCCACAAGAGCCCCAAGTCTCCAGGGCTTGCAGCTCGCAGTCCGACACACACATCACTTACATAAGACATCTGTATTGAAAAGGATTATGTTGTAGATCGTGCAGGAGTTAAGCGAGCGTGTGTAACCATAAGCCAGCACTGAAGGTCGACTGTGGCTGTGTGGAGAAGCTTCATCTATCACTCGTATCTCTCCTCGCCCGTAACGCCCCTCGCCTTATACTTGGAATACTTAACTTTGTGTAAACAGTCAATGGTATTCTCCTTGTGTGTGTGTGTGTGTGTGTGTGTGTGTGTGTGTGTGTGTGTGTGTGTGTGTGTGTGTGTGTGTGTGTACTCACCTAATTGTGCTTGCGGGGGTTGAGCTCTGCTCTTTCGGCCCGCCTCTCAACTGTCAATCAACCAACTGTTACTAACTGCTTTTTTTTCCCCACACACCCCAGGAAGCAGCCCGTAACAGCTGTCTAACTCCCAGGTACCTATTTACTGCTAGGTAACAAGGACATCAGGGACGTACGTGTGTGTGTGTGTGTATGTGTATATATATATATATATTATATATATATATAATATAATATATATATATTATATATATATTATATATATATATAATATAATATATATATATATATATATATATATATATATATATATATATATATATATATATATATATATATATATATATATATATATATAATATATATATATGTCGTACCTAGTAGCCAGAACTCACTTCTCAGCCTACTATGCAAGGCCCGATTTGCCTATTAAGCCAAGTTTTACTGAATTAATATATTTTCTCTAATTTTTTTCTTATGAAATGATAAAGCTACTCATTTCATTATGTATGAGGTCAATTTTTTTTTATTGGAGTTAAAATTAACGTAGATATATGACCGAACCTAACCAACCCTACCTAACCTAACCTAACCTATCTTTATAGGTTAGGTTAGGTTAGGTAGCCGAAAACGTTAGGTTAGGTTAGGTAGGTTAGGTAGTCGAAAAACAATTAATTCACAAAAACTTGGCTTATTAGGCAAATCGGGCCTTGCCTAGTAGGCTGAGAAGTGCGTTCTGGCTACTAGGTACGACATATATATATATATATATATATATATATATATATATATATATATATATATATATATATATATATATATATATATATATATATATATGTGTGCATGCAGCCTGAATGGTCCCCAGGACTATATGCGACTGAAAACTCTCACCCCAGAATATGTATATGTCCTGCAAGACCAGGACGACCTTGCAGGGCCCTTCTTGTCGTGAGCTCAGAGTATTTGTGGCTGTGTGTTGTTTAAGCCAGTGAATAAGTTCCTTTATGTATCTTATCGTATTTTCTCTTGAATGTGTGTATAGAGGTTACTCCAAGAATATCCCCTTACAGCTCACTGTTTATCATTCTTATGGTGAATCTCTTCACCTCTGTGGCTTATTTACACTATATGTTCATCTATGTTCTCTCAGTCCACCAGGCTATTATTTCTCATGGTAAACTTTCCTCTTTGTCCACTGGTCGATTACCCCTTATTAGGTGTGTTACGAAGGGGCCATAGACTTCCTTGAAATGTTCTAAGTAGTGATTTTATTCCGTCTAATTTGATAATACTGTAGTACCCCAGGAAGATTTGCATTAGATTCAATTGCTCTATTTAGTTGTGTGGGTGTGTGCGAACACAGGCTACCTCTGTCTGTTGTTCCTTGGAAGTTTTGCATCAAAGACCACTATATTTTCACCTGTGTTGCTATTCGTGTGACATAATCTGTAGTCATTTACTTTCCAATTATTCATTTCCCTAATGTTACCTTTGACTAGCAATATCACTTCTCCCTTCTTCCTCACTTGCTTTTTCGTTGGTTTTGTGTATTAAAAAAGTAATGCGTTCTAAAATTGTTGATGAGCAGCCTTGAAGTGGTTTGTTGGATAGTAAGGTTCCGGTGCGGTGTGGGGAAGATGAGCGGAGGGCGTGAGGTTGTGGCCGTCCGGGTAGACAGGATGTGGTTCCTTCATGTTACGTCGCTGCCGATTTAATTTGACCTCAAAAAGTTTCGGTTCATTCAGTACGGAGACCACGCAGATGTTGGGCTATCCGGTGCAGATTATTGTCACCGGTAACTGGTTAGCGGTTTGTATTTGGAACTGGGAACACCAGTCCAGTTTAAATCCCGCAAGTATTTTAGCTCTCGGTTCGTTATTGTAAATGAAAATATTGCGTACTCACCAGTGCATAAACTAGGAAAAGGAAATATATCAGTGGGCGCAAACATAAGTCCCACAGACATTTTTTGAAAGGTTTCAGACTTGAGTATCAGAGAAACGTTTGGGTGGTGAACCATGCCACAATATACATACATACATACATACATACATACATACATACATACATACATACATACATACATACATACATACATACATACATACACACACAGCAAGATAACTTGAGATTTCAAAAACCTGATCCATGATGTTTTCTTTCATTCTTGTTGATTTTATTTGCGCGCGCCCCCAGGAGTACGAGGAGTTAGTAAGGTTGGTGATGCCACGCCGGTAGGGAGCCGGTCGGCCGAGCGGACAGCACGCTGGACTTGTGATCCTGTGGCCCTGGGTTCGATCCCAGGCGCTGGCGAGAAACAATGGGCAGAGTTTCTTTCACCCTATGCCCCTGTTACCTAGCAGTAAAATAGGTACCTGGGTGTTAGTCAGCTGTCACGGGCTGCTTCCTGGGGGTGGAGGCCTGGTCGAGGACCGGGCCGCGGAGACACTAAAACGCCCCGAAATCATCTCAAGATAACCTCAAGATAACGCCTCCCACAGGCGTGCCAGCGAGGGAGTGAGGACGGGGCGATAGCCTCCTCCCACCCCAGAAAACCTGGCGATAATTTGTCGGTCATAACGGGCAGCTGAGCAACAGTTAAGACGCAGGTAGCCGATTCACCGTGAGCGCTTCTCTCAGTTTTCTCACCCCAACGCCTTCTTTCCCACGCTCCTCCCGGGTGTACACGCTCCTTCCGGAAGCTGGACCTCCTTCCTGGTATGTATCATCTCATTATTGATGATGGACAGTTGGTGGTGGTGACCTAGGGTGAGGTACCTGCTTGATGGAGTTCTGGGAGTTGTTCTACTACCCAAGCCCGGCCCGAGGCCAGGCTTGACTTGTTAGAACTTGAACTTATCGCCTGCGCCGCGGTGTAACCCCCTGGGCCTTCGTGTCTGGAGATGGGTTATCTTGAGGTTATCTTAAGATGATTTCGGGGCTTTTTAGTGTCCCCGCGGCCCGGTCCTCGACCAGGCCTCCACCCCCAGGAAGCAGCCCGTGACAGCTGACTAACACCCAGGTACCTATTTTACTGCTAGGTAACAGGGGCATAGGGTGAAAGAAACTCTGCCGATTGTTTCTCGCCGGCGCCTGGGATCGAACCCAGGACCACAGGATCACAAGTCCAGCGTGCTGTCCGCTCGGCCGACCGGGTCTGCCCCGGGGATACCTGAGTGGGCAGCGCTCACAACACATCAAGGTTGTGTTGTGGCCGTTGTGTGTGGTGGTGTGGGCGGGTGCGGGGGGCAGCGTGGGGCGTCCTCTCCCAGGAATTATTGACATGCAAGAGACGCTGTTGCTGGAGTTGTGTGCACGTGTTGTGCAAGTCTGATTGGGCACACTTGGAGTTGACTTTCAATCGCTTTCTCACTTCTTCTTTAGTGTGTTCAAGTGTTTGTTCTTTGGCGTTGTCAACCCATCCTCCTGTTTAGATAGTACTTATTGTGACTGTCCTCAATAGTCACGAACTCGTACATACTTAGCTTTTATTTAGTAGTATACTGACTAGTAAGGAATTGTTTTAAAATAAATGAAGCTAAAAACTAACTTAAATATCCCTAGGTCTAGTATAGTGCACATATGTACTATATTAGGCCTCAGATAGCGTGTGTTAGGCCTAGGGAGGTTAGGTTAGTGAAGTTTGTCAAAGTAACACAAGTAAAAAATTGTTCTCCGGTTTGTCCAACCCAGTAAAGCTTGTATGGGGAACTAGATCTCACTACACGTGTTGTAGATGTGTGTGACACAGGCTGGGGGCACACACTATTAACACATTTGAGACGGTATTTGTTTGGTAAGAATATTTCATATTGTTTATAACGAGTATTGTTTTTAAGAACATAATAATGTTCTTTAAGAATGTTGTTTGTATCCTTGGGTTGGCTGCAATCGAAAAATAGTTTAGTGGTAATTATTTTGTGGTTTGAGTTGTTGTGTTGTACCTTATAGTCATGTTATTTAATGGGTGAGGTTTATTGGTGGTGTTGGGGTGAGTGGTGTTGAGTGTGGCGGTAGAGGGAGAGGTAAGGGACTAAAGTGGTAACATTGTTGTTGCAGGTGTTGAGCGAGGGCCGGAGTGTGGGAGCCGGGGCCTGGGGAGCCGATATGTCCTACTGAGGCCCACCCAACACTTCACCAGGTGAGTCCCTACACCCGCCTCACCACACAACACCTCGCGGATCCCACACATCCCTGTGCCAGGTGAGTACGACGGGCTCACCATAGCCCGTGCTACTGGCAACTTTTTAGTTGGCGAGTCTAAAACGACAGCCACCTGGCGGAGGTGTTAACCCCTGGAGCAGCAGACCACAACCCCTGTAGATGAACCTACAAGCCAAGGATTCCTAATCCTGTAGACACGTTCTATGTTAAATTTCTATATTATTTTTTGCTATGCTGCTGATTTAGAGTTTGGATTGTTGTATATTAAAATACACGATGATGCAAGGTGAAACATTTTGCTAAAAGTTTACATTTAGTAATAATTACATCAGCACAAGTGCAAACTTTCCGGGTACACAGTTCCTCTGATTCTGCCTGATGAGCCATAATGTTTCTAAACACCAGAGTTGACATTTAATTTAAACAGTATTTTCATGTGAGGTGTGCATGCGCGCGCGCTCTGCTCACTCACACTTGTTACCTCACTATTTGTTGTGTATACTTAAGCTTGTCAATAAAAAATAAAATCGCTGAATAAGGGTGTTAAATATTCCACATTATATTTAACCCTTTCGAATTATTTACATTTTTATTTTGACACAAGGTACCACACCTTTGACACAAGGTGCCACACCTTTGACACAAGGTGCCACACCTTTGACACAAGGTGCCACACCTTTGACACAAGGTGCCACACCTTTGACACAAGGTGCCACACCTTTGACACAAGGTGCCACACCTTTGACACAAGGTGCCACACCTTTGACACAAGGTGCCACACCTTTGACACAAGGTGCCACACCTTTGACACACCATCAATTAACCTGGGTTAATTGATGAAGATTAAGCCACCCAAGAGGTGGCACGGGCATGAATACACGGTTATTACCTGGGTAAAGAGACGCGGGTGATGATGAGGATAAGGATTACGGGCGCGTGGCGTGGGCGTCTTACCACCAGGTATTAATGTGTGAGGGCGTGGCCGGGAGGCGGGCGCTCCCGCCCACCTCTGGGTCCTGTGTTATACTAGTTACCCATAGTAGCGTGGCGGCGCCCGTGTATGTACCGTGCTTGCAACACTATTGTCATAGCCATCGTCACCATAAACACAGTAGTGATAAAAGATTGGTAAGAGCACACATAGTGAGCGAGCTGCGTGGCGTAAGATCATGAGGGGAGACAGGCCGCGCTGATAAATCATATATGAATAGTTGAGAATAATGTGTGGCGTGGTGCAGGTGCACTGCTGGAGGTACGCGCTTCCCCACACTAATGGTGAGAGCGTAGCTGGTGACCCCGAGGGAGACCACCTTCACTCACTAAGCTGGGCTGCTCTCCGTCTCCGATGTGTTCCTGTACAGTAGTCAACTGGGCAAGCTTGCTAATGTTGTCACTTGCAACAAGGCTGCTTCACTACTCCCACCAGTTACACCTACTCTATTAGGCCCGTCCTAGCATACAAAGATCCAAGCTCGTTAATCCAGCCGCCAAACCCCTTGTTCATGCAGCTCGTCCTCCAAACAAAGACCCAAAAGTGGTTCCATGCACCCGCCAAACCCCCTGTTTTGAATGAAAAACGGTTTACACACGACTCACAACTGATTTCGTTCGAACACTTCCGGAACAGGTGCTTCACTGACGAGTTTTGTTCCAACCACAACGCTGTAAATGTTTCACCCACGTACTACAAAGACAAATAATAGCCATCAGAACCTAAACACCTAATCTAACCTATGCCTATATAGGCACAATATGCTAATGTATTATAATATTACTTTATATATGAGAACATTCTTGTTTTTAATTAATGTACAACATGTAAAAATTTATGAATGCGTGTGTGGGGTCGACCGCTGGATGTAATGGACTTGTCGAGAACGGGTTGAATAATCCCCAACAGAAGCTGATCACCTAACCTAACCTACGCCTAACTGTACTTAGAATATTGATATACAGTATAATAATAATTATTTATATATGAGAACAAACCAATTTTTAATACACAGTATGTGAAAATTGATGAATCCGTTAGGGGAGGACGGCCGCTGCTGTAAACAGCCTAGTGTGAGGACCTGTTGCTCTATAAGCCGGTACCCCCCCCCCCCCACCTGATATGTAATCTAAAAATATATGCTGTTTGTATTTTACTTAAAAACATGGAGTACATGGAAAGTTTTTAATATTGAACTTATATACATAGTCCTACATATTTAAATAATTATACGAATACATAAAAATTGCCCGGGTACTAAGTGGCCCATGGTTTATTAAAGGTATTTGGATATACAGTCTAATTATCTAGTTATACGTGCCGGCGCAGGTGTACAAGTACACCTGCGCTTCCTTTGGAACACCACCTGTGGCCGGTGGGGGGGGGGGGGGGGGGGAGAGATGGGGGGCTGGTAGAAATAGCCTAAGTTACTCTATCCCTTTAAGATGTATTTTATTGTATCAGTAAACTGGAGGGCCAGGTCCCAGATCTATACAGTAAAATAACAACATACTGGAGTGAACAATATGGAAGAAAATGCAAAATAGAACCAGTGAAGAGCAGGGGTGTCATAGGCACAATTAGATTTTTTTTTTTTTTTTTTTTTAATAATACATGAGGTACATCTGCATTTGTGCAGCTACCCTAGACTATATGAAGTGGAGTACAGTGTGTCAAAAAAGCTAACTAGGTGATGCTAAAAAATCCCCATCACACAGGATGGTTAGTCATACAGAGGCATGGATAAGCGGTCTGCACTGGCAGACTCCGGATGCATTTTGAGGATATCAACAACACAAGATTGAATAAGGTAGCAGTGGTAATACAAGTCCCCAGGCACAATTAGAGAACACTGTATAAACATCAGAGGTCCACGGTTGTTCAACAGCCTCCCAGCGAGCATAAGAAATATTGCCAGAACAACTGTAGACATCTTCAAGAGAAAACTAGATTGTTTTCTTCAAGAAGTGCTGGACCAACCGGGTGTGGTGGATATGTGGGCCTGCGGGTCGCTCCAAGCAACAGCCTGGTGGACCAAACTCTCACAAATCAAGCCTGGTCTGGGACTCTCGGGCTGGGCTTGGGGAGTAGAACTTCTCCCAGAACCCCATCAACCAGGTAACGTACTTGATCCTGGTGGGAACCGTGTGCTCTAACGGCCTTGAGAAGAGTAGAGTGATTTAGCAAGCCGTCTCTTCTGGCCAAAGAATAGAATAGAGAGTAATAGTATTGTCCGCTAGAGCTGCCCCTGTAGGTCCAGCTTAATATTCCTTGTTTAACGCATGCCTTTAAGTACTTGGGAGGATGTGCCAGCCTCACCCAAACATTAGATCAGTATCGTGTATGACGTTAATGGCACCAGATAATTGATTAATGACGGCATGGACCCTTGTCGTCTTGGATGGGTTAGTCATTATCTACAGCTGAAACATTACATAGATTACTTGGACAAATGTTTCTTAGTAAGCCTGGTCACGGGTCGGGCTTGGGGAGAACTCCTCCCAGAACCACATCTGTACCTCAAGGTAACCTCAAGGTAACCTCAAGGTACAAGCCAAATTTAGGCTGAACAAACAAAATTGAAAGCAAACGGTATTAAAGAAATTTCCAAGCTGAATACTTTAGGAAGTTACAATAAAATTGAATCAATTTTCACTACTGGGGTAAGCGGCTTTGTTGAAGTTGGCAGGTGCGTCAGTCCTCGGTATTTCCCGCCCAAAGCCAGAGGGTGACGGTGACGCAGCGTACCTGACCACGCTCGCCCTCCTCTCCCTGTGTTGTGTATACGGTACCTTGTACACTTCCTCCAGTAGTCATCCATGTTAGTCTATGATGAACTCTTAGTTGGAGGTCACTACACGATGGTGAACCCGCAGCGTAGTACAGTGTAGTACTGGCGTTCCGCGAGCGCTTTGTCACGGGTTCGTATCCTGGCCGGGGAGGATTTACTGGGCGCAAATCCTTAACTGTAGCCTGTTTAACTCAACAGTAAAATGTGTACTTGGTTGTAAAAACTATTCTTCGCGGCGGGGATCATATTCCAGGAACCTGCCGGAAACGCTACGCGGCTGTACAAGAATGTAACAACTCTTGTATATATCTCTAAACAAAACAAAAACAAAATAACGTGTTGAGGGGAAACACAGGGCTCTTCCCACGCCCTGTGGGAAGAGCCCTGTGAAAGAAAGAAAACTGTACAACGAGAGACTCACTAGAGAAATAGGAACATCGAGTTAAAATTTAAAGTACTTTGAACAGTAACTAGTAATGACACACTGAAGATTGACAACCAAATCAGTTGATGGCCGTGCTACCAGATGTCATAACTCATATATCAGACCCCACTAACCCCACTGGACGCTGGGGAAGCCATAGACAGCGTAACTAGGCGCTCCGTCCCAAGTCCCACACTCCTCCAATTCTATATTTATAAAAAATTGCAAGAACCGATTAATAAATTATCTAAATTTCTAGTGAAGCTTAAGAACATTTTCTAAATTTTCTCATAGAACATGTGAGTACCATCTTCTTGAGGTTATCTTGAGGTGATTTCGGGGCTTAGCGACCTCGCGGCCCGGTCCTCGATCAGGCCTCCTCGTTGCTGGACTGGTCAACCAGAATGTTGGACGCGGCTGCTCGCAGCCTGACGTATGAGTCATAGCCTGGTCCTAACCTATCAGACTAAGCCAGAGGACCCAAAACAGAAAACGGGACAGTACGTCACTTTCGTGAGCCGCTTCCATTTTCTAGTACGACAATTTTTGGCCGTATGTAACGCATACGAGCGAAAAGCGACGTTCTTTGTAGGTAGACAGTTAATACTGTCAGCGCCCCCTCTCCCCCCCCCTACAACTGTCAGCTCCCCCCAACCCTTCCGCTGCCGCCTCTGCCGCCGCCTCCGCCGCCGCCTCTGCCGCCGCCTCCGCCGCCGCCTCTGCCGCCGCCTCCGCCGCCGCCTCTGCCGCTGCTTGCTCATGAAACTGGATGGTTCAACTAAACTATTTTATATACACTTTGTATTTACATAAACTTCACTCAACATGTATGTTCTTGAATGAATATTTATGCATGTTGTATCTCTCATCTTGTCTCTTAAAAGTATTATAAATTTATCAATTTATTAATTATAGTACAGAATAGTTATTTTGTATTACATTTTTGTTAAAAACCTTTTAGAAAATGATGCATGTTATTCTGAGAGAAGAGCATAGTAAATAGACAAAGGATAGGAACAATGTGAAATTTTCATTTGACTTCCAAAACGGGAGTTGGCGGGTGAAAAATGTGAGTGTTGGAGTCAATTATTCAGGGAGCTCTTAACGGCTTAACTGGCACCGGACCTTTCCTGCCCTCCAACACTGCCTTGACCCTCGTCCAGGCCCCTGGTCAGCGGCACAGGTGTGGCGGTGCTGGCAGAGGTGTGGTGCAGGTGTGGTGCGTGTTGGGAGAGGTGTGGCAGTGGTGGTGCTAGGAGAGATGTGGTGGTGCAGGTGTGGTGGTGCTGGGAGAGGTGTGGCAGGTGTGGTGGTGCTGGGAGAGGTGTGGCAGTGGTGGTGCAGGTGTGTTGATGCTGGGAGAGGTGTGGCAGTGGTGGTGGTGGTAGAAAACTAATAAAGTTTTCGACTGGTTAGCAGAAAATAGTGATAAATTCCAGGTACTCAGGTACGGTAAAAATGAGGACCTTAAACATGACACAGGGTACAAAACACAATCAAATCTGTCCG
The DNA here is from genome assembly GCF_040958095.1 of Procambarus clarkii. NCBI lineage: Eukaryota > Metazoa > Arthropoda > Malacostraca > Decapoda > Cambaridae > Procambarus > Procambarus clarkii. The sequence continues at coordinate 6,487,906 of NC_091175.1, read as the reverse complement.
TAGTAGGAAAGCAACATATCAAGTACTGTATTTGGGAACAGTGATGTCTGACGACCTAACGTTTAGGGAGCATAACCAACCAAATATTGCGTCAGTCAGAAAAATAATAGGATGGATTACGAGAACGTTCAATTCCAGAGATCCCATCACAATGTTTGTTCTATTCAAATCACTTGTGCTGTCCCGTCTTGAGTACTGCTCAGTACTCACTTCCCCCTTCAGAGCAGGAAGGGAAAGGGATCTATTAGGGGAAAACGTCAACCCATTACGACACTTGGAAGGGATGAGGATTTGTGGTGGGACGGGTGTACGGAATGATGCCCAATCACGTGGACGGTCGGGGATTGAACGCCGAACTGTATGAAGCGAGACCGTCGCCCTACCGTCCAGCCCAAGTGGTTGGGAGAGATTGCTGAAATAGAGGGAGTACAGAGAACGCATACGGCATACATAGACGCGATAAAGCACCTAAATTATTGGAATCGTCTCAAAGCTCTCCAAATGTACTCACTAGAAAGGAGACGAGAGATATACCAAATAATATACACGTGAAAGATACTGGAGGGCCAGGTACCAAATCTACACAGTAAAATAACAACGTACTGGAGTGAACGATATGGAAGAAAATGCAGAATAGAACCAGTGAAGAGCAGAGGTGCCACAGGCACAATCAGAGAACACTGTATAAACATCAGAGGTCCTCGGTTGTTTAACATCCTCCCAGCGAGCATAAGAAATATTGCCGGAACAACTATGGACATTTTCAAGAGAAAACTAGATTGTTTTCTCCAAGGAGTGCCGGACCAGTCGGGTTGTTATGGATAATGTGGGCCTGCGGGCCGCTCCAAGCAACAGCCTGGTAGACCAAGCTCTCACAAGTCAAGCCTGGTCTCGTTCCGGGCTTGAAGTAGAAGAACTCTCAGAACCCCATCAAGCAGGTGGCAGGTGTGGTGGTGCCGAGAGAGGTGTGGCAATAGTGGTGCAGGTGTGGCAGTGCTGGGAGAGGCTAGTTGTGCATAATTTACATGTGAGAGGGAGATAGAGAGGGGGAGTGTGATGACTAAGAGACCGGTGAGAGGAGAGAGAGAGAGAGGGAGGGAGGGAGGGGGGGGGGGTGAAGGAAGAGGGAGAAGAGGGGGGGGATGTGGCAAAGAGACAAGCTGGACTATAACTTGTGTTTCATCTTGGTGTGAATCTCTGGTTTGTAAGAGTTTTAAGCAGCTCGTGCTGTACATTTGTACATTACCTTGAGCTGATTCAGACGCCGTGGACACCTCTCCTTCCCTAGGTTTACAATGTAGATGAATACAACGCCAAGTATACGGCGTTAATCCTCGCCGTACTTGGCACTGGCTTCAGATTATCGCTGAAAGTGTCGCTGAAACGTTCAGGGGTTGGACGTTATCCCGGCCCACACCATGCGTGCCTCTCTTGTTCCCAGGTTTGTGCGTGTTCATCTGTTTGTGCCTGCAGGATCATAGACCTGATAGCTCTTGGTCCCCGCCTTTGTAACCCTCAGTTGTGTAACGCTCGTTCTCTCTGTCTGTTTAGTATTTCTATCAGTTTTACTTCCCATGACACCCTCCGAGGGGTTGTGATTCCCAGCCTCTCTTCTCATGGTTGAAGTGTTCCATAAGGAGGAGTTTAGCTCTCGTCCTGTGAGTCGCATCTGCTGCTCCTTAAATATTGTTTACGCTGGTTTTTATTGTTCGTGTGTGTGTGTGTGTGTGTGTGTGTGTGTGTGTGTGTGTGTGTGTGTGTGTTGGGGGGGGGGAGGGGGTTGTATATATCCACAACCTTGGCTTCCTACACTCCCCATCCCTTCCTATCCCCGGTAACTGTTCTATGATGTAATCTGCAAATTTATTGGCATCTGGAGCATTACTTTTAAATAAGATGGTGAGTCCACCCTCTGTGTTCTTATGATCTCGTAGATCCCGGCGAACATTTCATCAGTAATTAGTCATGGAATGTTTGGCACAAACATTACTATAATAGAATTTGCTGGGCAGAATCCTTAGCTTCATTTAATTCCCCCTGTTTGGAGATTCCACTGATGTCTATTAAATTCTTGTTGATTGCATCGTCTGTTACAAGTTCCCTTGGTTGGTTGGGGGGGGTACAGATGCCTTTTCCTCGTTACAACACGCTGCGGGGGGCGGGGGGGAGGGGGGTAGTAGATGTGAGAGAAGAGGAGGCAGATGGAGAAGAAGGAGGAAAGGAAAAAAAGAAGAGTGTGAAGGATTAAATGCCATGGGGTTGAATCACGTCTGGCTCTCACTGTGGCTTGCCGGATATCATCATCTGCTCCAGTTACACCTGCGTCACACCTGCGTCACACCTGTGTCCTGCGTGCTCCCGCTCGTCTTGATTACCCATTGTGTATGAAGGCATTAATACGTCGTGGTGCTGCATCTCATACACTTGCTATGTACTGTGGCAGGCTGGCCGCTGAAGGGGTACGGAGAGTGACAACATTTTCAGTAGTGGTCACTGTGTTTCATATAGCAGCACCTTCTTCTGTTTCTTGACCCACACTTGTTTCCTCCCCCGGTGTAGTTTTGCCGGAGATCCTGGCGGAGATAATTAGCATAATTATCACAGGACACGGGAGTGTTGTTGCTCACGGCTCCCCGGGGAGTGTTGCTGGGATGATGAGTGTTGCTGGACGAGAGCTCTGACTTGCGGGGGTGTTGCTGAAGAACCTTGCTATTGTTTATGTCCCGAGAGATGCAGTTGATTATTTGAGGCCATGAGTGGGAGGGTGGCGGAGTGGCACTCCCTGCTGCCTGGCTGAGGGGGCACTCCCTGCTGCCTGGCTGAGGGGGCACTCCCTGCTGCCTGGCTGAGGGGGCACTCCCTGCTGCCTGGCTGAGTGGCACTCCCTGCATGCGGAAGTATGCGTTTGCACCTGGGAGAGAGAGAGAGAGGGGAAGGCGGGAGGTTTCCTGGGCGAGAACTGAGAGAGGTTCTAGGGCGCGCATATATTCCATGACGCTGCACATGCTGCAGACGGCGATCGCTCGCACGCACGCACGTGTGTGTGTGGAGGAGGGGGTAGGGGGGGTGGGTGGCGGCAGGTGTTTACTACAAAGGTGGCCTGAGTAAAGGTCAAGGACGCCCACTGCCAGGGAGTTTCTGGTGACAGGTCCGCCTAGAGCCAACTATCAACATCTAGAGCTCAAGAGTTTTCAACGCTCTCTAAATATAAATTAACCGACCTCTCACGGTGTTCAAAAAAAAACTTGATAAACACCTCCAAAGGATATCTGATCAACCGGGCTGTGATTTATTCGTTTTCCTGAGAGCAGCTTCGTCTTACAGCTTGGATGACCAGACTACCAACCAGGAGGCCTGGTCAGAAATCGGGCCGCGGAGACATTAATCCCCGGAATCAACACAATATAAGCAAAAGTCGCTATGTAGAAATAAAACACTTTAATAGAAAGTAAAGATTAAAAATGCTAAAAGCACTTTAGTATCACTCAGGAAGACCGTATATAATCTTTTCTCTAAATTAATCCGATAGATGCTTTTCGCGTCTTTTAAATATAAAAATTTGCAAGACATGTCCTGCTACGCCTAAGATCCAAAGCGAGTGGGATTGCAAAGTGGTGGTTGTTATTTTGCAGAATATAATGGCAAGTTTTAAGGTAAAACTGGACGAACCATTGCCCTAACAGCACACCCTGGGTCAGGGTGGAGAGGGGGAGAACTACCACTAGTGACACAATATGGGAAATCATTCATATTTGCAAACCTACAAGGCCTAAAGTCAAAATCAAGAAATAAAGTTCATAAATTGGCTTTCTAGAAGAGTCGAATTCAATATTTAGGGCATTCATGAAAACTAATTCGAAAGATTACATGGATAGTGAAATCTTCCAAATTATATTTGGAAGAAATATGGATTTATTCCAAATTATAATTTATATAGATGTGATAGAGAAACTAGGTCAAATGGAGGAGTACGTCTTGTTACGGAATGCCTTATCGTGTTATTGCGTCGCGTAAAAAAATGGCACTGTTATTTAATAGTAATACTTTCAATATTATCTTCTGTACTCCATGAAGGACAGAAGATAATGTATATATGCTGGTTAGCATTGTAAATGTCTGGCCACGTTTGTGGTAGAAAATAATAATAATAATAAAAATATTACAGGGAGAACAAGGTTAACGACCGTGAAGGTCGTTAACGGTCAGCACGGTGTGGCTCGTCCGGTGGCGGGAATTCTGTTAGCCAATCAGAATCACCGGGCGAGGTAATGAGTGCTGGTCAGAGCATGAACTGAACAGTACTCTGAACAGTACTCTACTCACTCCTATTCGGTGGACATGCCGTCGTCGTGTGACCAGTTTACCCCCAGCTGTGACAGTGTGTTCCCACATCTCCAGCGACACGGACCTTAGGACGTAGCGGCATGGTCGACTCCGTATGACGTCTCAGAAATCTACCGCTGTTCTGGATTATTGGACCCAGTCCGAAAAGTAGATGGTCCTTAAGAATTGAATCGACTGACGAGTGGCGGCCATCTCATTGGCATATACATAGTGTCTTGGTGTATATATTACTGTACATACAAGTACAGTGTCTTAGTATATATATATCTTTAACTGTACATATAATGTACCTCCGTGTTTTAGTGATATAGCTGAATATATCCATTAGTCTTCTCCAAAATTATTTCTTGTCCTCAGTCAGATCTCGGAGAATTAAGTGTATCGCACCTGACAACAGGTCATGCTGAGGCTGACACCTGAAAAAAATCAAAAGTATCCAGTTGGATTACAAAGCATAAGAAAAGCACTTACAGAACAAACCTATTTAAATGTGTTGGGTTTCCGACAGTTCGATCCCAACAGTCTGTATATTAAAGAGGACCTGGTGTGCACAGAGCTACTTAACTTAACTAATGAGGTGGTAGAGGTACTTGGAATCAAGGTAGAAAAAATATGCCTAATTATTATCCTAATATGTAAACTGCCAGATACAACGGTTGAGAAATTCACATAACAGATGCACAAAATAGAGTATCATTGATAACCTAGCAAACCCAGCTCCAGATATTATCTTCCTTGGAGACTTCAATCTACCCAGTTTAAGATTGAGAATGTTAAACAATATATGTTTAACAATTTATCTTTCTTTATATCTGATATAGACAAAAATACTAGTCACAGCTTCGTGTCGTCCTTTGCAGGTGATGCACAAATCGGCATGAAAATTTCCTCTGTAGAAGACACTGAAAAACTGCAGGCAGATATTAATACAGTCTTCGATTGGGCAACTGAAAATAACATGATGTTTAATGGTGACAAGTTCCAGGAATGGTGGAAACGAGGCACTTGAACGAAACACAACGTACAGGGCACAATCAGACCTACTCATAGAGGGAAAGCAACATGTTAATGATCTGGGAATTATGTCAGACGACCTGGCATTTAGTGAACTTGACAAATTTAGCGGCGGCCAGGAAAATGTTGGTATGAATTATGAGAACATTCAAATCCAAAGACCCGACATCAATGCTAATACTATTTAAATCACTGAGTATTGCTTGGTACTCACTTCCCCTTTCAGAGCGGGGAAGAGCTCTGCATTAGGGGAAGTACAGAGAACATATACGGCACGCATAGAAACGATAAAACATTAAATTATTGGGACCGTCTCAAAGCTCTAAAAATGTACTGTTTGGAAAGGAGACGAGAAAGGTATCAAATAATATATACATGGAAAATACTGGAGGGTAAGGTTCCAATTTTGCATAGTAAAATAACAACATACTGGAACGAAAGATACTGAAGGGACTGCAGAATAGAACCAGTGAAGAGTAGAGGTGCCATAGGCACAATCGGAGAACACTGTCTGAACATCAGAGGTCCTCAGCTGTTCAACACCCACCCAGCAATCATTAGAAATATTGCCGGAACGAATGTGGATGTATTCAAGAGGCGCTTAGATGAGTTATGGCAAGAAGTGCCGGACCAACCGGGCTGTAGTGGATATGTGGGCCTGCGGGCCGCTCCAAGCAACAGCCTGTTGGACCAAGCTCTCACAAGTCGAGCCTGGCCTCGGGCCGGGCTCCGGGAGTAGAACTACTCCCAGAGCCCTCTCCAGGTATGCTCCAGGTATCTATGACTTGTTTTGCTATTAGTATCTCCGAGCTATCATGGGAAATTCAGGCATACTGACAATTTGAATTGTGTTAATTAATATGGCAGATGGGATCATGGGTGCTGATCCGGGCTCTAGCAGGTTCCTTAATGACCAATTTACAAATGTGGTGAACATATCGTAGTACGAACTTGCCCCGTCTGGTTTGTAACTTGACTTTGGGTAACTCCTTACACCTATAATATACACACTTTCAGAAACTGTGTTAAGGAACTTGTGTGTGTGTGTGTGTGTGTGTGTGTGTGTGTGTGTGTGTGTGTGTGTGTGTGTGTGTGTGTGTGTGTGTGTGTGTGTGTGTGTGTGTGTGCGAGGCGCCCCGCACGCTGACAGTTTACCAGGCCATATATATTTCTCACATAGCGCTAATATGTGATGACTAGACCAGCGAATATACAGCTTCGTCGAGAACAAGTTAAAGCATTACTTGAAGATTGTTTATGACATTTCCCAAGACACTACGAGGTCTCTTCAAATAATAAGTTAACTTTTCAGCTAAACGTTTTCTTTGAACAAGTCTTCAAGTTTACTTTTGTTGTGTCGTCTTCTCCACTTGGGGGAATAAAGTACTTGGTGTGGTGTTGGGGGGGGGGGGGGGGGGGGGGAGGGTGTGACACCTTCCTGCGATACTGGTGTGGCTCGCACTCTCCGACGCCCCCCTCCCATCCTCCTAAACACTTCCGTCTCCCACACCTTGTTACTGAGGGCGTCATCTCTGCTCCTCCCCCTTCATTCATCTTACCCTTCATTTGCCCCCCCCCTCCCCCTTGTCTGGAGGGGGAGGCACGGGACCCCACAGGCGTGAGTGACAGCCTCATTGTGGACCTGTAGCAGGCAGGTGTCTAGAGGGGCCTCGCTGCCCAGGAAGGGATCAGATGCCACCTACCACTGGTCGTGGTGACTCTGCGGCCACAGTACCGGTGGCGGGAAAAGTGGATTGGTAACTCAGTGGTATGATACTTACCAGGGTGGGGGGGGGGGGGGAGGCAGAATACAAGGTGTGGCTAGTGTGGAGTGTTGCAGAAATGGGAAGGGGCGACTCCATGTGGGAACAGAGTCGAGTTTATAGACATTTCAAGGACCCGATATTGTTCATAGGACTAGTGCATTAAGGCTTTTTCTCATTTTCCCGCGCACAGCCTCCTGACAAAATACCCCATCCTAAGACTTTACTAAGATTTGCGTTTGTTATTATAGGAAATTACAAGTCATTACACGTTATTGTATGCATCGGGCGAGATTGATTGATCTATCTATCTCTGTCTATCTATATCTATTTAGTACCCTGACCAAATGACCACCAGACTATTCAAAAGTATTGGATAGTCGAGACTATTTACGCCCAATACCAGATAGGTGGTCCTAGATCAGAAATCTTTTTCATTTATTATTATTAACATCTTTATTGACAAAATTAATTACAATTTTGCCTAATCTGAGGATTTTGATAGTCTTATTAAATTGAGGTTAATGCTAGTATTCACTGTCACGCAGGACAGAGGGTCATACATAAGACAATAGGTCTAAACTGTAGGCTGAAGCACATATATATCACGGTTACAATCAATGTTTTAATGTGTGGATATGTGAAAACAACTTTCTATTGTGCACTGCCACACAAGGGCAGGGATGGGTTCATAAGTGATGCAGCTTAGAATATAAGTAGAAATTGTTCTTCATTCTTTAAAATGGACAAGCAAATTTTGGGTAAATTGTTAGGATGTCGTCCAGAACACCTGAGTCAATAAAATAGTTACACAGTTGGTGGTACAATAGGCCAGGAGGTCTAAAGTCCTTTACGGTTTCACATTCATCAAAAATCTTTTTCATCAAATCAATTCACTATAGGGGAGAACTCGAGTTTCAATTGTAACCACAAACCTGCATAAACCACAAGCCGAATGTGACACACACACACACACACTCTCACTCACTCTCTCTGATATTCTGATATCCACTTATGTTTTTAAATTGTCTTTAATTTTGTTCTCTAAAACTTCTTATTTTGAAGGCTAGAGTGGAGAGCCCTGTGAGCTTACTGGTTTTAATATTTTAATGAACAAGCACAAGCTAACATGAATGAATATTATGGTACAGACAAGTTCCTTTCCTTGTCTTGTATTTACTGAACTGGAATGGATGGCTACCTTCATCCTTTCTATCTTTCTACTGTTCTAGCACTCTTACTTTCTATTCTTCTCATCTCCAGCTTGATCTCAGTTTTCTCTCTCTCATGCTAAGCT